>NC_057394.1:41262268-41592455 GCF_019320065.1 Cervus canadensis | reverse complement strand
CAACATACAGTCAAGGAAAGATAAACCATTCTAGATGTTTTACACAAGGAACTTAATACAGGGATTTGGTTGCAAAGTTGTTGGGTAGACTTCAAAAACTGAAGGTAGAAAAGGGATGAGAGAAGCAACAGAAGATGCTAATGTCCCTGGAGGGCAGGTTAGGAGCCAGATCCTGTTCTTATGCCACTGGAAATACTTTTGAAGTTGGTTTTGATCATCATCAGGCCCTTTCCTCTCTTCCTAATAGACAACCACTTAAATGTGACTGATCTAAGTTCTTGAATACATGTGTGTCCTTGTAAAATAAGCATTGTGTGTTTTTAATTTGCATGCACCAAAGTTGTATTTCAGTTATGTTCTTCATGGTTTCAGTATTTATTTCTATAATCACTCTATAAACTATAATGTAGTGTCCTTGATATGTATCTAATTCCTATCTCTATAAACTATAATCTGGTTTGCTTGATATATAACTAATTCCTGATTTGTAACTAATTCATGGGATTCCATGGTGTGCATCTGTATATTTTATTTATCCACCTCTTTAGTCATGTACAACTAGGTCTTTTCCAATCTCCTGCTGGCTCAAAAAATACTGTAACAAATATATGTATAGGCATCTCCTGTGAGATGACTAGCAAGCCAAGGGATCACTGAGCTATGGGTGATAAGCATAACTAACCTAACAAAGAACTGCCAGTTTAATCCCAAACTGGCTATAACGACTTCATTCCTTAATAGTGCATGAGGAAGTTTCCCTTTCTCCACATCATCTAGCCATGGTGATATACAAGTTTCTAATTTTGACAACTTCTTGCATGGAGTGCTTGCTTCTCATCTTTGCTTGACTGATTTTCAGAACAATTTTATAATTTCCTTCTCTTCATACATTTGCTCATTAACTCATTGACTAATTAGATTTTTATTGACACTTCCTTGGTGGTTCAGATGGGAAAGAATCTGCCTGCAATGCAGGAGACCAGGGTTCTGTCCCAGTCGGGAAGATCCCTTGGAGAAGGGAATGGCAGCCCACTCCAGTATTCTTGCCTGGAGAATTTCATGGACAGAAAAGCCTGGCAGCAGGCTATAATCCACAGAGTCACAAAGAGTTGGACACAACTGAGTGACTAACACACACACACACACACACACATACACTATTCTGCAAGCATTGATTTTAAGCACTTAGAACTGATGAGCAATAGGTTGATGACAAAAAATATTCTAGCCTGAAGGTTAAGTTTTAACTGACACTAGAGGAGGGTGGTGGGTTTCCCTTGTGGCTCAGCTGGTAAAGAATTTGCCAGCAATGTGGGAGAGCTGGGTTCGATCCCTGGATTGGAAAAATCTCCTGGAGAAGGGAAAGGCTACCCACGCCAGTATTCTGGCCTAGAGAATTCCCTGGACTGTGTAGTCCATCAGGTCACAAAGGATAAGACAAGACTGAGTGCCTTTCATTTTCAGAGGAGGATGGCAGTGAGTAGAAAGCAATAAACAAGGTAATACTGAATGAGAGAATTAAATAGTATGTTGGAAGGTGATAAGCAGAGAAGAAAGAATAGTAGAACAGGATAAAGATATTGGGAGAAGGGTGAATAGTGTAGAACTCTTCAAGCAGATGACATTTAACTGAGAACTTGGAGATATGTTATGTGTGTTACTCGCTCAGTCACATCCAACTCTTTGCAAACCCATGGACTGTAGCCTGTCAGGTTCCTCTGTCCATGGGATTCTCCAGGCAAGATTACTGGAGTGGGTTGCCAGAGAAGTCATGGCTATTATGTGGGAAAATATCTGGAGGAAGCATCCCTGGGAGAAGCTAACCAGAGACTTAAGATGAGCACATAATGCCAACTATTTGAAGAAGAGCATGAAAGCAACAGAAGAGATAAATGATAGTAGGAAATCTAGGTAGAAAACAGACACAATTTTTACTCTGAGTGACATGGGATAACAGTGGCAATTATTGAGCAAAGGAATGACATGCTCTGGTTTATGATTAAAAAAAAAAAATCATTCCAGTTGCTGTGTTGGAAAAAGACAGTAGGTGAGCAGGTATAGAAGGAGAGAGACCATTCAACAAGCTATGGTAGCAACCAGGCAAGAGAAGTTGACAGCTTGAACTTGATGTCAGAAAAGATGAAAGTGGTGAGATTCTGGATATTATCAATAATTTGAAGATAAAGCCAAAGGAAATAAATTCCTTGGGGGATTTTATTTCTGTAAATAGTATCTACAAGCCTATCATCTGACTCCTATGTTTATTCATAGTGTCCTTTATTCAGTAGAAGTCCTTAATTTCAATGTAATCAAATCTAACTTTCACTGTGCTGTTTAAGCAGTTCCTTCCAGCACCAATCTCATATTTTTCTGTATTAACCTCAGAGTTCGGCATTTTATAGCTTGATCTTTAATCTTTTATCTTTGTAAAATGTAAAATATAGGAATCCAGCTTTATTTTTTTCTCTCCAGATAGTAAATCAGTTTTTCCAAAAGCAACCCTTATTTTTCCCAATGATTTTTGATCTCACCTATATCATGAAGCATGTCCCCACAAATACATGGATCTTAGTAAGTTATAACTATCTGCTTTTTGGAATAATATCTTATAATAGTTGAAATTAATTATATATTAACTAATGTTTTCTATAGTACTCTAATACTCTGGCCACCTGATGCAAAGAACTGACTCATCTGAAAAGACCCTGATGCTGGGAAAGATTGAAGGTGGGAGGAGAAGGGGACAACAGAGGATGACATAGTTGGATGGCATCACCCAGTTAGTGGATGTGAGTTTGCCATTACCGGGCACTGGTAATGGACAGGGAGGCCTGGCATGCTGTAGTCCATGGGGTTGCAACGAGTCAGACATGACTGAGTGACTGAACTGAACTGAACTGAATTTTTTCTATTGAGGTCAAAATGTTTGAATTATTCCATATCTTTTAAGTGCTTTGATAAATCTGAGTCTGAAGTCTGTCTCTTGGAACACTTGTATAAGGAATTCACACTATTTAATTTTTACAAGTTAATATTACACATTTTTTTCTTAAAGAGAGTATATTAGAGACCTAATTTTAAAATCAGTGATTTCACCAATTTTACATAATCAGTGACTAAATAAACTCATGCTAAATTTTGCCTTCAGCTTTTATTATGTGAATAAATTTCTGAGGTCTGACGATCTTTAGCTGTCTTCCCTGTGCAAAGGAAGTAAAAATGCCCATGGCTTAATTTTGATATGAGGGTTAAGACAGCAATGAGTAGAAGGATTGTTTGATTAATTTGTGAAAATTAGCAATAGTAATGCAGTGGTAATTCAGTCCTAGGACAAGAGGTCTGTTTCCTCCTACCTCTGTTAGTTATTGTCTGTGTAAGAGCTCCACTGTGAAACAATCTGCAGTAGACTGGTCTGTAAATGACAAAGGCAGATGTCTCAATAGCAGCTTTTCTCTTTAAGAACAGAGCACCATCTCCTGCCAAACTTTGGAGAAGAAGATATTATTTGACTGACTTCCTTACTGTTTTTGGCAGTATTACAGAATTATATTATCATATGAAAAAACATTGCATAAGCGTTTCTTTTAAGGTACTAGGTAAAATTTGGTGTTCAGCATCATGCATTTGTAAAAAGTATGTTTACAAATATTCCTATTATGATGCTTTAGTTTTGCTTTTAAGAAAACTCCTTAGGAGCTGAAAAAAAAAAGAATGAAATTATTCATCATCTTTTGTTCTTGTTTCCAGAAATCTGTATTTAATTGCTCAATGGATGATCAATCAAAGTGTTTATCAAATTTCTATGTAAGCTAAGTTGTAGTGGCCAGAACAGTCCCTCACATATAATTGTTAAATAGCTTTTCTTCGATATTGATACAATATTAAGTGCATTCTAATTTTTTTTTCCTATATGCAATTTCATTGTATTTCTACTGTGGATTTCTGGGGATCTATTTAATGCTAACCCTGAGCAGATGTTTGGAGTCTAGGTTGATGGTTTAACAGCTCCTGGCATAAGCATGACCTTCATAAAACTAAACCATAGGTTGTCTAATATGGTATAAGTGGCCTTTTATTTAAATCTGAGTTGGAGGTACAGAGTCAATAATCACTGAGTATGAACAAAGTGTAATAACCCAAAGATGATGAGACAGTATTTGCCCTTTAGCAGAATAAGGTTAAAACGGCTGTCTAGGTGATAGACGCTAATCAGTGAAACCTGAACAATTATGCCCAATAATCATTAAATGGAGGCAGGGAACTAGACTCCTGGGAAAGCACCAGCCTTTGGCAAAACAAGATGTGCTATTATTAAGAAAATCACAGAATTTGGAGCGGCAGTACAGAATTCAAAAATAAAAGCAAATTTCTAGGTGTTGCCCTGTAGCATTTTAGAGGAAATGATTAAGTTTAAAACTTTTATAAAACTTGATACAGAGAAAAGCATATATATTAATTAGAAAAGCTGGTAATTTCATAGTCTTCTGGAGAGGAACAAATACACATTGTTTATAAAATACTTATAATAAAGTATTATAAAATACTTAAAATAAGTATAATACTGACTGTATTTCATGGCATGTTCTTTTTCAGAAGTGACTCTTTACTATAGAGAGCCTAACTAGAGAAAAGTCACAACTGTTATGTATCTATTTGAAGTAGGGTATAAGTTGAAAAGCAAAGGGCTGTATCAGAGTAAATGTGCTATTTTTAGTTTTCCTCTAAATTATCCTTATAACTACACAATAGGTTAAAAGAAAAAAAAGACTCCTGCTGCTATATGCTCATCATCAAAGGTGCAGTATAGACATCATTTGACCTGACTACAATATTTTGTATAATAGAATAATATGGAATGTTTGATAACATGAAATATTCTTCTTTATACAAAGTTAGATTTGAAAGAAAGTGTCCCTTCAAGTGATTAGACTGAATTATCTCCTGGAATCTCTTGTATTAAAGAAGAAAATCATTTTCATTCAAGTATCCATTGATAGATTTTTGGGGAATGTATCACTTTACATTACTAATTACCTGAACTTTGATCTTCCTAAGAAGGGAAAAAAAAGTTGGCAAATAAGTGAGAAATTATTTCACTATTATGTACTGTGTAATTTTCTCTTCCTCACATGGATTTGATAAAATTATTTTTCTCAGTTTGTGTCAATCTTTGTACCTGTGCTAGAAAAGAAAAGAGTTGAAATGGCTGAACATAGAAATATAAAAATTATTAGCAAATATATTGCAAAAATTAACTTACTTAAAAGAAAGTTACTAACTTACTTAAAAGAAAGTTATAAAAAATTAACTTACTTAAAAGAAAGTTATAAAAAATTAACTTACTTAAAAGAAAGTTATTATGATCTTTTTTGTAGAGGAGCAGAAACAGTATTATACTATTGAAATCTATAGCAAAGTAGAATTAATCTTTTTGCATTATTCCCCCATATATTAAGAATATTTTTATACAAGTTGTCATTAAGCACTTCTGATTGATGAAACAAAATGCATTCATATTCAGTAAATATGTTGGGTTTCTGTAAAATCTAGACATTTTATAATTTTATGTTGCAGCATCACAGCTAATTACATTCTACAGAGCATTTTATTCCCTTTCTACTCACTATACCCGTCATAGTCATCAACATCATAGTCATAAAACCACCATCTTTTCTCAGATCCTCATTGACATCTGAATATCCGTGCTTTGTTCACAAGGCAACAATAGCAGTCCCTCTAAAATGATAAATATGGCCTCCAATTAATAAAAATAAATGAAAAAAATGATAAATATGACTATTAATTTCTTTGCTCAAACTTCAAAATTTTATAGCTTTCTAGGAAACAATCCCAAGTACTTAATGTTTTATAGAATAAGGCTCAACATGTCACAGTCTTTGTCTTTCTAGGTACCAGTCCCAGGGTCTTTGCACACATTTTCCCTTCACTTAGTAAGGAGAGTTTTCTGTTCCTTGCCCAAAATTCTAGTCTCACCCTCATACCTATTTTTTTGTTTTTCATAGTATGTAATTTCTTGAGGGAAGATATAATGTACTCCCCAGCCTAGCCTGGACACCCTTATTTGACACACTCCTTGCACACAGCACATTTCCTTCATTTAATTTAGCACAACTTAATTTATTTTAATTGCATAATTATTGTTGGATAGTTTATTAGTAGGCCATAAGGTAGATGAGTACAGGACTTAGTTTGGTCCATTACTGTATATGGAGTACCTAACATATAAGAGTCTCTCAAAGATTATTATTTGAGTTAGTAAATCCTTCCACTCTGTTGCTGAAGTTTTGTTTTAGTCTACTTACAAATTATTCCAAAACAGTATCTTAAGACAAAAATTATCATCTTATAATTTCTGAGGGTCAGAATTCAAACACAGCTTTGATCTTTGACCAAGAGTCTGTCATCAATCTGTGGTCAGAGTATGCACTGGTTTTACAGGCATCTCAGGTCTTCACTGCAAAATAATCAGTTTCCCAAGTTCAAACACATGTTTGTTGACATTCAATTCCTCATGAGCTGAGCATCCCAGCTCATTGCTGGTCACTGGCCAGAAGCTGATCTCAGTTCTTTGCCACATGAGCATATGCATATGGTACCTCACAACACAGTCTGCTTTAGCAGTGTGAGCATGGGAGAAGAGCCTGAGAACATTCCAGATACATGGAATTTGGTCTTTTATAGGTAGATCACAGAAGTGATGTCCCATCACTTTTGCTCTATGATTCTGACTAGAAGTATGTCACTAGATCCAATCCCCACTCACGGGGAAAGAATTGCACAGGGGTCATTCCAAGAAGTGAAAAAGCTGGTTTAAAACTAAAATCATAGCATCCAATCCTATTATTTCCTGGCAAATAGATGGGGAAAGAGTTGAAACAGTGGCAGATTTTATTTTCTTGAGCTACAAAATCACTGCGGATTGTGACTGCAGCCATGAAAATTAAAAGACTATTGCTCCTTGCAAAGAAAAAATATGACAAACCTTGGCAGTATATTAAAACACAGAGACATCACTTTGCTGACAAAGGTTCTTTTAGTCAAAGCTATGGTTTTTCCAGTAGTCTTGTACTGATGTGAGAGTTCAACCATAAAGAAGGCTGAGTGCCAAAGAATCGATGCTTTCAAAACAGTGGTCCTGGAGAAGATTCTTGAAGGTTCCTTGGACTGCAAGAATATCAAACCAGCCAATCCTAAAAGAAATCAACCCTGAATATTTATTGGAAGTACTGATGCTGAAACAAGCTACAATACTTTGGCCACCTAATGCGAAGAGCCAACTCATTGCAAAAGCCCCTGATGCTGGAAAAGATTGGAGGCAGAAGGAGAAGAGGGTGACAGAAGATGAAATGTTTGGATAGCATCATCGACTTGATGGACATTAGATTGAGCAAACTGCAGGAGATAGTGAAGGACAGGGAAGTCTGTGTGCCGCAGCCCTTGGGGTCACAAAGAGTCAGGCAGGACTTAACAACTGAACAAAGGACAACTTTTCAAGAAGGAATTCCAGGGACAGCACTGTATCATTCCAAGAGTAAAACATCTTAGAAGCTACCCGCCACAGGTCACCATTTCCTATGAGAATTTTCTCATTTAGCTCTCATTACCTCCAGTGAGCATCCCTTTTAAAAATCGTATTGTTGCACAGTTTATACTAGAACTATTACACACATAGTCTGCCACTCTAAAATCTAATTTCCTGCAGACAATACCAGATTCTAACAGCAACTAACATCATTCCTTGAACACAGGTTTTCAGTGACTATTTACTGAATAAGTAAACGAATGAAAACATGGAAATGAAGGATATTTTCTGCATTTTTTTTAAAGAAGAAACACAGAAAATCCCCTTTCCATTATTTTATTTCTTAACACAAAGATTATGATGTTATTAAGTCCTCTTACATCCAATTGCATGCATAAACTGCATATATATGCTAGGCACTCAAGTGTTTTAAAGATATAGTGGGGAAAAGAATGAGTTTCACACTAGGATAAGATTCAGATTCTATCCATTTGGTAAAAGAGCATAAATATTTCATTTTCAGATTTCTTATCCAAATTCCTCCCAGGATGAGGTTTCTTGGAATTAAGATTTGTTTACAGGGTTGATAATCATGCCAGTAAACTGTACTGTCAGGCTGAGAAACAGAGCAATATATGTGAGGACACAAGATTACTCCATAACTGTTTCTTTCTTTTTTTTTTTAATTTAATCAGTCCTGCAAATTCTCAGATCTATTCCTCTAAGGGGACAAAAAATGCTCAAATTTTGCAAAACAATTGCCAATTCTTAAAAGGCTAAATTAGCATTAATGAAGAAAACAGTGGGGAGGGAGGCACAACCGCCACCTGGAGGAGACAGATGTGGAAACATCCTCCATCCTTTCTGCTCCTGCCTTCTGAGAGCAGATACCACATTACGCGGTGATAAAGATGTGCCTTAGCTTACAGAAATCAAATACTGGCAGATCATTTTTATAAACACTGAATAATGCTCTAAAGAAAAAGCCAAAGCTGTTGGCAAGTTATTAGCTGGCTTAACCCAAAATACTTACTTGTATACGAATTTCTATTGTATTCCAATGCTTGTCTCTACATAAGAACAAATATAAGGCCATAGAAACAGTATTCTGGAAAGTTTCCTATACTTTGAATATCTGATATTAACTTCTTTAGTGACACCTAAGAGAATGATGACAGTAAAGAACAGAGTACCTGACAATCATTATCTGTGAGATCATAATATTGTTTTGAAAAAAACTATTTCATCCTTTCTGTTGCTGTTCAGTCACTCATGTTCCGACTCTTTGTGACCCCATGGACAGTAGCACGTCAAGCTTCCCTATCCTTCACTGTCTCCTGGAGTTTGCTCAAACTCATGTTCATTGAGTCCGTGATGCCATCCAATGATCTCATCCTCTGTTGCCCACTTCTCCTCCTGCCCTCAGCATCAGGATCTTTTCCAATGAGTTGGCTGTTTGCATTAGGTGCCAAAGAATAGGAGTTTCAGCTTCAGCATCAATCTTTCCAATGAATAATCAGGGTTGATTTCCTTTAGGATTGACTAGTTTGATCTTCTTTCAGTCAAAGGGACTCTCAAGAGTCTTCTCCAGCACCACAATTTGAAAGCATCAATTCTTCGGTCCTCAGCCTTCATTATGGTCCAACTCACACATCCATACATGACTACTTTAGAAATCATAGCTTTGACTACATGGACCTTCTTCAGCAAAGTGATGCTTTTCCTCTTCAATATGCTGTCTAGGTTTGTCATAACTTTTCTTCCAAGAAGCAAGTGTCTTTCAATTTCATGAATTGAATTTCAAGAAATTTCAATTTCTTGCTTAATATTAGAAATAGCTTCATACATCTAATGCATTATTTTTCAAAACCATTCATTCAAACACTTTTCAATAATTAGCTACTGTGTCAAAGGTCAAGGTCATGGCATAGGTGGTAATGTGTTTCTGGCAACTAGTCTCACTGCTAGTTGCCATATTTTCCCTTAACCTGTCTTCAAATATACCAAAGTATATATTTTCAGTGTAGTGACCCTGTTGGATACTAAATAAAGTAAATTAGTATACCAATTCTTTTAGTGTAATAAAGTGTATACTTGGATTTTGGAAAATTTATATTTTTGTAATATGATTATAAATAAGAATGTGTTTTATATTTCTATTTACTCTTATCTTGATGTGCATCTTTAGTCTCTAGAGTTTTACATACCTAGATTGCGACTGAGCATGCACACGTATCTTTCTTTTTGGGCTTCCCTCGTAGCTTGGACAGTAAAGAATATGCCTGCAATGCAGGAGACCAGGGTTCAATCCCTGGGTCTGGAAGATGACTGGAGAAGAGAATCCCATAGACGGATGTGCCTGGTGGGCTGCAGTCCATGGGATCACAGAGTCAGACAAGATTGAGCAACTAACACACACACATATCTTTCTTTTTAACTTTTGCCAAAGAATTTTTGTTGTGGTAATTGTTTCTATTATGCATAGAATATGAATTTTAATTTTTGCTGTTTATTATTTAGGATAAGAGCTAAGTATTTTAGTATTGTTTCATATTCAGTCATTTTAGTGAATATTGGTAGGTTTATTATTCTCTGTGATTGTTTTAGGTTTCCATAAAGTATAATATTATCCATCAGGAATAGACTGTCTATAATTTTTCACCATTTTATTTAATAAGATATAGTGCCATTAGTAATATTGTATATTTTAATATTATGTGAATACACGTTTATATTTTATTATCAAAACCTTTTTTTATTTCTATAAAAGCAATAGTGACAATAGCAATAGTTCTGATATTAATTTAAATGAATTTAGAAGTGCTTATTTTTTACTGTTGCTTGCAACTCTGTAAATTGATTTTCTTTTTGGTGTAATTTATGCAGGTGCATTAAAGAAATCAGGTTGCTTTATAGCATTTTCCAAGTTTGAAATAACATATTTTTAAAATTTTATATAGAAATCATTCTGATGTATTTCTTACTGATAGATTTTAAATTGACTTTTCCAATTTGTATAGTTTCCAATGACTCTTTGGTAAATGCTGGTTTATCAGTTCATTAATAAATTACTTAGTTCATTAATAAATTACTCAATTATCATAAACTTTCAGTTTTGTTTTTTTTTTAATATACTTCACTTATGGTTATAGCTATTTTGGGCTTCCCAGGTGGCACTAGTGGTAAAGAACTCACCTGCCAATGCAGGTAGACATGAGATGTGGGTTTAATCCCTGGGTCAGAAAGATACCTTGGAGAGGACATGGCAACCCACTCCAGTATTCTTGCCTGGAGAATTCCATGAACAGAGGAACTGGCAGGCTATAGTCCATAGGGTCTCACATTCAGGCATTACTAAAGCAACTTAGTGCACACACACGCACACACACACACATACACATACATACCTATTTAATTTCCCTTAATTAACTTTTACTGTTTTTTCTTTTTCTTATTTCTTCATTCTCACAAACCTTCTAAATGACATTCTCATCTTTAGCAAACCAGTGGTTATATTTACTTTCCCTCTTTTCCTATTTACTCAACTTTAGCTCTTATCTTTATAAAACCACAAATTTCTACTTTCCTTCAATCAGTTCAGTTCAGTCGCTCAGGCCTGTCTGACTCCTTTCCACCCCATGGACTGCAGAACGGCAGGCTTCCCTGTCCATCACCAACCCTCAGAGCTTTCTCAAACTCCTCTCCATTGAGATGGTGATGCCATCCAACCATCACATTGTCTGTTGTCCCCTTCTCCTGCCTTCAATCTACCCCAGCATCAGGGTCTTTTCCAATGAGTCAGCTCTTGGCATCAAGTGGCCAAAGTATTGGAGTTTCAGCTTCAGCATCAGTCCTTCCAATGAATATTCAGGACTGATTTTAGGATTGACTACTGGGATCTCCTTGCAGTCCAAGGGATTCTCAAGTGTCTTCTCCAACACCACAGTTCAAAAGCATCAATTCTTTGGCACTCAGCTTTCTTTATATTCCAACTCTCACATCCATATGTGACTGACTACTGGAAAAATGATAACTTTGACTAGACAGACCTTTGTTGGCAAAGTAATGTCTCTTCATTTTAACATGCTGTCTAGGTTTGTCATAGCTTTTCTTACAAGGAGCCAGCATCTTTTAATTTCATGGATAAAGTCACCATCTGCAGTGATTTTGGAGCCCAAGAAAATAAAGTGTGTCACTATTTCCCCATCTATTTGCCATGAAGTGATGGGACCGGATACCATGATCTGTTTTCTGAATGTTGAGCTTTAAGCCAAACTTTCCACTCCTCTTTCACTTTCATCAAAGGCTCTAGTTCCTCTTCACTTTATTCCATATGGGTGGTATCATCTGCCTATCTGAGGCTTTTGATATTTCTCCCAGCAATCTTGATTCCAGCTTGTGCTTCATCCAGCCCAGTGTTTCTCATGATGTACTCTGCATGTAAGTTAAATAAGTGGGGTGACAATATACAGCCTTGTCATACTCCTTTTCCTATTTGGAACCAGTCTGTGGTTCCATATCCAATTCTAAATGTTGCTTCTTGACCAGCATACAGATTTCTCAGGAGGCAGGTCAGGTGGTCTGATATTCCCATATCTTTCAGAATTTTCCACAGTTTGTTGAGATCTACATAGACAAAGGCTTTGGCGTAGGCAATAAAGCAGAAGTAAATGTTTTTCTAAACTCTCTTGCTTTTTTGATGATCCAACTGCAATTTGATCTCTGGTTTTTCTGACTTTCCTAAATCCATTTTGAGCATCTGGACATTCGCAACTCACGTACTATTAAAGCCTGACTTGGGAATTTTGAGCATTACTTTGCTAGCGTGTGAGATGAGAGCAATTGTGCTGCAGTTTGAACATTCTTTGGTATTGCTTTTTTGGGATTGGAATGAAAACTGACCTTTTCCAGTCCTGTGGTCACTGCTGAGTTTTCCACACTTGCTGGCATACTGACTGCAGCACTTTCACAGCATTATCTTTTAGGATTTGAAAGAGCTTAACTGGAATTCCATCACCTCCACTAGCTTTGTTCATAGTGACGCTTCCTAAGGCCCACTTGACTTCACGATTCAGGATGTCTGGCTCTAGGTGAGTGATCACACCATCCTGGTTATCTGGGTCATGAATTTTTTTTTTTTTTTTAATAGCTCTTCTGTATATTCTTACCACCTCTTCCTAATATGTCATGCTTCTGTTAGGTCCATACCATTTTTGTCCTTTATTGTGCTCATCTTTCTGTGAAATGTTCCTTGGTATCTCTAATTTTCTTTTTTTTTCAGCTTTATCTATTTTTTTTTTTTTCACTTTACAATATTGTATTGGTTTTGCCATACATTAACATGAATCCTCCATGGGTGTACATGTGTTCCCCATCTTGAACCCCCCTCCCACCTCCCTCCCCATCCCATCCCTCTGGGTCATCCCATCTCTAGTCTTTCCCATTCCATTGTCTTCCTCTACTTCTTTGCATTGATCACTCAGGAAGGCTTTCTTATCTCTTCCTGCTATTCTTTGGAACTCTGCATTCAAATGGGTATATCTTTCCTTTTCTCCTTTGCCTTTCGCTTCTCTTCTTTTCTCAGACAAGCATTTTGCTTTTTTGCATTTCTTTTTCTTGGGGATAATCTTGATCACTTCATCCTGTACAATGTCAGAAACCTCGGTCCATAGTTCTTCAGGCACTCTGTCTATCAGCTCTAATCCCTTGAATCTATGTGTCACTTCCACTGTATAATCATTAGGGGTTTGATTTAGGTCATACCTGAATGGTCTAGTGGTTATCCCTACTTTCTTCAGTTTAAGTCTGAATTTGGCAATAAGGAGTTCATGATCTGAGCCACAGTCAGCTACTGGTGTTGTTTTGGCTGACTGTATAGAGCTTCTCCATGTTTGGCTGAAAGTAACATAATCAATCTGATTTTGGTATTGACCATCTGATGATGTTCATGTGTAGAGTCGTCTCTTGTGTTCTTGGAAGAGTGTGTCTGCTGTGACCAGTGCATTCTATTGGCAAAACTCTGTTAGCCTTTGCCCTGCTTCGTTTTCTACTCCAAGGCCAAATTTGCCTGTTACTCCAGGTGCTTCTTGACTTCCTACTTTTGCATTCCAGTCCCCCAAGATGAAAAGGATATCTTTTCTGGGTGTTAGTTCTAGAAGTTCTTATAGGCTTCATAGAACCATCCAACTTCAGCTTCTTCAGCATTACTGGTTGGGGCATAGACTTGGATTACTGTGATATTGAATGGTTTGCCTTGGGAATGAACAGAGATCATTTTGTCATTTCTGAGATTGCACTCACATACTGCATTTCAGACTCTTTTGTTGACTATGATGGCTATTCCATTTCTTCTAAAGGATTCTTGCCCACAGTAGTAAATATAATGTAAAAAGCCAATGGAGCAATTTCCTAGTTTCTTTATTTTTTTCTTTAATTTAATAAGGAAGGTAATTGTCTTCAAATTTGTCTCTGAATATCTTCACATCCTCCTTTGAATACTATGTTGCTAATCAAATGAAATGTGGTTAATTGATTGCTAGATAATTTGCATTATCAGTTTGATTTTTTCTTATTTCCAATGTTTATATACTGATGTTTTCTTGTTTTTAAGCCAGTAAGTATGGTTTCATTCATGTTTTTGCTCTTATTTTTAATTTTATTAAATTAAAATCAGAATATTTGGCCTTTAAAATCTTTAGGATTCTGAAATTTTAGTATTAATTGCAGATAATTAGATGCAGAAAGAAATACATGTGCAAATGTGCTTATGTATGTAGATATATAAGCTTTTGTATGTATATTCTGGAATAATTCACTTCCCTTATGTTGTTGGTTATTTGTTTATTGCAACCTTTTCTGCATTTAATAGCTTTAACCAATGCACCATTTTAATGATGTATTTTATTCATTAAAAAAGAAAATTTAAATGTCTAATGTTATAAGTCCTTTTGGGTATTGTGTAGACTTATCAATAAGTGGGAAAATATTGAAACAGACTTCACTATGCCTTTCTAATAGTTTTTGCTCCATTGCCTGTGTTATTTGTTCTGTATAGAATTAGGACTGTCACATATTCATAAAATTTGTCTTAGATTATTATGTAATGTGTCTTTTCAATGACTTTAGTACTCTGAATATTAAATGTCAGACAGGTTCATAATTAAGTCCTACTTATGTTTAGTTTACATTATATTCATGTCTTTGCCTTTTTATTTTGAATCTTTATTACATTGCTTCATACAGATTTAATTAGACATATTTATATTTTCTTAGCTTTTACATGTTTTCAATGAAGCATGTTAACATTGTTGATGCTTAATCACTAAGTCATGTTAGAATCTTTGAGACCCCATGGACTGTAGCCTGGTAGGTTCCTCTGTCCATGGGATTTCCCAGGCAAGAATATTGAAGTGGATTTCCCTTTCTGTCTCCAGGGAATCTTCCTGACCCAGGGATCCAATTGACACCATCTGTTTGGCAGGCAGATTCTTTACCACTGAGTCACATAGGAAGCCCATGTTATGCACACAAGAATATATATATATATATATATATATATATATAGTATAGAGAATATTAACATTATATACAGCCTTCCACCTAATACATGTGTTAGGTAGTTAGAATAGGAAAAAGGAGTCCAAAGTAGTGGTGGTTAAAAGACAAAGAAAGGAAAAAAGCCCACAAAAATAAAACAAAGGAAGATCCAAGGACCAGGGTGAGAACTTCAGGTGAAACAGCCAGCCCTCCTGGCTAGCCCAATTTACACAGGACAGGCTCAGGGGGAGGAGGAAAAAACAAAAAACAAAAAAAATTATAAAAAGAGGAGCCAAAATTGAGCCACATGCTTCTTTTGGATAGGCCTGCCCTCATGCCTCAAGGATGTATTTTCCTTTGCTTGCCAAATAAAACTGAGCTATAACCAAGCTTTAACACTGGTCCGCCATTTCAAAGTTTTGCTGCAGTGAGACAGAACTGAGGATATTACACACTCCCCCGACATATCTGGTGCCATTTCTCAGATTTAACCTGGCTGAAACAACCTCGGCTCAGCACCCGCGAGGTAGAGATCAAGAACAGCAGAAGCCCAACTCAGCAAAGCTCACACATTGGAAGCTGAACACAAAGAAAACCCAGTGCAATGGATGAGACAAGAAGCCCCGTGTGCTGGAAACTGGGACAGCAAAAACAAACTCGGCAGAAAGCTCATGTGGCTGTCTCAGATTCCAGAAGAACTCTGGTTAAGGTAGGAGGTCCTCATCCTTATGGCTGGAAGGACATATGGCTAACAAAATCTTAATTCCTTTACACTCTCTCATTTCTTGTTTCCTCGAACCCACCTGCGAACAGGTGAGTGGCAAAGGGTACAATTGAGGGACTCTTGCAGGGCTATTCCCCAGTGTGTCCCAAAGGCTCTACTATCTGCTGCACCTTAGAAGCTGCTGTTCAAGAGGCAACAACTCTGTTTATTAAACTGCCCTTAATCTTCTTTGTGCCAAGAATCAGGCCAATGAAAACTGTGAGCACAGGTCAGGTATTTAGCAGATTTCCCAGCAGATTATGAAGGGGATTCCTCAGCACATTTTCCCTACTGCTTTTTCCTCCTGTCCTTCAGATCTCCTCTCCATCTATGCCACTGCCTACAAAATATTGGGTAGGTCATCATCTTTCCATTTCTGAAAGTTGTGTTTGAAACTTTTTACCTAACATTGGGACTCAAACCCGCATGGCAGGGGCCCTGTGCTATGCTTAGTTACTCAGTCATATCTGGCTAGGAGTTGAGCTTGGAATAAACCCATGGTGCCTGGTTTCAGGGCCTAATGCTTAGGTTCTTGATGCTTCATTGCAAAAAAATTCAGTGAGAGACACAGCAATAGCTAAGAAGTAGATTTGTTCATTTCAGAGAGAAACACAGTCCACAGAGTGTGTGCCATTGTAGAGGGTGTATGTGGCAGCCATGAAATGTGGTGTGTTTAGCTTTTGTGAGCTGGTTGATTTCATTTCTGTGAGCTGGGAGCCACAAGCAGCAGCTGCATGGCACTGGAGAGGTGCCCAGCTGAGAGGAGATGCCCTATGGCCAAGGGCAAAGGAGAAGCCTCAGCAAAATGGTAGAAGGGGCAAATTTGCATTTAGAATCAAACCCCACTCCTGCCAGAGAGGCTCAGAGGGCTCAAACAAACCTTGTGCACACCAAGACCCAGGGACCCCACAGAGACTGAGACAGAACTGGGTTTGAGCATCTCCTATCGAGGTACAGGTCAGCAGTGGACTGCCGCAGGGACAGGGGCTCTGGGTGCAGCAGACTTAGGTATGGCATAAGCCCTCTTGGAGGAGGTCACCATTAACCCCACCATAGAGCTGCCAGAACTTACCCAAGACAGGGAAATAGATTCTTGGAGGGCATAAACAGAACCTTGTGCACCAGGCCCCAGGAGAAAGGATCGGTGACCCCACAAGAGACTGTCCCAGACTTACCTATGAGTATCCAGGAGTCTCCAGCAGAGGCGTGGGTCATGATGGCCTGCTGCAGGATTGGGGCACTGAGTGTAGCAGTACATGCATGAGATATTTTGAAGGAGGTCACCATTATCTTCATTGCGACCACCATAGTTTGGCCCCAGGTAAAACGCAGGGAGGGAACACAGCTCCACCCATCAACAGAAAATTGAATTAAAAATTTACTGAGCATGCCTGTGCCCATCAGAATAAGATCCTATGTCCCCCTGAGGCAGTCTCTTCCATCAGGAAGCTTTCATAAGCCTATTACCCTTCTCCATCAAAGGGCAGACAGACTGAAAGCCACAATCACAGAAAGCTAACCAATCTAATCAAATGGACCACAGCTTTGTCTAACTCAATGAAACTATGAGCCATGCTGAGTCGGGCCACCCACGATGGACGGGTCACAATGGAGAGTTCTCACAAAATGTGGTTTACTGGAGAAGGGAATGGCAAACCACTTCAATATTCTTGCCTTGAGAACCCCATGAACAGTATGAAAAGGCAAAAAGATAGAACACTGAAAGATGAACTTCCCAGGTTGGTAGGTGCCCAATGTGCTACTGGAGATCACTGGAGAAATAACCCCAGAAATAATGAAGAGATGGAGCCAAAGCAAAAGCAAAACCCAGTTGTGGATGTGATTAGAGATGGAAGTAAAGTCTGAAGCTGTAAAGAGCAATATTGCATAGGAACCTGTAATGGTACATGAATCAAGGCAAATTGGAACTAGTCAAATAGGAACTAGTCAAATAGGAGATGGCAAGAGTGAACGTTGAATCAGCGGACTAAAATGGACTGGAACGGGTGAATTTAATTCAGATGAACATTATATCTGCTACTGTGGGCAAGAATCTCTTAGAAGAAATGGAATAGCCATCATAGTCAACAAAAGAGTCAGAAATACAGTACTTGGATGCAATCTCAAAAACGACAGAATGATCTCTGTTCCTTTCCAAGGCAAATCATCCAATATCATGGTAATCCAAGTATGTGCCCCTACCAGTAATGCTGAAGAAGCTAAAGTTGAATGGTTCTATGAAGACCTACAAGACCTTCTAGAACTAACACCCAAAAAAGATGTCCTTTTCATCATAGGAGACTGGAATGCAAAAGTAGGAAGTCAAGAAGCACCTGGAGTAAGAGGCAAATTTGGCCTTGGAATACAGAATGAAGCAGGGCAAAGGCTAATAGAGTTTTGCCAAGAGAACGCACTGGGTCATAGTAAACACCCTCTTCCAACAACACAAGAGAAGACTCTACACGTGGACATGATCAGATGGTCAACACCAAAATCAGATTGATTATATTCCCTGCAGCCAAACATGGAGAAGCTCTATACAGTCAGCAAAAAGCAAAAATGGGATCTGACTGTGGCTCAGTCAAGAACTCCTTACTGCCAAAATCAGACTTAAATTGAAGAAAGTAGGGAAAACCACTAGCCCATTCAGGTATGACCTAAATCAAATCCCTAGCGATTATACAGTGGAAGTGAGAAATAGATTTAAGGGACTAGATCTGATAGACAAGTGCCTGATGAACTATGGACAGAGGTTCATAACATTGTACAGGAATCAGGGATCAAGATCATCCCCAAGAAAAAGAAATGCAAAAAAGCAAAATGGCTGTCTGAGGAGGACTTACAAACAGCTGTGAAAACAAGGGAAGCAAATAGCAAAAGAGAAAAGGAAAGTTACAATCATCGGAATGTCAAGTCACAAATGAGAGCAAGGAGAGATAAGAAAGCCTTCCTCAGTGGTCAGTGCAAAGAAATAGAGGAAAACAATAGAATGGAAAAGACTAGAGATCTCTTCAAGAAAATTAGAGATACCAAGGGAATATTTCATGCAAAGATGGGCTTAATAAAGGACAGAAATGGTATGGACCTAACAGAAGCAGAAGATTTTAAGAGGAGGTGGCAAAAATACTCAGAAGAACTGTGCAAAAAACATCTTCACACCCCAGATAATCACGATGGTGTGATCACTCACCTAGAGCCAGACATCCTGGAATGTGAAGTCAAGTGGGTTTAGGAAGCATCACTGCAAACAAAGCTAGTGGAGGTGATGGAATTCCAGTTGAGGTATTTCAAATCCTCAAAGATGATGCTGTGAAAGTGATGCAGTCAATATGCCAGCAAATGTGGAAAACTCAGCAGTGACCACAGGAATGGAAAGGTCAGTTTTAATTCCAATCCCAAAGAAAGGCAATGTCAAAGAATGCTCAAATGACCACAAAATTGCCCTCATCTCACACATTGGTAAAGTAATGCTCAGAATTCTCCAAGCCAGGCTTCAACAATACATGAACTGTGAACTTCCATATATTCAAGCAGGTTTTAGAAAATGCAGAGGAACCAGAGATCAAATTGCCAACATCCGTTGGATCATTGAAAAAGCAAGATAGTTCCAGAAAAATATCTATTTCTGCTTTATTTACTATGCCAAAGACTTTGACTGTGTGGTTCACAACAAACTGAGGAAAATTCTGAAAGAGATGGGCATACCAGACCACCTGTCCTGCCTCTTGAGAAATCTGTATGCAGGTTAGGAAACAACAGTTAGAACCGAACGTGGAACAACAGAATGGTTCCAAATAGGGAAAGGAGTACATCAATGCTGTATATTGTCATTGTGCTTATGTAACTTATATGCACAATCAGTTCAGTTAAATTGCTCAGTCCTGTCTGACTTTTTGCAACAGCATGAATTGCAGCATGCCAGGCCTCCCTGTCCATCACCAACTCCCGGAGTCCACCCAAACCATTGAGTTGGTGATGTTATTGAGTTGGTGATGCCATCCAACCATCTCATCCTCTGTCATCCCCTGCTCCTCAATCTTTCCCAGCATCAGGGTCTTTTGAAATGTGTCAACTCTTCACATCAGGTGGCCAAAGTATTGGAGTTTCAGCTTCAACATCTGTTCTACCAATGAACACGCAGGACTGATCTCCTTTAGGATGGACTGGTTAGATCTCCTTGATGTCCAAGGGACTCGCAAGAGTCTTCTCCAACACCACAGTTCAAAAGCATCAATTCTTCTACACTCAGCTTTCTTTATAGTCCAACTCTCACTTCCATACATGGCCACTGGAAAAACCATAGCCTTGGCTAGATGGACCTTTGTTAACAAAGTAACGTCTCTGCTTTTTATTTTGTTTTGTTTTGTTTTTTTTTTCAATTATTTGTATTGGTTGGAGGCTAATTACTTCGCAACATTGCAGTGGGTTTTGTCATACATTGACATGAATCAGCCATGGAGTTACATGTATTCCCCATCCCGATCACCCCTCCCACCTCCCCCCCCCTCCACCCGATTCCCCTCTGTCCTCCCAGTGCACCTGGCCCGAGCACCTGTCTCAGGCACACCACCTGGGCCAGTGATCTGTTTCACCATAGATAATATACATGCTGTTCTCTCGAAACATCCCACCCTCGCCTTCTCCCACAGAGCCCAAAAGTCTGTTCTGTACATCTGTGTCTCTTTTTCTGTTTTGCACATAGGGTTATCATTACCATCTTTTCTAAATTCCATATATATGTGTTAGTATGCTGTAATGATCTTTATCTTTCTGGCTTACTTCACTCTGTATAATGGGCTCCAGTTTCATACATCTCATTAGAACTGATTCAAATTAATTCTTTTTAACTGCTGAGTAATATTCCATGGTGTATATGTACCACAGCTTCCTTATCCATTCATCTGCTGATGGGCATCTAGGTTGCTTTTTAATATGCTGTCTAGGTTG
The DNA here is from genome assembly GCF_019320065.1 of Cervus canadensis. Lineage (NCBI taxonomy): Eukaryota > Metazoa > Chordata > Mammalia > Artiodactyla > Cervidae > Cervus > Cervus canadensis. Next base: position 41,571,666 of record NC_057394.1, on the reverse strand, counting down.
ATCATAACTTTCCTTCCAGGTAGTAAGTGTGTTTTAATTTCATGGCTGCAATCACCATCTGAAGTGATATTGGGGCCCAGAAAAATAAAGTCAGCCACTCTTTCCACTGTTTCCCCATCTATTGGCCATGAAGTGGTAGGACCGGATGCCATGATCTAAGTTTTCTGAATGTTGAGCTTTAAGCCAACTTCTTCACTCTCCTCTTGCACTTTCATCAAGAGGCTCTTTAGTTCTTCTTCACTTTCTGCCATGAGAGTGGTTTCATCTGCATATCTGAGATTATTGATGTTTCTCTCAGCAATCTTGATTCCAGCTTGTGCTTCATCCAGCCCAGTATTTCTCATGCATTCTGCATATAGTTCAATTGGAATTCCATCACCTCCACTAGTTTTGTTTGTAGTGATGATTCGTAAAGCCCACTTGACTTCACATTCCAGGATGTCTGGCTCTACGTGAGTGATCACACCATCGTGATTATCTGGGGTGTGAAGATCTTTTTTTGTACAATTCTTCTGTGTATTCTTGCCACCTCTTCTTAATATCTTCTGCTTCTGTTAGGTCCATACCATTTCTGTCCTTTATTAAGCCCATCTTTGCATGAAATATTCCCTTGGTATCTCTAATTTTCTTGAAGAGATCTCTAGTCTTTTCCATTCTATTGTTTTCCTCTATTTCTTTGCACTGACCACTGAGGAAGGCTTTCTTATCTCTCCTTGCTCTCATTTGTGACTTGACATTCCGATGATTGTAACTTTCCTTTTCTCTTTTGCTATTTGCTTCCCTTGTTTTCACAGCTGTTTGTAAGTCCTCCTCAGACAGCCATTTTGCTTTTTTGCATTTCTTTTTCTTGGGGATGATCTTGATCCCTGATTCCTGTACAATGTTATGAACCTCTGTCCATAGTTCATCAGGCACTTGTCTATCAGATCTAGTCCCTTAAATCTATTTCTCACTTCCACTGTATAATCGCTAGGGATTTGATTTAGGTCATACCTGAATGGGCTAGTGGTTTTCCCTACTTTCTTCAATTTAAGTCTGATTTTGGCAGTAAGGAGTTCTTGACTGAGCCACAGTCAGATCCCATTTTTGCTTTTTGCTGACTGTATAGAGCTTCTCCATGTTTGGCTGCAAGGAATATAATCAATCTGATTTTGGTGTTGACCATCTGATCATGTCCACGTGTAGAGTCTTCTCTTGTGTTGTTGGAAGAGGGTGTTTGCTATGACCCAGTGCGTTCTCTTGGCAAAACTCTATTAGCCTTTGCCCTGCTTCATTCTGTATTCCAAGGCCAAATTTGCCTCTTACTCCAGGTGCTTCTTGACTTCCTACTTTTGCATTCCAGTCTCCTATGATGAAAAGGACATCTTTTTTGGGTGTTAGTTCTAGAAGGTCTTGTAGGTCTTCATAGAACCATTCAACTTTAGCTTCTTCAGCATTACTGGTAGGGGCACATACTTGGATTACCATGATATTGGATGATTTGCCTTGGAAAGGAACAGAGATCATTCTGTCGTTTTTGAGATTGCATCCAAGTACTGTATTTCTGACTCTTTTGTTGACTATGATGGCTATTCCATTTCTTCTAAAGGATTCTTGCCCACAATAATAGGTATAATGGGTGAGCCCTTGGTCCTCACCAATTCACCTTGTAACACCACAATCCTCCCTGTAAAGATAAAGGACAGAACCTCGTGAATGGTTCAAGATCTCCAGATCATAAATGTAGCTGTAGTTCCCCCTCCATCCCATAGTATCCAATCTGCATGTAATCTTGGAAAAAATTCCACTCAATGCCAAGTGGTTTACAGTCCTGGATCTCAATTATGCATTCTTTGCATACCACTGGCTAAAGAATCCCAATATCTTTTTGCCTTCGAGTGGGAGGCTGCAGGAGAAAACACCAACAGGTGGCTTAGACAGTATTACTTCAGAGGTTCAGAGATAGCCCCCAGCTGTTTGGGCAGGCTATTTGCTGGGATCTCCTAGATCTCAATCTGGGACCTAATGGTAAAATATTGCAATATGTACATGACTTATAAATCTGTTCTCCAGATGAGAAAAATGCCCAACAACATACAATTCAGATTCTAAACTTTTTAGCAGAGAAGGATATAAAATCTCCCATGCTAAAGCACAGATGGTTGAGACAAAGTTCACTTACCTCAGAGTTCAGATTACACATGTGTCCAGTAGGTTGTCCTTCAGCAAAGTACAAGGAATCTTCAAGTGCCTGCCCCCAGGACTCAAAAACAATTGCCACTTTCCTGGAACTAACTGCGTATTGTAGAATATGGATACCCAACTGTGGTCTCCTTGCCCAGCCTTTGTATGAAAGTTTGAAGTGATGGGATGATTCAACCTCATTGATGTGGGGAACTCCTCAAAAGAAGGCAGAGGCTACACTGAAACAAGCCTTAAATCAAGCACCGCCTTGAGATCGCCAGACCCAGAAAAAGCATTCCAACTTTATGTTCATGAAAAGGAAGGAATAACCTTGGGAATGTTAACTCAAAAGTTGGGACCTAAGCCCCAGCCTGTAGCTTACTTGTCCAAGACTCAACCCAACTACCCTAGGCTGGCCTCCCTGCCTTCAAAATTTTTCAGCTATTGCAGTCCTGATAGAAGATGCTTTAAACCTCTCTTTTGGGGGCAAACTAACTATTTTTACAGCCACCAAGTGAAACAACTCCTGAGTGGGAGAGGACATTTATGGATGTCTGATCAAAGGATCCTCAGATATCAAGTAGTGCTGATGGAAAATCCAGGCCTGACTATGCCTGCCCTTGAAATCTCTCTTCCCTTTCACTTCTGCCTAGAAACTGTGGACTACTGGACAAAACCCTGAGAAGGATTGTCAGAAGATCCTCTGGCCAGTCCTGAGGAAATCTGGTACACTGATGGAAGCAGCTTTGTCTTGGATGGAAAAAGAAGAACCAGATAAGCAGTAGTCTCCAATTTTGAGACCATAGAGGCTAAACTTTTTCCACCAGGTACTTCAGACCTGTTAACTGAGCTCATAGCCTTGACTTGAGATTTAGAATGGGAAAAGGAAAAAGAGTAGCCATTTACACTGACGCCAAGTATGCATTTCTGGTGCTATATGCACATGTTGCTATTTGGAAAGGAGGCCACTTGACCACCTGAGGATCCCCAATCGAATATGGTGATCAAATCCTTAGGCTCTTGGAGGCAGTCCATCTGCCCACTGAGGTTTCAGTCTCCCATTGTAAAGGACACCAAAAAGGGAGCACTGAAGTGGCATGAGAGAACCAACCAGCCAATCAGGCAGCCAAGAGAGCAGCATTACAGAACAATGACCTAATAGGGGTTGCCACCTTAGTTCCATAGACTAGTTTGTCAGAAACTACTCCATATACTAAAGGCGAGACTCTTAAAGCTAAGAGTGAAGGTTTTCAAGAAGATCATATGGGGTGGTTCCAAAAGGGGGGACTCCTTTTTCTACCTGGGAAACTCCAGTGGAAATTGGTAAACTCCTTACATGCCACCAAGACTTCCCTGGTGGCTTAGATGGTAAAGAGTCTGCCTGCAATATGGGAGACCCAGGTTCGATCCCTGGGTTGGGAAGATCCCCTGGAGAAGGAAATGGCAACCCACTCCAGTACCCTTGCCTGGAAAACCCCATGGACAACAGGAGCCTGGTAGGCTACAGTCCATTGGGTCGTAAAGAGTCAGACACGACTGAGCAACTTCACTTTACTTGCATGCCACCACTCATTTAGGGGTCAAGGCCCTACAAAGATTACTAGAAAGTTCCCTCAGAGGAACAGACCTCCAAGCAATGATAAGGTAAGTGGTATCTTCTTGTTCCACTTGTCAGTTAAACAACCCCCAAGGTTCTCATAGACCCCAGTTGGCCCAGCCTATCCAGTGCTGTGGAATCTAACCAGGAGAGGACTGACAGATGGACTCCACCCAGAATCAGTTTCTCAAGGGTATAAATACTAGTAGTGGAAGGCTTTTCCATCTGGACTGAGAAGGCTGAGGAGGTGGTAAAAAAAAAAAAAATACTGCTTCATGAAATCATTCCCAGATTTGGTCTGTCCAGATCATTACAAAGTGACAATGGGACATTATTTACTTCTAAGGTGACCCAAAGGGTCTCTAAAGCATTAGGCATTACATATTATCTCCACTGTGCCTGGAGGCCTCAGTCTTCAGGAAAAGTAGAAAGAGGCAAAAATTCTTAAAATCAGCGATATAAAAGATAATCCAGGAGACCTCCCTGGGATGGAAGGAGGCTTTACCAATAGCTCTCCTTCTGCACCTGTATTGCCCCTAAGGAACAGGTTGTTCTTAGTTTTTATGAGATGCTATCTGGGAGACCTCTTGTTTATATCAATCACCTCTTCCTAGATACAGAGACTCAGACCCTCCAATTTATACCATGACCATTGGGCAATTCCAGCAAATTATACACTTGTGGGGTGTCAACCAAGACCTAAAAGATTCTAAAGAGCCACCACTATATTCTCCAGGGGCTCAAGTCCTAATTAAAGTCTGGAAAAATGGGCTTCCAAAGGCTCAACTTCAGCCCACACAGAAGGGCCCCTACCCTGTAATACTTTCTACCCCCACCCCCCCCACCCCAGCAGACAATGTACCAGGACACAACTCCTGGATTCACTACTCAGAAGTCAAGCCATGGAAGAAAACAGAAAAGGACACTCAATACACCTATGAGCCCCTGGGAGATCTCAGATACCTATTCAGGACTACAAATGAATGCCATTCTAATAAACACCCCCAAAATTAAGTTTCTGAGGATAAGATTTCTCTGGATAGCTCTAAAAGCCAACACAGCTTGGCAGGAGTTGAACTTCAAAATAGACAGGAGGTAGATCTCCTGATCTCTGAACAAGGAGGGACTTGAGCCATCTTGAATGAGACATGTTGTTTCTGGGTAAATACCTCCAGCTAAGTTAAAGAAAGTCTCACAATTCTCAAGAAAAATATTCAGATCTTATGGTTTCTCAAAGAATGAGTTGGAGAGTTATCAGGGTGGCTGCAATCTCTCTTTGGGGGATCCTTCCCCTGGAGAGGGAGGATTTGGGGTTGGCTAATGCCTCTACTAATCCCTGTTATCACCATATTGATGCTGCTTATGATTACTCCATGTATTATCAATTATCTAACCCATTTTGTCTCTGCCCAGGTCAATAAGCTACAACACACAGTGTCCATTCAAAAGGGATATATAAAACTACATCTGACCACGGGAAATATCACTCACCCTTAGATGGACTCTGAGGCTTTAGAGTAGCAAGAGGGGGAGGCCTAATGCCCCTCTCCCTCCCAGTGCAGCAGGAAGTAGCCAGAGAGACCTCGACTCCCCTACTTCCAAGAACTGGGCCTCCCATCTCTTGAGGGGCACATGCCAGGTAGTTAGAATTGGAAAAAGGAGTCCAAAGTAATGGTGGCTAAAAAGCAAAGAAAGGAAAAAGCACACGAAAATAGAACAAAGGAAAGGCCAAGAACCAGAGTGAGAACCTCAGGAGAAACAAACAGCCTTCCTGGCTAACCCAATTTACATAGGACAGGCTCAGGGGGAGGGAAAAAAAAAACATATAAAAAGAAGAGCCAAAATTGAGCCACATGCCTCTTTTGGGTAGGCCCACTCTCACGCCTTGAGGCTGTATTTTCTTGGCTTGCCAAATAAAGCTGAGCTGTAAGCTGTAATACTGGTCCGCTGTTTCAAATTTTTGCTGCAAGACAGAACCAAGGATATTACACACTCCCCCCACATATCGAATCTCACTTTGTAATTTTCCTATGTTTCCCATTTCCTATAATTGTGACCTTTATTTTTCTCCTTTCCCCCAAAGAGAATCTTTTTCATAAATTTTTGTTATGACTTACTTTCATCTTTTAAAAGCACTACATGTTAGTATCACTGAATAATACATTGTTTATTCTTGCCAGTTTTCTTTATATAAAAGATATCATAATACTGATATTATTTTGTGACTTTTATGTTGACATGTAATGTTTTTAAGTTTTATTCTTATATATGTTACTGCTATGTATTCATAAAAATGTATTTATATTTTCTACTATTGTTGAAATCCTTTTTTCCAGAATTATATTATGACAAACATTTTAGCATGTATCACCTGGTGAATATAGTCAAGAGATTTACTAGGAATTGTTGAGTTAGAAATTACACATATTAATTGTTACTACATAACAGAAAAATTGTTTTCAGAGTTGATTACAAATTTATATTTCTACCAGGAGTGTGAGAGTTTTCATTGCTATACATCCTTGACAAATATTGCAAGCATTTTAATTTTTGTGGGTGTGAAATATCATCTTTTTCTGTGGTTCTCAATCTTTTGAACTCTCTCATGACTTGATTTGAGACCTAACAATGAACAAGCCTTGTTTATATTTCACATATATCAATATTTGGAAACCTCTTTAGTAAGAAGAACTATACTTTTCTTGTTGAGACTACTGCTAATCAAAAAAAAAAAAAGTACTTTTTTTTTTTTTTCCTTGCACAAATATATAAACATAGACGTAAGGAAAATAATAATAATTTTAAAACATAACACAACTGAGTCAGGCTGAAATGGTTTAGCTTTCTTCTGCCAGATGATGCAGAGGTGAAAGGGGGAACTTCAGTGCTCCTTGCGAGACTTGAGATGTCGAAGAAGGGAAATTTCATGCCTGAGTGTGCAAAGTGGGCATAGAAGTGTACCACTGGAGGCACTGCAGAGCCACTGAGAAGCTTTGGGCTACATTGTTTTTGTGGTCCACGAGTGGTTCACTCATGTCTGACTCTTTGCAAACCCTATCTCCTGGAGTTTGCTCAAACTCATGTCCATTGAGTCAGTAATGCCATCCTATCATCTCATCCTCTGTCACCCCCTTCTCCTGCCCTCAGCATCAGGGTCTTTTACAATGAGTCAGCTCTTGGCATGAGGTGGCCAAAGTATTGGAGCTTCAGCTTCAGCATCAGTCCTTCCAATGAATATTCAGCATTGATTTCCTTTAGGATTAACTGATTTGATTTCCTTGCAGTCCAGGGGACTCTCAAGAGTCTTGACAGCCATTCAGTAGTGTGTGATTTTTACCACTATCCCTTCAGTTTGCATTAATAGAAGTATCATCGTGTCAAGAAAGATGGCAGGTGAAACAGTAATTTGTCTTTACTCAGAACTGGCTACCAACATACTGTAAAATATTTGAAAGAGATCAGTCAGAAATGTACATGGATTTAGGTGATACTAATACCTGTCTGTATATTGGAAGGAAGATCTTTAAATGGGAATGGAACATTAGTGAGGGTGATTGCTCACTAATAGTGTATTAGGCAATAATGAGTAGAATTAAAATCAGTTGTTAAGAGTTTCAGATAGATCAGTTTGAATTTAACACAAACAGGGACTATGTAGCAGTCAGAGCTGAACGATAATAAAATCAATTCCCTCTGGACACACTGTGTTTCCTGTCACTGGTGGTGATTTAGGCCAAATAACCACATGGTGGAGTTGTTGTAGTGGGAATTCCAGCATGAGATGGATTGTTGGAATAGAGGACAATTAAGGTTACTTCCAAATTCTGGAATGTATGAATTAATGGGTCATATATATAAGGAAAAGAAGTCTGAAATTTATCATTGATGCAATTTTCAAATTCTTGTATATCTCAAAATTTTTATTCCACAGCTTAATTTAATTAAAAACACTGAATATATGTGAGGTAGAAACTTTTATTATGCTGAACACTGACTTAGCTTTTAAAATTATGTATACTTGTACATTATATGTACCTGTCATACAAAAGGTCTAGAATCAGCATGAGAGTGCTTTCATTTTACAAATGTATAAAATATATAAACCAAAATGGTATTGAAGATAAATATAACAGAGAGAACAAAATAACCCAAAAATGGGTCAGCACAAACTATCCAATTGATTAGATGCTTGCAGAAAACCACAGCAAATGGCAAAATCAATTCACCAATCAGCTTTGCAGTGTTTTATTCTAAACTCAGCCAGCTGGGCAATTAGGCATATACTCGGAGTTTTTGTGTCTCTCATTGAAGAAAGCTTCATTTTCCTTTGGAAGCCAATGGTTAGCAGCTATAGATGGGCCAAAGTTCACTAAGGTTACTCTCCTAGGAACAGAGGAAATTGATGTCTTAGAATATGCTATTTTGAATCTTTTGAATGATTCAAAACTGAGATAGAAACCTCTGTAAGTTGATATTTGGTTATAGGTTTTTGTGCCTAAGAAATTACTCAGTATTTTAATTTTGTGATTCTCCATTGTTTTTATGTGATGTTCAACAAAGAATAGATTAATAACATATGCCTCAATTCAAGAAGCAGAATTTTAAATGATTCTCATTTTAGATTTTGTTAAGGCAAAAAAAAAAAAAAGAGAGAGAGACTTCATTACAATTTTTTTTTTTTTTTAAACTGGCCTTCAAACCAAATTTGTGCCGAGGTTACTTTCTGTTGGTTTGTACTCATCTATCCAATAATCAGTGACTTTAGATGAAAGTTTGAAATAGTCAAGTATCATAGCATTCTAGAACTGAAAGTTAAATTAGAGACCATTCATTCCAATTCCTCTATACAAATAAAGGATCTTATGCATAAGATTTTAAAGATGAGATCTACAATGCAAAATGTCATCAATTCCTGAGGTGATATTTTAATCTCGCACAAATTCCATCCCTAGAAAAGGTAGAAAATATTTTAAATTACTAAATTCATGATGATTAAGAGGTTTAAAGTGGTTTACTAGAATCATAGTTCATTGAAGAGAAACTGCTAAGTAACGGAACTTTCATTATGCCGTTAAAAATGTTTTTTCTTGAACTTACCATCAATTAATCTTGGATAATAGTCTAGGGAAATAACGTTTTAGTGCTTGATAACTTTCTAGTTAAAAATGTTTACATATTTTTAAAAGTATCCTTTTGATTAGCTGTTTAGGTGAATTTAGCATTGTTATCAAAATTTAATCTTGAGTGTGAGTCAAGATTTATAGAAATACAGAAACCAAGAAACAGAAAATACTATTCCACTGCCTTTGACATCCTTATGGTCTGAGCTTTAAACATATTTGTATGTCCATAGCCCACATGTATAGTAAGAATTCATGTTTGTGAATGAAAGACTGAATAAATGAAAATAAAGCATTCAAAACCCTACTGACCCTAGCCAAAAATATCACATGTAAAATATATAACATTTAATAACTTCACAATAGACTAACTGATGAATTCCAAATGGAATAAATGTTTTGAACTAAAATCATAAAAGTACTAAACAAAAACACAGATAAATTGCTTTATAGACTGAAATAGAGAAAGGTAGGAAAAATCAAAAGACAAGATGAGAAAGATTGCAAAGCTAGTGGGAAAAGGTGGCAAATATATCAACAAGAATAATTTTCTTCATGTGTAAATAACTCTTACAAAAAACAAGAGGCCAGCATAATAGAAAAGTGGAAAGGTAATATCAAGAGACAATGAAAAGAAAGGAAAACAGCTCTTCAAGTTATAAAAACTTGGGCAAACTTACTCAATAATGAAAAAAATTATAAGTAAAGGCATATTGGGATTCCATTTTTCATCCATAAGTCTGAGAAATTAAAAGCCACGTTTGATAAAATACCCTCTGGCCAGCTGTGGGGAAAAAATGTATTCCTACATGCTATTTTTAGGAAGTGATTTGACAGTATCAGTAGAGATTACATTTAAATATTCTTTGATTCAGCAATCATTTTATTACAAAGATTCACTCTTAAATGTGTAAAATGTTATACATAAAGATTTTTTTTATTACATTGTTGTTTTGTACCAGCAAAATATTGGACCATCACCAGTGGAGGATGAATTTATTGAATTATGTTATACCCACACAAATATTATGCAATTGTAACAGTGAGGAAATTTTATGTATGCTTGCAGAGAATTTTCAAGAAGCATAATTCTAAAGCAGTTAGCAAAATAAATTGTGATATTTACTATAGCTAGCAAATATGGAAGAATTTTATATACTGATTTGGAGCTAGATTTTCTGAGTTTATTCTGGTTCCACCATTTAACTGAGAGACCATGCACAAGATATTAAAATCTCCTGTGGCTTAATTGTCTCATCAGTAAAAACAGATAATAGCACCAATATACTGAAGATTAGACTCTTATCACAGTTTTTGGTACATTATAAGAGCTATACAAATGAGCCTTACTACAATAAGTATTAATTCTTCTAATTATATAATATTTTGTTTTAATATTATATAACAACTCTGTAATATTTTGTTATTATGTAATAATATGTAAACAACATGACCAAGACTTGAAAAAAAATAGTGGAACTATTACTAGAACAATAGGAATAGACACTAGGAAAAAATTAACCGAAGTCCACTACACAAGTCTTGTACACTCCTGTCTGATGCAAGCTACCTCCATACAATTTTACCCTGATCTGCAGGTAAGGGAGGTTGATTCAGTGTCTTAAAACTATCATCCAACATAGGCAACATTTATGGATTTTTCTGAGCACCTCATTCATAAAAAATTAATTTTAGCAAAGTAGTGTCAGGGTGGTTCCTAAACTTTTAGAAGAAATCTTCCTTACAGACATTCAATTATGCTTCTTAATCAATGACTGCCATCTCATCTACAACCCATTTCTTCTGGATTTTATTCTCCTTTTCTGAGGTTTCTGGAAAGGTGATTCTCCAACCCTAAGTTCACTAAGCCTTTAAAGGTGGCTCAGGATGAACCATTCCTGTTCAATGAAAAAGACCAAGTTGTTATTTAGTCCCCAATTCTCATTCTCTGTTCAAACTAAACCTGCAAATAACCTCATCTGATTCTCCATATTATCATTTAATCCCTGATATTCAGACTTCCTCTCTACCCTTTATTCTTTTGTCCATTCTTAGTAAAGTTATTCTGGGTTTTCTTTTGTCCTTACTCATATTTATTTTGGCAATTATCTTCTCGCTTAGGAGATAAGTTGGGGCCATTTTTTACTCATTGCTTAGGCTAGGACAATCTAGTCCATTTAAACAGTCTTTTATTATAGATTGCATAAAAGATTGATATATCACTTCAGAGTGATCACACACCATGGTGCAGGCAATGATCCTGTCATGGTAAAATAGAAGTCTAGTTTCTTATGAGGTATACCAGAAAGTACTGAGGTGAAGATACAAGACTATTTGCTCATTTGGGGGATACTATATGTTGGAACTATTTCACAATTAGTTTTATTCAATCAGGAAGGGGAAAGTACCTAAAAAATTTGAGTTTGTAGTTCCAGAAATCCTTGAAAGTAGGTTGGTTTAAATGGTTCATGAAGAAATTTAGTGAAAGCTTGCCACACACATATTGCAATTTTGAAAGAACAAGCAGCTAAATTCACAGTCAACTGAACAAAAATGAGGATTTCAAAGCATCTGAGGACTTTCAAGACGTGAGTGCTGTCTCGGGATAAGTGAATCGATATTGGAGATGAATCTCATTTTAGCTACTGCAAACCTGCTGGACCATTTCCTGAGATATTGTATAAAGCAATTGAAGATGGCGTGGTATAATGTTGAGCAGTTATACTCAAGCACTCTCTATTACAAAGAATTTTCAGAAAAGTAACAGATAAAATTTTTGTTCTGAGTATATATGGCATGCTTCTCTTGGCTTGCTCTTCTACCATATCTCCGATGACTCCTATTTAAAAAAAAGAAAAAATGATTCTGGAGTTCAGAAGTAGACTGTTTCCTTCCTAAAATAAATGAAAACAAAGGGGAAAAAAAGCACATATATATATATTATTTCTAAATGAATGCTAACATAGTAGATTTAAACCTGGATTTAAATTGAGTATAGCACTCTAATGTATATATACATATTTTTAAATACTAACATATTTTTAAAGCATCTTCTTTGAAAATTCAAATTTAATTTTGTGTTTTAAATGTTACTTTGTGCCACCTGCAATAGCAGTTTTAGTAATCTATAAATGCAACCATAAAATCGTACCCTTTTCTGACTGATTTCAAACAGAGTGGACCACTTTGAAGAGTTCCTTTTAATATATTCTGATAACTTACAGGGCTGTATTTTAGCAGAGTGGGTCAAACAGCCCTTTCTATTGCTCAATTTGCCATGGACAAGTGCAGTATTAAAATTGTGGAATGGGCTTTTTTGGGTCACTGATTTAACTCAAAGGGGTATTAATTCTGGCACATTTAAATTCTTCACATGTAAATCTGAAGAGCAGGGTAGCTGGGCAGAGGGAGAGGGACCCTCAATCATTTTGTAACAGTAAGCATTTAAGTGACCAATTCACAGAACAGGTGTCAATGAAACTCTTTCTTTAAAAAATAAACCTGGGAAGAAAAAAGGGCAACGTGTTTGTAAAACTGAAGTCAAAATATACTAGAACTGCCCTTCAATGGCTCAGTGTAAAAGGAACCTAAGTCAAGGGCTACTGACTACGGTTCAGTCCAAATCCTGGTTGAGTTGGAGAGCTGAGACTTTTGTTTTGCTCTCGTTATTGTTTTGGGTATGACGGGGAGTTTAATGATGTTGGCACAAGGCCTGAAATGCAATTTGCTATTTTTATTACTCTGTCAATATGGTGCATTAAGGTCCTCAATACTCTTCAACAAATGTAAAATAAAGAAAAAAATACTCTTTTTTATATCAAGCTCTGTAGAAAATGAAACAGAAATGTCTAATATACATTCCTCAACACCAGAGTCTAGATTAAAGCATTTGAGTTAGTCTAACTTATTAACTTAAAACTATGGTGAAAACCCAAACTGTGTAGAGATATATGGTTTCTCAGATTGCTTTCAGGGAGTCTTTTAAGACAAGGGCCCTTTTTTCCTTTTTATGTACTAGAAGGTGAAAAAGAGAATCAGAAGACAAGGACTTGCTCTTATCTCAGAAAGCATTTGCTCCTTTGTTTCTGGCTGGAGACAGACAAAATCTAGTTAACTAACAAGCAGAGGTCAAACGAAAATAAAACAAGATAAAATTGAAAAGGGATAAAATAATTTACAATTTTGATACCATCACTACTCCTGACTTCTTATCCCTAATTAAGGCACATTAAAAATACTAATACTCATTGAAGACCAAGGTTTACCTGAGCCATTGCATCACAAATCCCTTCAAGCTTAAAGCATGGCAATTTATGCAGAAATTTCGTTTCCTTTTTTAATCTTAGAAATTACCAAATTAAACCATGCAAGGCGATTTTGAAAATTGCTTGTAATTGAGGCAAATATGTGACTTTTGCCCAAATTTCCCACATCATTACTTATTTTTCACTAGACTTTTCTCTGAAATCTCAGCATAACAGTATTTTACATCATGTTTTTTGTTTTTTGTGTTTTTTTTTTGACGGTGGGGAGAAAAGGCCTTGAAGTTTTAGATCTTAATTGTAGTATATCTCAGGTGTTGTTTAACTGGTGAGGTTTACCAGTGATTTAAATGCACAGTCCTTATGAATTAGAGTTACCAAAGCCAGTATTGTAATTAGGTTACGTTGTTTGCTATAGCAAACAATCTGAATTCTCCCTGTCAAAATTCAACTAATGCTCCTCATTTCTTTATATGCTAACTATATCAACTGACTTTTGCTCATAGAAATTTCATGTGATTTCACTGTGTTCTGTTTGATTGTGTGCTTGTTTAGTTGTTAATTTTCATAACCTCAACCTCTGTTTTTATAGTTGGAGTCAGTAGATTTTAACATAAAGGGGCCTGGCAGTAAATATTTCATGCTTTGCAGATCATAGAGTCTCTGATAAAAGCTTTCAACTTGGCTGTTACATGTCAGAAATAGCCACAGAAGATCCTTAAATGAGTGAGTGTTAAAGTGGTCTAATAAAACTTTATTTACAAAATCAGGCAGCAGACTGAATTTGGCTTATAATTCTTAGTTTGCTGAAAATTGCTTTGGCTTTTGTGAGCTCCAGGACAAGGACAAGAATTTTTATAACTTCTTAACAAAACACAAAGCATAGAGTACATGGATCTTGTACTTTATTGATATAATTGTTGATACATGTTTTATATAAATGCTCTTATCCCATGTAAAATAACTTGAATTAATTCCAAGCATTATTATGTATGTTAACTTTAAACATAATCTGAAAAAAGAATAATATTCTATTTTATACTCCAGTAAATTTTTCCAAATTTAATTGATTATGTTTTTATTTAGAAAATTGGATATTTGAGAGTGTGTTATACACTGCAAATACACTCCAATATCTGGTTCCTCTCCATTCTTAGGTATCAGGGAGCTTACAATTTTTCACCTTCATGAAGTTAGGCACAACCACATTCCAACCTCTTGCTAATGAAATGTATATGCTATCAGTGGGAATAATAATATTCCCTAACATATATGTACTGTTACATGCTAAATGCTATGTAAGCAAATTACAAGTATTATCTCTTTAGTCATTTCAGCACAAAAAGAAACATATATGAAATTCCCAGGTAAAGTCTCCCATACTATTTGATAACTGCATTTATCACTACTTTGGACTATGTTTAAATATTACTTATGATAATAATAAATATATGCAGGTTTGTGATACCATCTGTGTTAGCTCTTTTCTGAGCCATTTATGTATACAAATTATATATTCCCAAAAATTTGTGAGGCAAATACTATATTACATCAATTTTACTGAAGAAATATTGAAAACACAAATTCCCCAAAGTCACATAATTGTTAAGTGGCAGAATCAGGTTTGACCAGAGCAGACTCACAGCAGAGCCTATTCTTAAACCATTAAAATGTATTCACTATGTCATTACAAACTTCTTGTTATAGACATGGGAATTTATAACAAAAGTTGTTATTGTTGTTATTTAACTTTAAAATGTTAAAAATTAACTTGTGTATATAATCAAAAACTTGAAATAAGTATAATATTGCTTACGTAGGCAGAATTTTCATTAAAATAATGTTGGAAATAAATGTTCAGTAGTAGAGGATTAACCATACATAGCATGCTTTATTTCTAGGGTAAAATAATATAAAACTATGAAAAATGCTGTAGTAGAAGAATATGGATATGGGAAAACCATTCACCATTTATTGAAAAGTGGAAGAAATAGCTTACCAATTAATATATCGATTCATATGTATAAAAGATATACACTAGATTTGTGTTGGTAAGTGATTCACAGTTGACTCACTGAGAGGAAAAGATTCCCACAATGTAAACAATTTTATGTTGCTGATTTGAAGCTACCTGTGGGAAATCTGGGAAGCTGCCTGATCTGGGAAAAGAACATACATTTAGCTCTTATAAGCCAGTATGAACTGGCTCTAGAACACCACACACTAAATGTAAGTGTAATAATTTTTGAATGGTGGAATAATAGGTGTGTGAGTTCAGATCCTCTAAAAGGAAATTACCAAAATGAGTTTAAAATATAACAGACTCAGTGAGGGGACAGTCTATGAAGGAAAAAGTAGGGGGGGCACTGGAGAAGATAAGGCGAGAGTCTACAGACCATGAAGTAAGCCTGGAGAAGAGAGAGGGGAATTAAAGGATTGGATGGGAGGAAACTAAGACCTCAGATTTAGTATAGGTATGGGAAAATATCTACTAGGATGAAAGGGAGCCTCCAACAAAAGTTGCTCTTTAGAAGAGATCCCTGTCCTGCAGGAATGCCAGTACTAGCACTCTGGCTATGTTCAACTTTTGGCTGCGAACAGCAAGGGGAAGGATGGACGTATTTGAAAGAATGTGGTAGAAAATCCAGAAGGGATCCATAAGTGAGGCTGTCAGTCAACTTTGTTCCTATAGCAATTTCTATCTCTTGAAAATGGTCTAAGAGGCTTCCATGTTCTCCACAATAGATGTCTTCTTTTTCCTATTATCTTTTCATTATTTTTGTTTTCCTTTTCTTTCTTGATTGTGATGGAGGAAAGTTTTTTAATTGTCAAAATTTCAAATTGTGTTTGGATGTCACCGTTCATCCATTTCAGTTCAGTTCAGTCCAGTCATGTCTGACTCTTTGTGACCCCAGGGACTGCAGCACTCCAGGCTTCCCTATCCATCACCAACTCCTGGAGCCTACTCAAACTCATGCCCATCGTCTCGGTGATGCCATTCAACTATCTCACCCCTGTCATCCCCTTCTCCTCCTACCTTCAATCTTTCCCAGCATCAGGGTCTTTTCCAGTGAGTCAGTTCTTCGCATCAGGTGGCCAAAGTATTGGAGCTTCAGCTTCAGCATCAGTCCTTCCAATGAATGTTCAGGAATGATTTCCTTTAGAATTGACTGGTTGGATCTCCTTATTCATCCATCTACTATTCATTTAATACTGGTTGTATATCATACACTATACAATTCTCCTCATAATGAAACATTACCTGCATCTTCATAGTTTATAATGAACTTTTATAGATAATGTACTAATATAAGGCAATATATTAATATGATGCAATGTATTAACATATTGATATAATTGTTTTGATATATTTATATTTCCTTGGAATGTTATTGCTCCCAATATTTAAATTAAAAACGTGAAAATCTAAAAAAGGTGTGACATTTCTAGAGCCTCACAGCTAATAAAATGGAGCCAATATTCATACATAAGAAGTTGTATCTTAGATATCTTGATTGTTTTCCCATGTTTTTAAAATAATGGTAAAGATCACACTGGCTTCTGTTGGTTTCATATACATGATTGTGATTTTAGTTTGAATCATAAGAGGCAGCCTCATGTAATATTGAGACTACGGCCTCTGGAGGCAGGCTGCCTGGGTTTCAAGCCTTGCTCTATGATTTACTAACTGTGTGACTGTAGGCTAAGTCACAAAATCTCTGTGGGCCATCTCATCACATCCTTTACATAATGATGATGATAGTAACTGTTTTACAGTATTGGCACAAGCATCAAAGACTTATAAATACTTGCAAAGCATTTGCTCTTGTAAAACACTTACTTGTAAAGTGTTTTGAAGAATGCTTGACACATAACTGTACGTGTGTATAAAAATCATGTTAATAAAATCAGTATCATGTAATAGGTAAAAAAAAAATAATGTTTTAGAAATATTAAGTAATACTTCCAAGGTGAAGGAAATGAATATGTTAATTATGGTTTTAAAAAAGAAAAGCTCAGCAAATGCAACTTAGTGAGGTACAGTAAGCCAATGAGCCATGCAGCCTTTGCTAAGGCATGTTTCCCCTCTGGACCTTCATTTCCTCATCTGTGCAATAGTGTGTCTGTACTAGACAGTTCCCAAGATTCCTCCTAGCTCCACGGCTTTATGGTTTCTAAGAATTCAATTTGATATCATTAAACTCTGAGAAAAAAGATTTACATTTGATTTTATTTCAGGGGAAAACATCTACTAAATATTTATTATAAAATTCCAAAAAATCAATATTACCAACAATGTATTCAATTATTACATTTCTAAAAATCACTGAGAGTGGAAAAGAAGCATAGCTCAAATTAGTATAAAAGATTCCATAATATGGGAGATAATTTGAATTTTTAAATTAAAGTAATTTGCACCTGTATGTTCAGGTATTTTCTTCAACTACCTTTTAGTTGAAAGTTGTTGGAAAGTGTTGGAAATTTTAGCATCTACAAGGGAGCTTTAGCTCGGATAATTCTTGCTGAAAAGGTTTGAGATTTTTCTTTTTTCTCTTGCTGTACACTCAGGTGTCAAATCCAAAAGCCATGGTTAACATGACAATACTGACCAAGAATTATAGTGAAAATACATCGCCATTTGATCTTTAAATTTCTGGTATTATGCTAATATATTAAGAAATTAAATTATTTTCTGCTTAATTAGGTTAAATTGTTTAGGACATGTTATAGGAAAGACTACAGTTTTAAATTCATACCTTGATAATAAAAAAGTTATAACATATAAGTAGCAAAGTTTAATAGCCTTTATTTTATTTTTATTTTTTTCCATTTATTTTTATTAGTTGGAGGCTAATTACTTTAAATATTGTAGTGGTTTTTGCCATACATTGACATGAATCAGCCATGGATTTACATGTGTTCCCCATCCTGATCCCCCCACCTCCTCCCTCTCCATTCCATCCCTCTGGGTCTTCCCAGTGCACCAGCCCTGAGCACTTGTCTCATGCATCCAACCTGGGCTGGTGAACTGTGCCAGAAACTATAAACATTTGTATTCTATCATTGAAATCTCTCAGGGGATCTCTGAAATAAGCCCTATTTTTACCTCCATTTCCAAGAGGAGTTTACCAACGAATCCGTGTAAAAGCTACCATTTATTTATTTATTACTTCTCTATGCCTGTGAAACACTGGATGATGCAACAAAAGCAGGTGTTTTCAGTGATCCCCTGCCCTGACTGAGACACACCAGATGCAGAGTTCATCTGCATCTCTTTGCCTGGGACCTTTTCTGGGCCAGAGCTAACTCAGAGAGAAAGAAATTGCTTGAGAATTAACCTCTCTCACTACTCCACACACCTACACACACACTATGTGTGTGTGTGTTAAGTCACCTCAGTCGTGTCTGACTCTTTGCAACCCTATGGACTGTTGCCCACCAGGCTCCCCTGTCCACGGGGATTCTCCAGGTGAGGATACTGGAGTGGTTGCCATGGGTTGCCATGCCCTCATCCAGGGAATCTTCCCCACCCAGGGATCGAACTCATTTCTCCTGCAACTCCTGCATTGCAGGTGGATTCTTTACCACTGAGCCACCCAGGAAGCCCACCCCACACACACTATAACATGCCCCAAATAACACCCCAGGTCCTCCCTCTTCAGAGGGAATAACTAAGAGAATTCCTGTTCAGAACAGCTGGATTAAGCTCCACCTACCCTCAGTATTTGTTTCTAGATAAAACAAACTTACTAGGCTATTTTTTCCTCTCTGTCTCACTTCATTTACCCTCTTGTTGTTTGTATCAGAGTTTCCTGCAATTACACCCAAATAAACTTCTTGTGTTAGAATCCCTGTTTCAGATTGTGCTTCTGGTATAATAGACTCTAAGCCAAGACATCATATTATTCAATTCTTATAACTCTGCAGAGTAGATATTATTTCAATTTTACAAAAGTGGCAATAAGGCTTAAGGATGTTAAATGATTATATTCAAGTTCATGCATCTGTTAGAAGCCAAACTCTAGTTATATCTTTCCTGCAGTTTGTACAATCTAAGTTCATAAACACTACCCTACCTGTCCACTTTTCAAATAAATGCTTTGAAGTTGTTTATATGAAATAGGACAAATGAATCATCATGACTATTATAAAAACCATTTATAACACAGCTTAGACATATTGTGTTAACGTTAAAACAGATTTGATAATCCATAGAATCAAAATCTCTTTGTTGAATCTAATTGTGACTATTAATTACAGTTATCAAAATTATCAAAAGACACTGGTAAGTGTTTTTCATAGATTAATACACACATTCTCACTTGCTTGCAAAAATCTCAGGCAACAGACATATTTTTTTCTGAAATATTATAGAAGACTGGTAGATCTCTTATCAAATTAGGTCACTTATAAAACTGAAAATTATGAACTTTTAAAAAAATGTAATCTATTTGAAGTCAAAGAATCGTAAGTACCAAAGAAGAACAATATGGAGATTATTAAAACAAACAAACAAACAAATAAAACTACCCTATGACTCAGTAATCCCATTACTGGGCATATACCTTGAGAAAACCATAATTCAAAAAGACACATGTACCCCAATTTTCATTGACGTACTATTTACAACAGCCAGAACTTGGAAGCAACCTAGATGTCTATTGACAGATAAATGTATAAAGAAGCTTTGTACGTTTATACAATGGAATATTACTCAGCCATAAAAAGAAACAAATTTGAGTCAGTTGTAGTCAGCTGTTTGAACCTAGAGTCTGCTCTGCAGAGTGAAGTAAGTCAGAAAGAGAAAAGACACATATGATATATTAACACATATATATGGAATCTAGAAAAACGGTATTGATGAACCTATTTGTAGGGCAGGAATAGAGACACAGGCATGGAGAAGGGACTTGTGGACACAGAGGGGGAAGGAGAGGGTGAAACAAACTGAGACAGTAGCATTTATATGCATACACTACCTTGTATAAAATAGATAGCTAGTGGGGAGCAGTTATATAACACAGGGAGCTCAGCTTGATGCTTTGTGATAACCTAGAGGGTAGACGGAGAAGACAATGGCACCCCACTCCAGTACTCTTGGCTGGAAAGTCCCATGGACGGAGGAGCCTGGTGGGCTGCAGTCCACGGAGTCGCGAAGAGTCGGTCACTACCGAGGGACTTCACTTTCACTTTTCACCTTCATGCACTGGAGAAGGAAATGGCAGCCCACTCCAGTGTTCTTGCCTGGAGAATCCCAGGGACGGGGGAGCCTGGTGGGCTGCCGTCTATGGGGTCGCACAGAGTCGGACACGACTGAAGTGACTTAGCAGCAGAAGCAGAGGGGTGGAATCAGAGGGTCGGTGGGAGGGAGGCTCAAGAGGAAGGGGATATATGTATACTTGTATTTAATGCATGTCGTTGTACAGCAGAAACCAGCAAAACAATTGTAAAGCAATTAGCCTCAAATTAAAAAAAAAAAAAAGGAAAGCAGCCATGAAGAGATAGTCAAACTGGTAAGTGGTTGGTGCAGTCCATCAGGCCTCAGTGTTGCCAGGAGTTGGCCTCTCCTCACAGCTAGACTGGCCTTACAAATGATTTCTCAGAACCCCAATGTTGGAAAAAAGCCACTTTGTAAACATGATGGATAAAGACAAAATAAAGCTATTCTAAAATCAAATATGAGAATAAACAGAAAGGAAATATTAAAGCAGAAAAAATTGTAGAATTGTTGATATCACTTTTCAGTATTTTCACTAGGATTAGGCTAAGAATTTTGAAGAATAGCTCATCTTTTTCCTTGTTCTTAATTCACTAAATGCCTTAAAAAAACAATAAACAACATGTATTTACTCTTGAATATGTGATCCTATGTTCACTTTCTACCAAAGTTAAGTTTGGAAAAAAGATTTTAAAAAGTATAACTCATTGAGTGAACCCAAAATTTGACAATTTCAGTCCCCAAATTCACAAGCAATTCCCTTGAACTGCACTGTGCTATTTAAAGTAGACACATTGATTTTTGAATGGGTTTAATTTCAAAGTATCTACGATGACTTGTACTGTTTCTAATTTTTGTTGTGTTGCCAATGTTACTGAGTGAATTATATGAAAATTCAAGCAATGTGACTAGAAAACATTAAAGAAAGTTGTGAACATATTGATTCTATGTGTTTAGATTGATTAGATGACTTTGATAGTAAAAATCTGAAAGTTTCGAAGTTTCACATAAAGCTTTTGCCAGGCCTCCAATTTCTTTAAACTACATTTTTTTTTTGTTCAGCTTTTTCTTTCAGTTCCTTCTTAAATTATCCTTTACAAATATACTTTTAAATAATAATAACAAAAACATATGCTAAGTTGCTTCAGTCATGTCCGACTCTGTGTGACCCCATAGATGGCAGCCCATGAGGCTCCCCCGTCCCTGGGATTCTCCAGTCAAGAACACTGGAGTGGGCTGCCATTTCCTTCTCCAATGCATGAAAGTAAAAAGTGAAAGTGAAGTCGCTCAGTCGTGTCCGACTCTTAGCGACCCCATGGACTGGCTACCAGGCTCCTCTGTCCATGGGATTTTCCAAGCAAGAGTTTTGAAGTGGGGTGCCATTGCCGTCTCCAAATAGCACTCATTATATTCATGGCACCTATTAAAGCATTTTATTAATCATTTATTATTTTTGTACCATCTTATTTTTATAGTAATATTATCCACATTTTACAAATGAATAAATAGAAGTAAAAATATGAGAAAAAAAAGCAGCTTATGACAACCAGCAACATTATGATTATCTTTTAGATTTTGGTGGTGTTAAAAGTTGGCCTAGAAGAGAAAGTAAAAAATAAATAAAGAAAATAACTTATAAGTATTACTTCATCAAGTGAGAGATTGGAACATTATTTCTAGGAAAGCCACTCAAGAAAGAAGCCATGCAATATTGTACTTATACACAGCGTTAGAAAAAAATTAAACAACAAAAATATTCAGAATTCATGACAACTATTCTGATTAGGATGAACATATTACAACTTTCTTTAAGGTAAAATTCATTTGATTATATGATACATTACTGGGAATGACATGCATTTTTTCACATACAAACTTATAATTAGGTTTCAAATGCAATTAAAATGTCTTTATTGAAGCATTTTTGATCAGTAATATTATATAGATTACAGATATACAGTATAGCACTGCACAGTTTTCAAAGGTTATACTCCATTTAGAGTTATTATAAAATAGTTGCTATTTTCCTGTGCTGTACAGTTTTCCTATGTAGCTTATTTTATGCTTAATAACTCATATATCTTAATCCCTTTCCCTAAATTGCCCCTCTAGCCTTCCCTCTCCAACTGCTAACCAGTGGTTTGTTTTCTATATCTATGAATCTGCTTATGTTTTCTTTTTTTCCCACTAGTTTATTGTATTTTTTAGCTTCCACATATAATTGATATCATACAGTATGTCTTTCTCTATTTGACTTTTTTCACTTAGAATAATGCCCTTCAGGTCCATCTGTGTTGTTGCAATTAGCAACATTTTGTTCTTTTTCATGGCTGGGTAGTACTCAGTAGTAGTGTGTGTGTATACACACATTAATAAGTTCTTCAGTCATGCCCAGCTTTTTGTGACCCAATGGACTATGGCCCGCCAGGCTCCTCCAATCTGTCCATGGGGATTCTCCAGGCAAAAATGCTGGAGTGGGTTGCTATGCCCTCCTCCAGGGGATATTCCTGACCTAGGTATTGAACCCATGTCTTCTGTATCTCCTGCGTTGGCAGTTGGATACTTTACCAGTAGTGCTGCCATAAATACTGAGGTTCATGTATCTTTTCAAATCATTATTTTTGTGTTTTTCAGATAAATACGCAGGGGCATAATTGCTGGGTCAAATGGTTAGTTTTATTTTTGCTATTTTTGAGAAAACTCCTTACTGTTTTCCACAGAAGCTGCACGGATTTACATTACCACCAACAGCATACAAAGATTCCTCTTACTTCCCATTCTCTTCAAGATTTGTTTTTTTGTGTTCTTTTGTTGATAAATTTTCTGATATGTGTGAGTTGATATCTCAGTGTGGTTTTGATATGCATTTCTCTGATGATTTGCAATGTTGAGCATCTTTTCATGTGCCTGTTAGCCATTAATAATTTCTCTTTGGAAAAATGTGTATTCAGTTCTTCTTCTCATTTTCCAATTGGGTTGTTTGTTTTTCGATGTTGAGTTGTGTGAACTCTTTATGTATATTTTGGCTATCAACTCCTTATTATTTCCAAATATTTTCTCCTATTCAGTATGTTATCTTTTCATTTTGTCCAAGGTTTCCTTTGCTGTGCAAAAACTTCTAAGTTTCATTAGGTGTCACTTGCTTACTTCTGCTTTCATTTCCATTACTCCATGAGAGAGGTTCAAAAAAAAAAAAAATGTTGCTGCAATTTATGTCAAGGTGTTCTATGTTTTCCTACAGGAGTTTTATAATATCTTGCCTTATATTTAGGTCTTTAATCCATTTTGCTTTTACTTTTGTATATTGTGTGAAAGTCTGTTTTTATTTCATTCTTTTACTTGTAGCTGTCCAGTTTTCCCCCGTGCAGGCTCTTCTCATATACTATTGCCTCCTTTGTAGTAGGTTAATTGGCCGTAAATGCGTAGGTTTGTTTGTCTCTATTCTGTGCCATTGATTTGTGTGTGTTTGTTTTTGTGTCAGTACCATGCTGCTTTGATTCCGATAGCTTTGTAATACAGTTTGAAGTCAGGGAGCATGATTCTTCCAGCTCTCTTCTTCTTTCTTAAATCATTTTGGGTAATTGGGGTCACACAAATTTTAAAATTATTTATTCTTGTTTGGTGAGAAGTGTCATTGATATTTTGATAGGAATTGCATTGAATCTATAGAATGCCTTGGGTAATAAGTTTATTTTAACAATATTAATCTTTTCAATACAAGAGCACAGTATATTTTTTCCTTCTGTTGGTGTTGTTTTCAATTTCTGTTGTCAATGTCTTATGGTTTTTCAAGTATAGGTCTTTTACTTACTTATTACTTACACTCATGGCTCAGCAAAAGGCCTAGGTTTATTCTAGGGATTTTATTCTTTTTGATGTGATGGTAAATGGGATTATTTCCTTAATTTATCTCTCTGATAGATCGTCATTAATATATAGAAAAGAAAGAAAGAAAGTGAAGTCGCTCAGTCATGTCCAATTCTTTGTGACCCCATAGACTGTAGCCTACCAGGATCCTCCACCCATGGGATTTTCCAGGCAAGAATACTGGAGTGGGTTGCCATTTCCTTCTCCAGGAGATCTTCATGACCCAGGGATTGAACCCAGGTCTCCTGCATTGTAGGCAGATGCTTTACTGTCTGAGCCACCGGGGAAGTCAATATATAGAAGTGTCAGTATAATTTTTAAATGTTATAGATGGCTTGCTTGTATTATATTTTCCAAAATAAACTAAGTAGCAAGAAAAATATTTGTATCAAAAATGTATATCAATATTTATGTAATATTGACAATAATATTTAGAATACCTAGCAATAATGTTTAGAAGCATTAATAATACCATAAAGAAAGCTGAGCACTGAGGAACTGACGCTTTTGAACTGTGGTGTTAGAGAAGACTCTTGAGAGTCCCTTGGACTGCGAAGAGATCAAACCAGTCAGTCCTAAAGGAAATAAACCCTAAATATTCATTGGAAAGACTGATGCTGAAGCTGAAATGCCAATACTTTGGTCCCTTGATGTGAAGAACTGACTCATTAGAAAAGACCCTAATACTGGAAAAGATTGAGGGTAGGAGGAGAAGGGGGTGACAGAGAATGAGATGGTTGGATGACATTACCGACTCAATGAATATGAGTTTGAGCAAGCTCTGGGAGATAGTGAAGCACGTGGAAGCCTGGTGGGCTATGGTTCATATTGTTTTCTTACTCCAGTGCTCTAAATTTATTCATAGCTGAAGACTCAAAATGGACTCTCTAGAGCTTTCTCTGTGTAGATCTCTCCTCTTTGTTATTTTTTCTTGTGAACTGTAACCTCTTCATCCTTAAGGCCTCCCATCTCTAATCTCAGGGAGACCATTATGCTCTGCTTGTTTTCCCACCCCTTAGTTGTGGTTTAGAAATTTCCCCAGGAAATCAGCTGGGGCAATGTAGACCCACAGTGTTTGCTTTCTTCTCTTAGAGATCACTGTTTTGCACTGCCAGTTTTTCCATGTTTGAAGAGCATAGCACTATATGTTTTGTCCATTTTTTTCAATTGCATAAGCAGTAGGATAAATGTGGTCTCTGTTACTCTGCCTGAGATGCAGGAGACCCAGGTTCAATCCCTGGTTTGGGAAGATCCCCTGGAGGAAAGCATGGCAACCCACTCCAGTATTCTTGCCTGGAAAATCCCTATGGACAGAACAGCCTGGCAGGCTACAATCCATGGGGTCACAAAGAATCAGACATGACTGTAATGACTTAGAGCACCTGCAGTCTTAATCAGAAGTCTCTTTCCATTTGATTTTTAAGAAAGTGATATTAAAAACTGAACAATAGGCATACACTTCCTTAGGGAAACTGGATTGGACTCATAATTTTGATGGCTTTTTCTGAAGATAAACATGATGCATTTTAGAAATAATATTTCTATGCATAAATAAATGTTACTCAATTTAGTTGTTAAATGTCTTCTATATAATTAATTTAACTATAGATATGTCTCTTACCAGAATTTTAACACATATTTTTATTCTCCAATGGTATTTGAGTTTTGCATGCATGGTAAGTGATCAGCCTACAAATCTACACAGAGGATAGGCAAATTTGACTGTTTTATTAAACATACACATTTGTTTCTTCTAGGTCAAAACTTACATACTTACTATTAAAAATAATATGCAAGCAAAATGTATGTTTTCTTTTTAAGCTGTAATATTATAGATCTGTAAAACATATTACTGATAATGAAGTAGTAGGAACAGACAAATATGGAGGCAGCAGCTGTGAGAGAGAACTCCCATTCTGTCCTTCTGAGTCTAAAATCTATGTCCACTGATCCATGATCTGTGGCTAGTGGATATAGAAGACACTGGAGAGAGGGTTGTAATGACAGAATGAGAGGACGACTATAACTAAAGCATATAAAAGCTTCAAAGTAAATGAATGAATATAAGGCAGTATTTCCATTGGTTATCTGTTTTATACATGGTAAACAAAAGAAAAAAAAAAAGCAGTATTCCATACTTGCAGATTCTCAGTTTTCTTATTTCTTAATGCAGATACTGTTAAGAGAGAATATTTAGTCAGTGTTTACTTTGTGAAAATGCCACTGTATATGATATCAGATATTTATAAGATTTCTACTTTGTAGCTACTAAGATTTATCTCTGTCTCAGAGGTGTAGAAACAGAGGCACAAAGGAATAATCTTAATTCCAGGAAGAACAAGAAACAGTTTTTAGTGGCAGAATCAAGACTATGTCTTCTAATTTCTACTAAATGATCTATTCAAATAGAAGTAGAACAATGTCTTCTATCTTCTTGACCAACAGGCTACCTTCACAGTATTAAGCAAAGAAGCATACATTTCAACCAGGAAACAAATTCTATCATGTTATACAGGAATGAATTTAATGGATATGAAGTGGGAAAAAGAGAACTAGCTATGAGTCAAAATATATGGATATGAATCTTTCTTATGTGGCTAATTCAGTCACCAAACATTTAATGAGAGCTCAATTCCATCAGGCCTTCTGACAGTTAAACAGAAAATATAGAACTATGAATGCTTGTGATCTATTTAAATCTCTATCTCTATCTATCTATGTATCAGTTCAGTTCAGTTCAGTCGCTCAGTCGTGTCGGACTCTTTGCGACCCCGTGAACTGCAGCACGCCAGGCCTCTCTGTCCATCACCAACTCCCGGAGTTTACCCAAACTCATGTCCACTGAGTCAGTGATGCCATCCAACCATCTCATCCTCTGTCGTCCCCTTCTCCTCCTGCCCTCAATCTTTCCCAGAATCAGGGTCTTTTCAAATGAGTCAGCTCTTCACATCAGGTGGCCAAAGTATTGGAGTTTCAGCTTCACTATTTATGTATACTTACAACTATATATACCTATGTCTATATCTATAGATAGATATATAAAACCATCAATATATCTACATAACTATAGCAATATATATGTTAATTATATGCCAGTTATTTTGATGCCAAGTTAATTCAAAATGCTTATTAATCTTTTCCTTAATTCAGTTTTATAGCAAAAATACTGTCCCTTGTGAATTAGCATATTTTATTATCTTCTTCAGATAACTAATGGTTGGACATTTAATTTTACTTGATAAAGAGGACTAATTTTGTTTCATAACATCAATCATGTGAAATTTAGCCAAAAATCATTCTTTTAATAATTTCCATGGACAGACATTGTCCCACGTCCTTTAATTGAAATTTACTCTGGAAGAGAGAAGTATAGAATGAATCCTACCATATCCTATAGAACGTAGGACTGTAGGAACTTAGCTCTGTATGAATTATAAAACAACGGCAGCTTGTCAACACACTTTAAAAAAACCATCAAAAACAATTATCAAGAGGTAACTTTGGATTTACGTTGTCTTTGGGGAAAACATATTTTGAAAATAATGGAAAGCCTATCCCAAGTGATATTATTTCACTAGTTTTTCTCACAGGTGTAATTTGTTGTGCATTATAATATCCTGATTTTTCCTAGAGCCACTTCATAGCGAGATATATCAATACTGTCACATACTAGGTCACTGCAAGCTGAATAAATTTTCTAAATCTGTTAGTTATCATGTCAGCAGTTCTTAGAAAACAGATCCAAAAGAGCAGATGGCTGAGAATTTAGATTCTCTATACTTAAATTACTACTAAAGATGTCATTACTAATCCACAGACTTAACTGAATTTTTGATTCTGCTCCACAGAATATTTTTGTATATTGCTTGATTATTTTTCAGACTTGTAGGTTCAAAGTAATTGAACTTTGATTCTTAACTACTGCATATCAACCTGTCATGACACGTAGCTTATGAAATTTTTTATGGATTGATTTACAAGGAAACATTTTTATTGACACAGAGTTAAATCTTTTTTATGTGCTAGATTCCCTAGGAAAAAGGAAAACACATATAACTACATTTAAATCAGTAAAGAATCACAATTTTAGATAAAATGTATCTGTATAATAATCATATTCAATTGATAGAATCAGATTTGACCTCCAGCTAAGAAGTCAAAGGTTACATTATAAATCTATAACTACCAACATTCACTCCTAACCTTTATTATTACAGTTGTATTTAATATTGTTTTAGATAGAGTTATCAATAATTTCTGAAATTAGATACTGGAGAAAAAGAATTTCAATTAGATTTGCAATGTGCATACGTATATGATATTTATCAATATATTGTGATAAATTTTATTGTGTATGTTGAAAGAAGAAAGTTCATTAATGAATCTTTCCACTACAAAAATATTAATAAAGATTAATATATATGACAGAAATATTGTTAAGTATTAGAAATAAGTTAAAGAAACAGCAGGGAGATTGTTTATCTTTACATAATAATGAATAAAACAATAAAAGAATTATGAGAACATTTAAAATGTGTTACATATTTTTGAATTTATGCAAGGTCAAGTAGCTCTTGAAAATGAGAACATATGAAAGCTATCTGGTCATCACTGTTAATAAACATCTATAAATGACTCAAATGTAGGACACTAAGCTCTAAAGAAATTTGAAAATATACTTCTGACTAAGTTTTCCCATTTTAGACAAATAAGTATAAATGTGCACTTGCACAGACACACATGCACACATACACACTTGTCTCAATAATCATACTTAAAGGTTCTTAATATTGAAGCAGTAGCTATCAAAGTCACCCAGATAAAGTAACTGGAACTTCTAGGAAGGTGAAACGTGTCATAATTTCTATAATACTTCACAAATTAATGTAAGAAATGGTAAATGACACAACTGATGTAAAATACAGTAAATCCCACAGTCTCTGAAATGCAAATAAATAAATCAAAATATAATTTTGAATTCAGAATTCACCATTCCATAAATGGATGACACCTACATATGAACACTGATTGTTTAAGGTCACTGTACATGTATTATGAACAAATACACATAGCAATGTTACTTTGAGTTGGATATTACTCATAACTTACAAGTAAAGAAACAAAATTTCAGTAAATTAACGCCCTAGTCACATAGTAAGTGACAAAATGAAAGCTTTCATCTCACTTTTCTGATTTCAAAGTTCAGACTCTTTCCACCACTACCTGGCCTTGCCAGAAATAAATATCTACTGGCAGGGTATAGTTGAAAAAATTATACAGAAATAATACTTTATTCAAACACAGGTGGTTTCTCCACACCTAACAATTCTCCGTCACCAGATAGGTATCTTACAATTCAAGTAAATCCTAACTCTATCTATCGAGAGGTAGCATTAGATTTTACAAGTTAAGACCTCAGTACCTTGAGCCCAGCCCCACCACCCTCAGCCCTACTTCAGAAGTCCTGTGCTTCTGATCAATCTGCTATAGATCAGAGGTTCCGATAGTTCCCTCTTCAGGTTTGATTAATTTTCTGGGGCAGCTCACAGAATTCAGCAAAAAACATTTTACTTACTACATCAGGAGTTTATTATAAAAGGGTGTAACCCAGGAATAACTAGATGGAAAATAGGCATGGGGTAAGGCATGAGGAAGGGGCAAGGAGCTTCTCATCTGTCAAAGATAAATGGGCTTGAGACCTGGGTTCTGTCCATTATGACCTGGGTAACCTTGAGCAGATTATTTTATATATTACAGACTCAGTTATTTGATCTACAAAGCAGGCAAGGTAACAATAACCATTTCTTAAGACTGTTATGAAGATGAATTGCAATACTACAAGATACATCTTAGCAGAGTAAACACTGAAATATGCCAACAGGTATTATTTAAATTCTGTCAAACTAATTAAATTGAGAATGTTATAAATTTGAACGATGAAGAACTGTCTGGTCACGTCCATGAAAGCTGTCTCTATGTGACAAAATGCCTTTGATTGAAGACAGCTGCCACAAATAATTGGGACACTAAGTGAAACAAAGCTTACAAATTAACTTTTTCGTATCATTGAGGAAATATCTTCAGAAAAAAAAACTAATATGACTTCAGTAAGATCATTGAATATGTTGGTGCAAAAGATGTATGTCTCAAGTACACTCTCTTGGGTATCTCTTTGTGAGATACACCAAATGAGTTTTCAAGTATTGATTGGTTATTTAATGCTTAGCTTCTCTTCTAAGCAAATATTTTATTAAAAGAACTCTTAAGTATGAAATAACCTCACATAGATACATATTGTTGTTGTTTTAGTTGATAAGTTGTGTCCAACTCTTTGAGATCCCATGGACTGTGGCCAAGCAGACCCTTCTGTCCATGGGATTTCCCAGTAGGTAGCCATTTCTTTATCTAGGGAATCTTCCTGACCCAAGGATTGGACCCACATTCCCTACATCGGCAAGTGGATTCTTTATCACTGAGCCACCAGGGAAGTCGAAGTATAGATACATATACTCTTGAACCAATCTGAACATGAGCAAACAGTATACTATCACATGTTTCATTTTATCTCTTTCATTTTATCGGCAAACAGCAGCTACTTAAAAATTTTTCAATGAACAGCTATTTTCTAATGTAGACTTTGTCTTCTACACCAAAGGCCAAATGTAGTGAAACTTATTGATTCATTATACCTCTGAAATTCATTAATTTATATCATTATTTTTTACAAACTTTACACAGCATTTTGATGTGCCAGGTACTGTTTAATGAACTATTCAAATATTAAATCATGTAGTCATTATTACAGTCCTAGAGTTAGGTGCTATTATGGGCTTCCCTGGTGGATCAGAGGGTAAAGTGTCTACTTGCAATGCAGGAGACCTGGGTTCGATCCCTGGGTCGGGAAGGTCCCCTGGAGAAGGAAATGGCAATCCACTCCAGTATTCTTGCCTGGAGAATCCCATGGACGGAGGAGCCTGGTGGGCTACAGTCCACGGGGTTGCAAAGAATTGGACACGACTGAGTGACTTCACTTCACTTCATGATCTGCTATACAGGTGAGGAAACTGAGGTGCAGAGAGATGATGTAATTACTAACTAACAAGTATAGCCTAAGGTGATAGAATTCTAACCTAGGCAGTCAGGTTCAAAGTCTATACTCTCAATGCACGCACTGTTGCCTCTGACACAAGAATGACACATTTCTTTGAGGTCAAAAGTTGGAAGCTTTGATTTTATTGGGCTTTTTGCCTAATTCTTTCTACAGTGAGTGAGAAGCTAATTTTTTAAAAAGTCTGTTTGAACAAGTCTTATTAGAAATACATCCTTCTTGGCAAGCTTCTCTATAGTAATGTCTTATTTTATTTGGCAGGATTTGCAATTCAAAATTATTTCACCAAACATTAATATTCCAATTTAGTACAATGAAGCCTGACTTTTATTTTTCTCTTGTAAAATCAGTCACTAAACAAAAAGAAATTGCACGGGGTTCTGCTATGTGTTTGACTTCACTCTTTCTATTACAGAAGCTCTTCATCACCATGGACTTGAATGTTAAGGAAAAAAATTAATATGGTTTATAGCAGTAATCCTCTTAAATGCTTGAGACTTTGCCAGCTTTCAACTAACAAGCCAGGTTATTAACGGCTGCAGTCCTACAACACTCAGGGATTATTGTCTAGGTCTGCTGACGAGGCATTGCTAGTGACCAGTTTGTAAAATGCAATCTGTTATTTTATTTCACAACCTGATCAATGATTAAAACTGCTTGAAGTACAAAAACCTGCCTTCCCAACCAGCTGATGATTTTTGCAATACATAGAATTGAATGGCTCTTTTTATGTGTGATTAAAGGTTCTGATTATTACCTGTGTAAGTTATCTGGCAGCTTCTTTTTTTGGCTTTTGGTTTGATCAGGTAAACTTGAAAAGCGCATCAAGATTAAAAAAAAATTAACATTAACTTTAACTAAAAAAAATGACAGCTCTGTCAGAAGACTGTCTCCCCTCACCTGATTCTTAATATGGAGTTCCTGACAAGTATACAGATTTGCCTTAATTATTTATTCATTTCATTGAAACCGTCTTCATCTGCTTTAAATTTCTAATAAGTCTATTTAAATAAAGAGAATCCTATTTGAATGTTGATTTTATCCTTTAAAAATCATGTAGGTGTCATATTTATACAGAAGTGGTGTGAACCAATGGTAATGGTTGTATCAGTAAATGGCCAAAATAAAAATGCTAATTGCATTAAGTAATGACATGTTAGTATTTCAAAACAACTAAGTGTAAAATAGCTACAGATATTAATGGGTTACATGACATAAAAAGTGTTATTGTTATTAGAAAATATGGAAAATGTAATCTGTAAAGAAGAAAGAAAGGAAAAAAATCCCTATTTGCTCACCATCATGAATTGAACAAGTTAGGTCAAATAGTACACTTTCCTTTGACACAGTAAATAGGACAATTGCCCTGCTCCCTGTGCCTAAGGCCTGGTGACAGGTTTTGACATGATTTTGTTTTGTTTAGTTTGGTTTGGCTGGGCTGATTTTACTGGCTCATTAAAAACCCAATAGCTATTATTTAAAGAGCCTCCTATTTTTTTTTTTTTCCCTCCTTCATGGAAGTCTAGATCATGTTTTTGCAAATTTGCTTCTCATAACTATCCAAATTTAGTAGGAATTTGCCAATTGTCCCCTACCCCTGACAAAAGTCACTCTTTCCACTGAAGTATGTATATTATAAAACTGAAGTCCTTGGATTTAAATATAAGACAATCATTTGAAGGGCAAGTGAGAAAGACTCTGGGCATGGTGGACATTTATTTCCAATTTACTTCTAAGGATATTTTCCCCTGTCATTTAAATAACAATGGGACAGAGGCAAGTAGGAAGCTTTTTCCTCTCCCACTTAAGGACAGATGCAGGTTTAAACACAATAGACTTATCTTACTAATTGAGGAATGACAGTCATGACAAAATGTTTGAAGAGAAAGAAGCTAGGAGCTAGGCAGTTACTCCTAACTGGATTTTTCATTCATTAATCTTGGTGAGAATACTAGAGTCCTCTATCTGACAGGCCCCCAAATTCTATTTTCATGAGAAAAGCTATAGAGAATTTTTTCTTCTTTTTGCCCCATATGTTTGAAAATTCTTCCATCTATTTAATTGTCTAGATTCCTGAAAATGGAACTGGAAATTTGAAATAAACTTTCATCTGAATTTTAAGGCATTTTTATTCCAAATTTCTTAGATACTGTTGAGTAATCCAATACCATTCTAAATATTTTATAAAATAAATAAAATAAAATAGATGCTTTCACCCCTCTCTGGAACCTCTTATATACTCATCTCTAAGAGTGGTATTCTGACATTTCAAGGCATATCTTGCTGTGTTTTTTCCCCTAGTCATGTTGGTGGGAACTCACTCATCCTTTGCATTCCACAAACATAGAAACATTCTGTAAGAATTAAATCTCAAGAGAGTAGATGATAGCTCTCAGAAGCATTTATTTTTGCCGGTGCTCCAATTTAGCTCTCCCCTAGTGATTAAATTGTAATCATATAGTAGGAAATGCTGACCACTGATCCAGGGCAACAAGGTTGTTTTAGAGGTCTTTTAATATGCAAATTTCTCTAAGAAAGTTTTTATCAACAATTTACATGTCAGTGTAAGAAAGTTTCATATATGTCTTTTAAAGTAATTTTGGGTAAGGAGATGAGTATAAAACTAAATTGGAGTGAGAAGTTTCTACAAAAAGTTAACAAATATGTTATTTAAAGGTAACCTATAGGGAGTGCAGAGTCTTTTACTGTTAATGTTTGCCCTAAAGTAAGAATTTGCCTTCTAAAAATCTTCATTATATTTATGAATTGGTAATTATAGTGTAATTTTCTATACACATAACTATTGGCCCAAACTGATATTTTATAAAACTATTTATGATTAATATAATGCTTTTATTTCTTTTATTCAAAAGAAGTCTAATTCTGCATGTAAAGTTTCCAGTGTTGGGGCTAGTAGTACATACCTAATTGTATGTTAATTCAAATGTTATTTACCTACTATGAAAATATAATATTTAGATCTTTGTATTGATGAGTTAAAAGGGAAGGAGTTGGATCTGAACCTCTAATTCTTACTTTTGCCAAATATACTGATAGTTTCCAAGTCTATGCAATTGTACATAGCATCTTCTCCATCAGATAAAAAAATAACATGTATAAAGATGAAACAACCAGCACAAGAATGTATTCATTCATTATTCATATGAAAAACTTGAGTATAGAATGGCAGTGGCTTCTATACTGCCATTACATAGAAATATAAATATAGAAATAAATTGTCTTTCATTTTCTATAATTAATCATATATATAGATATATCATATATAAAATTGTATGCATCTCCTAAACTATATTAAAACAATATAAAAAAAAATTGGTCTCTTTTTGCACCTTCCTTCTGAAATGCTCAAGGGATTTTCACATCAATTAACTCTGTTTACCCAACATTCCTATGAGGTGGGAGTAGTTATAATATTGTGACATCTTTTTCAGAGGTAGTGTATTTTGAAGTTTCATTTTCAGCTACAGTGTGGCTCATTCAATGACAGAAGGCAATTTTAGGGGAAATTGTAGATATACTACTGTGGATACCATCTGCATAAAAATATTCTCCACAGCATACTCATCAGTATTGTCTACTATATAACTTGGTTACAGAGCTCTCTTTAAAGTTTCTCAGCACACAATTATATAACAACTCCCTGTAAGCACCCCCCATCCACTCTCCAAAATTTGAACAAATTGGGTTAAGCATGTGGATAATAACAATAACAAAATTGGTAATGAGAATGATGGAGGAGGCAAAAAGGTAAAGCAAATTCAATATAGTTTTAATATTCAGAAGGATTTCTATAAAATGCACGGGTTTCAATACATCATACTGAAGAATGAGGTCTTTGTTCTTTGTTTTCCAGATGGAAAAGAAAAGAAGACTGAAGTCTTTGCAAGATCTTTCAGTGAGACGCTTCTGACAAGTGATCAAATCATTGAACAATTCTTCCTGAAAAATAATGTTCAGATGTAGTCTAAGCATTCGCCTGGTGACAGCATGAACATCATTTCCTCTGTGTTGACATTCATTCTAATAATAGACAAGTAGACAGAATATCTGACACCCCCACCAAACCAAAAAAGACTGTGACTTCATATCTCTGCTATAAAATCCTTACTAATGGAAATATTCTCATTGATTAAAAATGGCTTTAAAACTCCCTTTTTTAAACTTTTGATTATGTTACCAAAACATACGGAATGTGGTAGAAATACAGTGCAAGTTAAGAAATACTGGTATTGTTCAACAAATCGTAAATGTTACCCAGTAAGATGATGGCTTCCTTTTCTGTATCACAGGACTGATACATACTTTTAGAAATAAATGCATAAACAGCTTTTCAATATTTCTATAAGCAAAGATACTTTAAAAAGTTATTAACTTATTAATAAAATTTCTGAATACAATAATGTAGAAACAAAGGCATAAAGGCTTTCCCTGTATGCACTTACTGCCAATCTTATTTCTAATTAACCACCTGCCAAGGCACACAGAATGTTTTGAAGAAAATCCAAATAAATTTATCAATTAATATTTCATGGGAATCTCTAAGAGTTATAGAACCATTTCTTAAAATATAAACTCAATATTATCAAACTTTTCTAAATTAACAATTTCCTAAACATAATCAACCACTGAATTAATTTCTCAGATTTCCCTAATTGTCTATTTTTCAACTGCTTGTTCCCATATAGTTCATACAAACAGTTGACACCTTACATCTCTTTTAATGTGTACATTTACCCTCTTCTTCCAGTTTATATTCCTTGCAGAACCAGTGAAGTCGCTCATGTCCGACTCTGCAACCCCATGAACTGTAGCCTACCAGGCTCCTTCATCCATGGAATTTTCCAGGCAAGAGTACTGGAGTGGGTTGCCATTTCCTTCTCCATATTCCTTGCAACTTATGTTTTAAAATACCCTGTTCATTGTCATGTCATCAATTTTGCTCATTGTAAAATGTGAGATCATTTTCAATTTTCCACTATCCCTATGATTTTCTCTACATTGATAGTGAGCTAGTTGCATATCTGACTCATTTTGATCACATGCATATTTGATTTTTTGGACAAAAATATCTAATTTTTTCCTCATTGTAAGACCCCTGATCTTCATAATGAAGTATCAGTGAAAGAATACAGACTTTGGAACTAATAAAATCTGGGTTGGGTTTCAGTTCTACCACTTAGTTTTAGTGTCTGAACCTTGGCAATTATGCACACTATCTGTGACTCAGTTTCCACAAATAACCTTCCAGTGTCTTTTTTTCACTTCAGTGTGCAAGCACAATTTGTCATTATTGAAATATAGACATTTCCTCTGTAACTCTTCTAGTGGAATGGAAAGAATAATTATGTTCAAAACTATTGGTGGGAAAACTTTTATAAAATCTTTGGCTATATGATAATTGAATTATTTTCCAGAGGTAGAGGGTCTTGCCAAACATAGCTTTGTTTTTGTTTTGCTTTGGTTTTTTGACTAGCTAAAAGTACATTCATAGAAAAGTATTACAAGGTACATTATTCATTTTCTTTTAATATTTTATAGAACGAGTAGACATTGGACCAGAAAAGACATTGATAAGAAAATTTATCAAAGACTTGGCCAAGTCAGATGGCAATTCTGAAATCCTTATCTAATTAGTCATGTGATTGAATTAAATGTTCTTGTTCTGGTAGCTATTGGAAAGATGATTTCACAGAGTCTGATGCTGGAGGAATCTCAGCTTTAAAGATCCAAACTCTTAGGGGATAAAGGAATTGTAACGGAAGACAGTCTGTAGACACCTCCTACTGTGGACCTTGGTTCTTGTGCCTGCATGGCCTCCTTTAGGGGATCTTCCTGACCCAGAGACCGAACCTGTGTCTCTTACATCTCCTGCATTGGCAGGCAGTTCCTTTTACCACTAGTGCCACCGGGGAAGCCCCAAGGACACAAAGAAGAATCTGCAGTCTTACGGGTTGCAAGAGAGTTTTGGCAACCCACACCAGTATTCTTGCCTGGAGAATCCCATGGACAGAGGAGCCTGGTGGGCTACAGTCTACAGGGTCACAAATCTCGGACACCACTGATCAACTGAGCACACACACAAGGAGAGAGCAGAGAGAACACCTTAAGAGAGAGGTCGGCCAAACCAATAGAGGCAATGGCCCTGGAGGGCTGAGTGCAGAGTTTTTAAGGTAGGATTGTTTGCATAATCCAGAAGGTCACTGACTGACAGTCTTAACTGATGGACTGCACAGTCCATGGAATTCTCCAGGCCAGAATACTGGAGTGGGTAGCCCTTCTCTTCTCCAGGGGATCTTTCCAACTCAGGGATCAAACCCAGGTCTCCTACATTGCAGGTAGATTCTTTACCAGCTGAGCCACAAAGGAAGTCCTATAGTGATAGTTGCAGGTTGTGTAACAAGAGACTCTACTGCGCATGTCCTTTCCATAGTTCAGTCTGTTATAATTAGATGTATGTATTTATAGAATGTTTATGGACATTTAATGAGCCTAATAGCAGCCAAAGATTGTCCTAGGACATGATGGGATGAGATGTGTACATGTGCGAGAGTGGGGAACGTCCCTCCAATAGGCCAGTGGGGAATTTTTCCAGTCCCCTGATCATTTTGGAGTACTGATGGGGCAGAATTGGCAAATAGCTTGGCGGGATTAGCAGCTATTAGACGTTCAGTGCCACCTCTCCTTGCTCCTGGCTAACTTCCTGACTAACAGTAAGAAAATCTGAGATTAATATATTTGGAATTTTATATAGTCACAGGTGACTAAGAGAGCTGATATTTTGTTCCAATTTTTGCATATTAATTATTATGCACTATACATATTTGATATAAAGAATGTTAATGACTCGCTAATATTTTTAATGAATAATTTATAATTTTAAGCAGAATCTGAATAGGATATTACAATAATATTTAAAAGGAAAGAGGCTTTGGATCTTTTTTTAAATACATCTATCCTATGACCTGGCTATGTAATCTATCATGCTGTACTTCTGAGAGTGGTGCATAATTTTCAACACACTTCTGAAAGAGAGTCCTAGTTAACCCCATTTGAGTAAAATAACTGTCACCAAAAATATACCACATGATTAAAGTTTGTTGAATTCAGAAAAAGCCAGATGGAATAAGAAAAATCCTGAAAATGTTCTCATTTCAAAACTACTAAAAGAAATGGGGATATTTAAACTGAAGTTTAAGGCTTGGCCTGGAGAAAATTCTTTGTTCACAAAATAAGCTGTTTTCCTAGATTTGAGAAGGTAGATTCTGAATAATAAAGTGTAATTACATCTGTATTAACTAAAAGTGAAGAAAATTCAGTAAATAACAAAGGGTTAAAAACAAGCATTTTACTATAGATATATGAAGGAATTTTACAATAATTTGATCTGACACAAAACAGAATGGATTCTCTTCAGGTGTTAACTGTAGCTAATGTTCATACAAATGTAAATATTGTCCAGCTGACTGTGGATCAAACACTGAGGTTGTTAATCAACTTCTCTATGACTTTGAGAGTCTACATACTTCTGATTAATCACTGCTGATGGCTTACTTAGAAAGGTATCTCTAAAAACTACTTTAGACAAAAAAATAATAATAATAATATTCCAAGTGATAAAAGTACTTTTATTTGGATAGTTTAAAATTGGTATGGGGTCAGACTGAATAGTTTAGTGAAACAATGTATAAGACTAAAACTAGCCATTTTACTTTCTATTTTAATTTTAAAAGATGCAATAACTAACACTTCTTATTGTGTGCTGTTAAGAAATCTACTTGTATGCTGTTAAAGTTGTCAGAGGGAAATGCTAGCAAGTCATAAATTGGCATATGTGAGCAGGAATCTTAAGGACAGAAAAGATCAATTTGGAGAAATTGTTTTATACACCAATTGGTACATTTTATTTCTTTATTTATGCTATGGCTATATGTCAAATGCTTAATTATTACTTGAAAAGGCAATTAAAACTAACCATTCATTTCTGTAAGTGTAGATTAGAATGACGTAGAGGTTTTCATAATGCATGCCTAAAAATTCAATATGTGAGGTACATAAACAATTACAACTTTAAAGTAATAATAGCAACAACATCATAGTAATGAAACACATATTCATTGGGAAGATCCCCTGGAGAAGGGATAGGCTACCCACTCCAGTATTCTTGGGCTTTCCTGGTGGCTCAGCTGGTAAAGAATCTGCCTGCAATGTGGGGGACCTGAGTTCAGTTCCTGGCTTGGGAAGATCCCCTGGAGAAGGGAAAGACTACCAACCAGTATTCTGGCCTGGAGAATTCCATGGACTGTATAGTCCATGGGGTCTCAAAGAGTCAGACATGACTGAGCGGCTTTCCCTTTCATGTGTTCATCTAAGTATGTCCTTTCAGAGAATTTCCTGACTCTCTGTGGATAAGCATAAATGAGATTCTCACTTGAAGTATCGCTTTTTTGCAGTAGCGTCTCATTGAAGTAATAAGAATCCAAGTTAGTTTTTGTGTTTGTTTTGATTCTCCTCATTATTTCTGAATAAAGGAAATTTCAGATTTTGTAAAAACAAATTTCAATGAATCTAGTATGTACAAGTCAAATTTCAGAGACAATATTTCATTATTTTAATCATAATTTAAATAAACTTCAGTGAAGTTTTGAATCTGTTTGGTTGGCACCCTAACAATGATCATTAATAACTTCTATAAATTTAACTTATACAATCTATTATCTATTGAAGCTTTGTATTCCAAAAAGTTATAAGCACAATATTTATGATGTTTAAAAAAAAAATTATGAATTAAAACTTTATTTTGCAGAATTAAAAAAATTACAATTTTTTTTTATGCTAGATGACAAGAAAACAGAAAGAAGGAATGACTTGAAATACTGAATACATATCAAACAAATCATGTAGCTCATTTAATGTTTATAAAATTGGGTTCAAAATGTATAGTTAAATACCCTTAATTATATAAGGATAGAAATAAGAAACAAATGGCCAAAGTGCACATAGAGGCTAATGGAGAAGGTAGATTTTCAAACTGTATTTAACTCCACAGTCCATTTTCCTACTGCTATATTAGTATTAGATCTAGTATTTCTACTAGAGCTGAAGATGCACGATCAGGTTTGAAGGAGTATTCATTTCTGTCATGTAATTCTGTGCTTTAAAAGACCTAACAAAGGTCAGTCATTTGTGAAAATCAAACCTGGTAAAAGAAACTATATGTAAATCTTCATCATCATCATTAAACCTTTATTAGAATAAGTAATGTATTTATCACAATTTTTGTCTACATGTGTAGTATGTTATTCTCAAGGAAATATGCCATCAAAGCCATTGAAAGATGGGTATTAAAAATATACATCTTTAACCATTATGCTTTAAATTAGTTCACCAGAGAAATGATCTATGCTTTTAAGTGGTCAACTAAACAGTTAAGATAACCGAGTCAGAGGAAAAAAATGCATAGTGTGGACCTTCTGTGTTAGGCTACCATATAAACAAACATACATATTTTAGAATAAGAAAATGAGTAGACATATGTAATAAGCCTACTCAAATATCATGAATGCAATTAAAAATATTTATAGGCCTTGTCTCATGAAACCAAAATACAATTCTTATCTTTTTCTTTCCAAGAGATGGCTTAATTGTAAATAATATAGTTAATACTACACTTTCATCATATTCTCTATTAATTTGATTTTCCCCTTTCCAAGATTTATGAAATAGTTTTAAGGAACAAAATCAACAACAGTTAACATGGTTAAAACTGCATTCTTAATAAGAATTTTATTCTAACTTGTATTACTGTTTATTTTAAAATGTTCCTTCATTGTAGAGCCATCTGTTTCTAGCCTGTTATGATACCAAGTTTCTGTAATCATTAGTACCCAAAGGAGGTCATAATTTTTCTTCATCATATAAGAGGCATCCTGTATTTCACTCAAAATAGTTTGATTCAAATTCTAAAGTAACTGGGAAGAAACTCTTGATAAATTTACAAACTGAGACTTCTTTATGAGCTTAAATTTTGTTTTTCTAATTATCTGCATTCATAGTGAGTTCCAAATTAATGACTAGGTTATAAATTTCCTTGCCCTGAAAGGAAAAAAGATCTCAAGTCAGTCAATGAGTGCCATTTTTGAACTTCTCAAATTCTCCCTAAAACAGCAGCAATAGTCTTTTGAAAATATGACTTTCAAATCATCTTTCAAGCATATTGAAATCAATTAAACAACATGTATATACTCATTTATGAAAGAAATCAATCAGCTGTCATTTTTGATTGATTATTCTTAGTTAGAGTGGTATTTAATCTATGAATTTATTACACATTTTTCAACTACTATAAAATGGCAAATGAATTGGAAATGATGTCACATGGTAAATGGACAGAAAAATTCATTTCTCTTCCAACCTTTTTCTTTTGAGGTACTCCTTGAATCACATGATCTTCTGTTATGGAAAAAAAAAAAAAGATACTTTTGCTACATCTAAAACTAGCTTCTGCTGTGCTATCAAGAACATAAAGATTAGTAAAAATTGAGCCTAAAAGATGTGCCAAGAGCAAAGTAATCTACCTATATTGTATTAGTATGATCCATATGATTCTTTCAAAATACCTTTTGTGCTATTTGTCACTATAAAATATGCTACAAGACCTAAGGAATTTTTGTGGATAAGGTCACGTAACTTGTATCTTGGTAACACTATAGGTCACTGACCACTCTAATTTTCTATATGAGATCAGGAAAATACTTTCCACATCCATATTTTGAGACTATGGAATTGCAATCATCCTTGGCTAGTTAGCATGATGTGTGTACTCTACTCAGATTGAAGAGTTTATCACTGAAATTGTTACTGAATCACTATACTATCATTACAATAAAATATATTTAGTCAGTGCTATTATTGTTTTTAAAATTTCTACTGACAATATACATTCTCATTGCCTGTATGGGGTGACTACTCTCCCATCCCACCCTTGGTACACTGCTGCTACTATGTATGTCTTATACCAGTTTCCAAAATGTAAAATCTTACTCTCTCCTGTCCACCTGAAACTATCACAGTATTGTTAATTGGCTATACTCCAATACAAAATAAGAAG
Source organism: Cervus canadensis (assembly GCF_019320065.1). Classification (NCBI taxonomy): domain Eukaryota; kingdom Metazoa; phylum Chordata; class Mammalia; order Artiodactyla; family Cervidae; genus Cervus; species Cervus canadensis. Next base: position 41,529,202 of record NC_057394.1, on the reverse strand, counting down.
CTTAATTAAAAAAAAAAAGTTATAATGACATAATTTTCATTAAAAATGCAGTTAAATAGGAAATTTACTTTGTCCATTGACAATCTCTTTCTCTGGCACTTCATTATTTTTTCAAAGACAATGCTTCTCTACCATGCGTTTAGCATTGCAGTTTGTCTCTAGGAAGAAAAAGCAAAAGCAAGAACTGCATGACGGTAGAAGGAAGAGAATGAAAAACTAAAGGAGCTTTTACTGAATTTGTGAGTGTTCTTTTCATTTAAAAAAATCAATATTTTATTAAGAATATTTTATTTGGTTTACAGAGAGCCGAGGTTATTGAAACTGGCAGGATGTCAATTTTTATGTTCATGGAAAACAGGAAATTGAGTTGTGTTAACCTACAATAAAAGTCGTAATTAAGCAAAAAGATGTTTAAGATGAGAGAAGGAGCAGCATTTATTTAGACTTCTTTTTGCTATAGTTTTCTGTCACATGTCACATACATTATTTCACGTGATGTTCTCAATTATTATCCAAAGTATTCATAATTATCTCCATTTTATCCCCATTTTATTGGTAGGGAAGCTAGATTCTGGAAAATATAAATAACTTGTGAAAATTTCCATAGCTAGTAATCAACATACAGGATTTGTATCAAGATCAGTCTGACTAAAGTTTACCTTTCAAGTATACACACACACACACTCACACACACGTGTGCGCCCAAAGATTAGGTGAAATACACATTTAAGAGTTGAGACTGAGCTCCTAAAAAGATTCTTATGGGAAAAATTAGGCAATACAAAAAAATGTATTTTATGGTATTTTATCTTACCATAAAGTATTTTCCTTATGTTTTAGTTTATAGTTGGAGAATTACAGTCTGATTAAGTAAGGTAGGAAGAACTCAAGAATTATTTCACAACTCATTTCATAACTGTTATTACCAAAGAACCAAATGAGTCATCCATTTTGTGTGTGAGTGTGTCTGTGTATGTGTGTGTGAGAGACAGAGAGATTAACATTGAACAACTGGGTAAAAAACCTTTCACAAATCTATATAAATTGGTAATATAAAATTAGAATTAAGATCACATATTTTTATTAAAAAGCAATTAAACCATAGGAATCTGTATATTTTATTACAAGTTTCATACTTGCATGATTATATACATTACATGCCTGTTCTCATACACCCTATCCTTTTTGAAGAGAATAGGTAAGATTAAATGGGTAACAGTGTCTGACATACAGGCTATTCTTAAAAAAAAAAATGTTTGCGGAGTAAATTAAGCAGCCACAACAGATAATAATATAACATAAAATTTAGAGGATTGAACCAGAGATCTCATCCTTTAATAATAATTCCATGAGAATTATTTCAATATTAAAGATGCAATTGGTAATAGAAATTCATAGATATCATTCAACTTTATTTTTCTTTGGTGTGATTTACAACAAAACATATGCTTCACTGAAATATAACACGATAAAGAAAACCATCATATTGTGGTATATGAACATACTCTAAGCTGCATTAATAAAATCATATACTTACCTAAACAGTATACAATTAAGTACCTTAGAGCCTGTCATGAAATCAACAAGGGAGAGAGAATATGTTTACATTCTCCTATGGCACACGTTGTTTTGTAATTTCTTCCAGGAAATGCTTCCTCCAAGCTATATACATATTTTGGAACAGAAAACAAGCAATATTTGTAGAACATATGGAAAATTTAAGAACACGTTGCTTTAATTTCATTATCTAAATATTTGCTATATTGTGGAGAGTTAGTCTTTAAAAAAATATTTGATTCCCACTTTCAAAAGGTTATTGGAAAGTTACTGACTGTTTCAAGATATTCTGCAAACTTTATCTCATTTATAAAATAAAAAGTGTATTCACCTAAATTCTAAAATCTAGAAGAAAAATAACCCTCTGTTTAAATACTTCTTGTCATAATCAGAACCTAGAAAAAGCACACAGAAATAGTTAAGAGTTTGATCCAACCATATCTGCTTTCATGAAAAAATGTTTGACAACAATGAACTAGAAAACTACACTTTTTTAAATCAAGTTCTCAAACTGTAATAAAATGCTATACTGTAAATCCAAAGTGACCTGCAAAACTCAGAGGGAAAGTGAATATGATCTCTTTCCAGTTATTCTAGTAGAGACAATATAATTTTTAAACTTCCTGACAGCTCTATTGCTTTCTCTACCAAAGAGTTAGCAGTGTTACCAGTACCTTTATCAATAAATGTTCTTTCACCTAACACTGCAAAGTCAAGATTTCACCTATCATGTGTTTATGACAGGGTAGTTTGACAAAGACACAGAGCAAAGTGAATTAAGCTGAGAATGGATATGAATTAAAGGTTCATAGTAGCAAATTAGTAATCTCCAAGTTTTTTAATGTCTAAAATGATGCTATTTTTAAAGTCCTTTATGATGAAAATATTTTCATTTTTAAACAAAAGAACATTTGTGCTACATATGTAAAAACATGGAGAAAATTGAAATTTAGTCTTCATAGAAGTGGACCGAGCCTCTCTATCAAATGTAATACTTTAAAAATTAACTAATAGTGATTGGTTAAATAAGAGGCAGTCAATAGGCAAAATGCTTCTACATATTCATTTTTCATCTTTTGACAATTTAAAGCATATGGCTGATAATAACAGGAAATTAATTTCTTCCCTTTCACGAAGCAAGAAAATAATGACATTTCTAGAGATTTAAAAGGATACTCCAAAGAGTCTAACAGAAACAGTTTTTGTTATAATTGCAAATATTATGCTATTAAATGTTGGACTGATTATCTAAACAAGCTTGCATTTCAGGACAAGATATGCAAAAATAAATGGAAAAAAGTTTAATTCAGGTTTATGTCAACTGTTTTGTTTGGAGAGTGTACGATACAGAACAATTAACTTAAAAGGATCAAGTCCATGAGGAAAGGAAGACTATCAGAGGAGAATGCAAGGAAGGAAATGTTTTGCAGATGTACTGCATTTAAATTAATAAAATCTCATTAGGTTTTATGTTTGCCAATAATGGCTGGAAAAGTTACCATACATTGTAGGAACAATTACCCAAATCTTCACTGTCTCATTAGTTTTGTCATACTGTTTTCATTATAATACATTAGAACTTGCAAGTGAGCCTTCAGTAATGACATATTGTTCCAATTCTCCTTTCAGCAGGCTCTAAGATATTTTACTATTTGTGCTATAAGCCAGCAGGTGTCTTCACTTTGCTTTTTCTGAATCAGTTTTATACACAGACCTCCAGACACAGAATGGAATGTAAAAGGGCTTTCAACAACCACATAAAACTGAGTCAGATTAGAGTAAAGCGATACACACTATTTTTATGATTTTATGGTAATTCAAGACACTAAAAATATGCACCTTTAGAGTATATGTCTGCTCTGGTAAGACCTGTTAGTGAAAGCTGTATTAATGTAGATAAACCATGCAGTATATAAAGTTTAAAGATTTGCATAACAAATGGAAGACATAGAGCTGATTTGAATATCTAAAGCATTATAAACTTCAATAAGAACAACCAACACTGTTTGAGCTTTCAAGGCACTTGCATTCAAATGAGAAAGATTTAAAAAGGATACGATTTTTAAAATGCTTTGAAGCTTCCTATTAAAGGTCTTAGGCAGCTCAAGGTTAAAATAAATATTGGATTTAAGGTGGGTGAGAAAAGATTTAGAAGCAATTTAAAGTAGAAATCACTTAGCAGTGAAATAGAATGAATGTTTATAGTTAGTGTAATTGTCACCTGACCTTCAGAAAACAAAGAACCGGTCTATAGGAGTCACACAAATGAAAAAAATAAAATAAACTTTAGCAGGGAGACTTCCAAATTTCTGCTCTACTTATTCCTTATGATTAAATTATGACTCTGAAACTATTTTTCCTAGAAAAATAAATGCCCCCAAAGTGTAGCTTAATTTAAACATTTGAAACAATGAAGATCTAAGTACTTGCTCATGCGTTAAGCTATGATTATAGTGAAATAGTGTTATATGAAGTGTCTTTGTAGAACAGGTGATAGTTCACAGATATCTCATCTCATTTGTGTCAAATAGGAAAGCAAAAGCTATTGCTAAATGTGTTGCAATTGTCTCAATAGTTCTGCTGTACTGGCTGGTCAGTCTTGGGCAGTTTATTCATCTTATGATTGGAGGAAATAAAAATAAAGACCAAAATAATACTCGCTCGCACCAAAAATAATTTTAAAATTGTCTAGGGACTTCTGTGGTGGTCTGGTGGCTAAGATTCCTTACTAGCAGTGCAGGGGCCCTGGTTAGATTCCTGGTCAGGGAACTAGATCCCCATTCTGTGTTGAGTTCCCATGCTGCAATTAAGGAAGCCTGCATGTCACAACTAAAAATCCCCAATACTGCAAGGAAGATGCAAGATCCTGCTTGCTGTAACTATTGACTGTAGTTCAGTTCAGTTCAGTCTCTCAGTCGTGTCCGACTCTTTGAGACCCCATGAATCGCAGCACGCCAGGCCTCCCTGTCCATCACCAACACCTGGAGTCTACCCAAACCCATGTCTAGCGAGTCGGTGATGCCATCCAGCTATCTCATCCTCTGTCATCCCCTTCTCCTCCTGCCCCCAGTCCTTCCCAGCATCAGGGTCTTTTCCAATGAGTCAACTCTTTGCAAGAGGTGGCCAAAGTATTGGAGTTTCAGCTTCAGCATCAGTCCTTCCAATGAACACCCAGGACTGATCTCCTTTAGAATGGACTGGTTGGATCTCCTTACAGTACAAGGGACTCTCAAGAGGCTTCTCCAACACCACAGTTCAAAAGCATCAATTCTTCAGTGTTCAGCTTTCTTCACCATCCAACTCTTACATCCATACATGACTACTGGAAAACCATAGCCTTGACCAGACGGACCTTTGTTGGCAAAGTAATGTCTCTGTTTTTTAATATGCTATCTAGGTTGGTCATAACTTCCCTTCCAAGGAGTAAACATCTTTACATTTCATGGCTGCAAAGTACAGTTAAACAAATAAATAAAAATTGTCTAAAAACTCTTTGACAGTAATAATAGAATACTATTTTGTGAAATGCATATTCATAAATTCATTTATAAGCACTTATATATTGCAACATGTATAACTTACAGTATAACTAACATACAAAATAGATAAGTAAAAAGATATATAGTGCAAAAAGAAAAAAAATATACAGGCTTTATCTCCAACAAAAGAGTCATGGTTTAACCAAAATCTTTTGATTGCAAATTGTGTTATATATGTGCTTAGTCATTCAGTTGTATCCAACTCTTTGAGACCCTGCAGACTGTAACCTGCCAGGCTCCCCTCCATGGGGATTCTCCAGGTAAGAATACTTGAATGGGTTGCCTTGCCAGGGGATCTTCCCAAGCCAGGGATCAAACCCAGGTTTCCCACATTGCAGGCAAATTCTTTACCATCTGAGCCACCAATAGTTCCAGAGAAAATATGGAACAAGTCTTCCATACAGCGTTTATCTCCCACAGACTCACTGGCAAATCTCCCATTTGCCATATGAGGACTATTATGAGGTGTATAAACCAATTTACTTTACTTAGAATTCTATTGCACCAGGGCACCATTTCACTGGTTACCTAACAAACACGTGAATTCTACAAAAACCACCTGCAAATACTTCTCATTACTAGACTGGATGTATTAATGAAACATTTTTATTACTACTATCTATGAATCAAAAAAGGAATTCCCTGGTGGCTAGGCAGTAAAGAATCTACCTGCCAATGTAGTAAAAACCAATTGCTAAATATATGTCAGTAATTTGTATGCATGCATGTGGGTGTGCATGCACACACAGAAAGAGACAGAGACACACATGCAGAGATGCAGAAAGTTCAGAAATAAGATGCAAAAATCCTGATATGAAATAATCTGTATTGACCGTGGACTATTGGTCCCTGGGTTGGGGAGACCCCCTGGGGAAGGAAATGGAAACCCACTCCAGTATTCTTGCCTGGAAAATCCCGGGGACAGAGGAGTCTGGTGGGCTACAGTTCATGGGTTGGCAAAAATGTCAAACATAACTTAGCAACTGAACAACAACAACATGGATATAAAAAGGGTTTCTTCCAAGTATTTTTGCTTAATTTATTTTAAAATACTGGTGCGTATACCCATGAACACATTGGTTATTATACATATTATTTTGGAAATTAATTTATTTGCCAATTAAAATTTCTTTTGTTTTGAATGGACTCATCTAAAATGGAATCTTCAGATTAACCCCAAATCAAAAAAGATTGGAAAATGCCTTGGAAAAGTCAAACAAATATGAATAAAGATAACAGAACACATTGGATGATATTGTGAAGTCCTTTGATTTGCAAGACTTAATTTTAGCAAATTACATATAATGAGAAAATTTAGGTCTTGAATACAAGTTTGGTACCTTTCTACCTGTCATTTCTTGTACATTTTTCATTCATAAATCATTGATTGCTTTATCTGTAACCATGGATACTAAAAATTGGTGGCAAAATACTGGATGCTTTCTTGGGTCCTTTATCTGTACAAACTCTTTTATTTCAGCAACTTTAGGAAGAAGAAACGATCATTTTCATCATCATTCCTATTTAGGGATGGGAAGCAAAGACACAAAGAGGCTCAGAAGCTTGAACAAGGTCAGATTGCTTGTGATTGCTTGAAATAGTACCTGAAACAACATGACTTGGCTTTGGAGACCATATTCTTGACTGAAGTACATACAGTCTTCTCTAGAATACATTCATGATCAATATGGATTATTTCAAAAGAGGATTTTTGAATCTTATTTTCAAACTCTCTCTCTCTCATTCCTGGCCTCTCTCTGTGTGCATGCACACACACATGCATCCATACTAATGATTGACATACATTTAGCAATAGTTTTTTCCTCTACTTGTTACATAAATAGGACAATATATTCAGGAGCCATTATCTATATGTTCATGAAAACGTCTACCAATATCACAATCAAGTGAGATTTATCTCAAGTATGCAACACTGGTTCACTATTCAAAAATCAATATAATCCATTTCATCAGTAGGCTAAAGAAGAAAAACCACATGATCAAATAAATAGAGGTAGAAAAATCATTTGAAACAAATCAACACCCTCTCATGATTAGAATTTCTCAATAATTTAGGAACATACTATATAGCTAACATCATTCTCAAAGAGAAATGCAGAGCTTTCCCGTCAAGATGAGGAGCAAGACAAGGATGCTCCCTCCCCATAACACTTGAATATCATACTTGAAATTCTAGTGAATGGAATTTAAAAAAAGAAAAGAAAAAGTGCACAGATGGGAAAGGAAGACATAAGACTGTTTTTTTGTTTTTTTTTTTTTCACAGATGATTGCTTACAGAGAAAATCTGAAAGAACCAACAACAACAAAATATATCTAGGACAAATTAGCAATTATAACAAAGTTGCAAGATATAAGGTTAATATACAAAAGTCAATTCTAATCTTATATACCAAGAATGAACAAGTAGAATTTGAAATTAAAAACACAAAATCATTTATAATAGCACCTTCAAAAATAAAATAGTTAGATATAATCTAGAAAACTACATACAAGATCTATATGAAGAAATCTATACAATCGAGCAAACTATATACGAGATCTATATGAAGAAAACTGCAATCTCTGATGAAGGAAACCAACGAAGAATGAAAATATGGAGGAAACACTACATTTATGATAGGAAGACTTAATATTATTAAGATGTTTATTCTTCCCAAATTGATCTATAGATTCAAAAAAATTGCCATCATAATATCAACAAATTATTTTGTGCATATCAGTGACCTGATTCTAAAGTTTATATAGAAAAGCAAAAGACTCAGAATAGCCAACACAATTTCAAAGGAGAAAAAAACTTGTATGACTAATAATACTGAACTTGAAGATTTTCTATAAAGCTACAGTAATCAAGACAACGTGGTATTGGTCAATTGATCAATGGAACAGATTAGAGAGCCTAGAATTAGATCCACATAAATATAGTCAATCAGTTTTTTAGAAAGACAATATGATAGATATAAAATAGTCTTTTCAGATGCTGCTATAGGAATCGTACATCCAAAAAAGAAAAGGAGGATCTAGAAACAGATGTATACAAAATAAATCTAGACAAGATTCAAAATAATTAACACAAAACAGATAAAAAATCTAAATGTAAAAGACAAAGCTATAAAAATCCTAGAAGATACTGTCTGAAAAAATTTAGACGGCCTTGCATTTGTTGATGACATTTTAACCACACCAAAGGACTGGTCCTTAAGCAAAACAAATATGCTGAACTTTTAAAGTTAAAAAGTTCTGCTTTGTGCAATACATTATCAAGAGAATAAAGATACGTCACAATTTTGGAGAAAATATTTGCAAAAGACACATCTAATAAAGAACAACTGTACAACATATACAAAGAACTCTTGAAATTCAACAATAAGAAAAAAACAACTTGATTAATAACTGGGGAAAAGACCTTAACAGACATTTAAGTAAAGAAGATATACCAGATGGAAAGATGCTACACATCCTATGTCATTCAGAAGATGTAAATCAAAATGAGATACACTATTGTTGCTGTTTGGCCACTCAGTCATGTCCAACTCTTTGTGACCACATGGACTGCAGCACACGAGGCTAAGCTAGCTCTATACTCTTAGTCTAATAACCAACATCTGCAACACCAACCACAGTAAATTTTGGAGAGGATGTGAAGTAACAGGGTCATTCATTCATTGCTGGTGGGAGTACAATATGGTACAGTCACTTTGGAAGACAACTTAACAGTTTCTTTCAAAATTAAACATTTTTTACCATGTGATCCAGCAATTGTGATTCCTGGTTTTTACCCAAACAAACTGAAAACTTAAGCTCACACAAAAACATGCACTTGGATGGTTATAGCAGTTTTATTCATAAATGCCAAAAATGTAGAAGCAACCAAATTATAGGTGAATGAGCAAAAAAATAAATAAATAAATAAATAATTGTAGCGCACCCAGACAATGGAATTTTATTTAGCACTAAAATCAAATGAGCTATCAAGACACAGAGACATGGTGGAAACTTAAATAAATATTTTTAAGTGAAAGAAACCATTAGGAAAAGGCTACATACTGTATGGTTTTAACTATATGACATTCTAAAAAAGGCAAAACTTTGGAGATAGTAAAAAACATTAATGGTAGCAAGTGATTAGCAGAGAGGAAGATGAAGAGGCAGAGAGAAAGGAATATTAGAGCAGTGAAACTAGTCTGTGTGATACTGTAATGGTGGATGCTTGCAATTACATACCTGTAAGAAAACCATAGAATGTGTTAACACCAAGAGTGAGCCCTATTGTAAACTATGAACTTAGATGATTATGATGCATCTATGTAGGTTCATCCAGAGAAGGCAATGGCACCCCACTCCAGTACTCACATAAATATAGTCATTCAAGTTTTTAGAAAGACAATATGATAGCTATAAATAGGTGCCACTGGAAGTGGCACCTCCACTTCCAGTCCTGGAAAATCCCATGGACGGGGGAACCTGGTAGGCTTCAGTCCATGGGGTCACTAAGAGTTGGACACGACTGAGCAACTTCACTTTCACTTTTCACTTTTGTGCATTGGAGAAGGAAGTGGCAACCCACTCCAGTGTTCTTGCCTGGAGAATCCCAGGGACGGGGGAGCCTGGTGGTCTGCCGTCTATGGGGTTGCACAGAGTCGGATACAACTGAAGCGACTTAGCAGCAGCAGCATGTAGGTTCATCAGCTGTAGGAAATGTAACAATCTGATGAGGGATGCTGATAATAGGAAAGGCTATGTATGTGGGGAACAGAAGGTACATGAGAAATCTACCTTCCTTAATTTTACTGTGAATCTAAACTACCCTAAGGGATAAAGGTCTGTGAAAAGAGACAAAGACTCTCTCTCTCTCCATATATATGTCTCCATTTTTTAACTACTATGGACTGAATCTGTTTCCATAAAATTCATCTATTGAAACCTAACAACCAGTGTCATTGGTGTTAGGAGGTGAGGACTTCAGGAGTTACTTTCATCTTGAGGGTCCACCTTCATGAATGGAATTAGTTGCTCTTATAAAAGAAATCCTAGAGCACTAGGTTGTCCCTTCTACCATGGGAAGATACAAGTCTCCAACTTGTATCTCTGATGAGGGCCCCTAATATCATATTTCCAGCCTCCAGATCCAAGAGAAATACGTTTCTGTGTTTAAAAGCCATCCAGCTTAAGGTATTTTTGTTTTAGCTGTTCAAAGCAATGAAGGCCTTAGCCTATGATTGGAACATCATAAAAGTTTCAGCACTCTTCCAGACCCTTGCAGTTATCCTCTCTGCAAATCTAAGTTATTTGAAACAGTCAAGAAGACTGTTTGATGATCAATGTGCTTGAAGTAGATAACTGTTTTCCCAGCTCAGTTTGAGAGACACGATTACACAGATTCATGTATAAGAATGGATGTATTTTCCCAATTGCTTTTTGTTTTCCTATTATAAGTATCAAATGTTTATAAATAAGACTAATAAAGAGATAAAGAATATGGAAGTATAAGGCAGTTTGTCAAGAATAAAGTAGTTACTCTGTATTCCTTTTAACATCCTATATCAGTTTTAAAAAATTCTCCCAAGAAAAAGCTTAGTTTGGGTTACCCGTAAGAATAATAATATGTAATTAGTTTAAACTGATGCATTGATCAATCTTACTTTAAGACTGGAGAAATTAGGCAAATATGGATGTACTATTCAAGACATTTCTTGAAGATTTTTATGCACAAATATAAACAAAAGGCACTTAGATATTAAAAATTCATGTAAAGACCAGTAAGTTATTATTAATTAAAAAACACTTATACTTAAAAGATGCTTGCTCCTTGAAAAACCTAGATTGCTATTAAAAAGCAGAGACATCACTTTGCCAGCCAAGGTCTGCATAGTCAAAGCTTTGGTTTTTTCCAGTAGTCATGTACAGATGTGAGAGTCCGACCGTAAGAAAGACTAAGCACTAAAGCACTGGTGCTTTCAAATTATGATACTGGAGAAGACTCTTGAGAGTCCCATGGATAGCAGGGAGATCCAACCAGTCAATCCTAAAGGAAATCAACCCTGAATATTCATTGGAAGGACTGATGCTGAAGCTGAATCTCCAATCCTTTGGCCACCTTATGTGAAGAGTCAACTTCTTGGAAAAGACCCTGATGCTGGGAAAGACTGAAGGCAAAAGAAGAAGAGGGTGGCAGAGGTTGAGATAGATAGTATGACTGACTCAGTGGGTATGAATTTGAGCAAACTCCAGGAGATAGTGAAGGACAAGGAAGCCTGGTGTGCTGTAGTCCATGGAGTCACAGAGTCGAATACAACTTAGTGACCAAAAAACAACAGCTGCAAAGCTATAAATTTAAAATTTGAAATATTTTGGTTGAATAATAGTTGAAGAAATAAGATATTTTTCGTACTACAATATAAGGCAAAATAGATCATAGGAATATAACAAAAGCTTTAACCACATTACTGCTTTTAACAGATTCTATATCCTTGGTCAAGTTATATTACCTCTGAGTTTCTTTTCCAGTTTTAATATTCTTGGTTTGTGCTGTGCTGTGCTTAGTCGCTTAGCCATGTCCGACTCTTTGCAGCCCCATGGACTGTACCTCGCTAGGCTCCTCTCTCCATGAGGATTTTCCAGGCAAGAATACTGGAGTGGGTTGCCATGCCCTCCACCATTTTACTAACTTGGTTTTGTACTCCTTTCAATCCTTTTTAACAAATTGTTTCCATTAATAGTCTGTTCTATGCACTTTTTGTGTTATTTCTATTAGCCGTTTACTCAAAATAGAATGAGATATCCTCTGAAAACAAGACACAATAATTGTCCACATAATCTAAAAGCCAAAAGATATTTTATAATTGATTATTGTTAACTTCTCTGTTTTGCTCCCTAAAGATTAAATGTGCCTGGTACCTTTAGTTTATCTACATATAAACTATCTTTCCTTACAGCCATCATCTTGCAACAGTTTTTAATATAGCATGATCAGTACAAATACAGAATCACTGATGCACACTTGAAAGTGATATAATATTTTAAACCAACTATACTTCAATTTAAAAAAATCAAAGAAACTGTCTCTCTCTAGGTCTAGAATTTTTTGAACTTTGAAGATGATTTAAGTGACAATTTTTACTCAGCTATACTTCTAGGTAAAGGCACACTCCAGTTTAACTTCATTTCCTAAAGAAAACAAAAAACAAAGAAACTTTTCTTTTGATTTTATTATTTTTAAATCAAGAATCAAAATAAAATTTTGGTTCAAGCCAGTATTCAGCAGGCCTCTATATGTTTGTTTGTTTTGAAGTGGCAAGAAGACAATGGAGATAAAAACAACTTTCCACTTCTTTGTGAAAACAATTCATTTCTCTTCTGGTTGGTTCTTTGCATTTGCTGAAGAGTATCCTCGTTCATTTGCCTTTATAATGCTTCCCTTATCTCTCTTTTGGAATTGTCAGCACCTCATTAAATTGTTTAGGTTTTATATTTCATTTATAATAAAATCAATTGCTCTTTAATATAAATTGACCAACATTTAGAAACAAACATAAAATTCAAAACAACAAAATTGTGACGAGAGGGAGCGCACTTGCAATGTTTTTTCTTTTCTTTTTTTCCCTGCTTATTTACAAATATATTACTCATTACAAATTTTTTTAACTTTTAAGGAAATCAATTTTAGGTCTGTCAATTTCTCTGACATGGATGTTTATCTGCTTTTCTTGATTGCAGCTGAGCTCTTAGGGGAAAAACTAGTTTTCTCCAGGGATTTCAACTACTTTATTTTAATTAGATCTTTTTTTAATGGACTTTTGTTTTTGGAATTAGCAATGTAAGTGCTTTAAAAATGTAAGATATAAATTCCATCATCTCTCAATTACTCACAGGAATAGAAAGAAGTTGTATAGATATTCCAGTAAAGGAGAAAATTCAGCAATAACTTTTGACTTTTAAATAGACTATGTTATATTGTTCCCAGACAGAAAGACCTTTTTAAAATTTATTTTATTAAAGTATAGCTGATTTATAATTTTTTGTGTTAATTTCTATATTACAGCAAAGTGATTCAATTATACAAATGCATTCTTTTTCATTTTATTTTTAATTGTATTTTTATTTTAATTTCATGTAAAATTTGTTTGCATTTGTTGAATATACACTGGGGTAAGTATGGGTAGAAACCCATTCTACATATGGTAAAATGTATAAGTATATGTATTATAGCTAATATCTCATGTGAAGACTCCTCCAGACAGGTAATCATTAGTGACAGGAATAAGAAAATGATAGCCATATTTAATTTAGGAGACATTGCTTTCAGGTCATAAAATGTTAGTTTCATTACAAGGTTGTAAATGATAAAAAGTTGAATTCTTTCAAGAACACTTTTATTCATTAAGCTAAATAATTTCATTTTCTCATAAAATTACTTTAACTTCTTTTTCACAAGAGGTGAGTCTTAGCACTTAGTGAATTTCTCCACTACTTTTTCAATGTTGTATTCTGTGACAAAGCTTTCTAAAAGCTGTAATTCAGTGAAGAAGCAAATTCAAACAAAAGCAATCTTGTTTTATTATGTTCAAAAAAACCCTCACTTTTAATACAACTTTGTTTTTGGAATCAGTTCCAACAAATGCAATTTTCTACAGGGCTATTGTTCAGAATGATAAACCGCATATATACACATCTGGCCACCTGAAAAGAGAATCCAGGAAAATGTAAAGATACTCCCACAGAAACAACATTTGATGAATAGAGCCTTTTATCATCTTCTCTATACTCCTACCACAATGAAAGGGCAAACATCTCTGAAAATTTGTAGATCAGTCACATATTCATTGCAAACCACCACCAGAGATGCCTAACAGAACACTATATCCTACCAACTTGTGATTGCAAACAAGTCAAAGGCTTATATTATGAACAATATCACCAGAAAACAGTAAACTTCATGATATAAATGTCAGCTTGACATGATGTATTAGTGTGCCACCCCCAAATATTATTCTTTAGATGGTGTGGCAGAGAATGTTCACTTCAGCAAAATATAAAGGGACTTATGACCTTTTGGATTTAACATACCACAGGGGACACTACCCAGTAACTATGAAAAAAAATTAACAAATTCTGGATTAGAGTTCCAATACTAAAAAGGCATTAAATAAATGAAATTGCCCAAGGTTTTGGTGAGTTACAAGTTTTGGAGGCTCTGTATGAGAACTGTAACATAACTCATTATAGCTTCAGGCACTAATAAGTTATGAGGCACTCACACGTATGAGATAAACCCCATAACTTACTGGAGCCTATATCATCCCTTCATTATATCCAGGGACATGTGAAATAGCTGAAATTCAGCTCAAAACCCCGAAGTTCAGTAATAAAAGTGAATAGATCAGCACATCTATTGATTTTGCTGTCTTTTTTGTGCTTTTTGTTATCCTACTTCCCTTTAACATCTGAAAGATTCCAGCATTTTTCTTCTGAGCTTCTTCCATGTTGGCATTTTAGATATGCTGGCAAACATCAAAATAAACTAGGTTTCTGCTTTGCTCTCCTCTCAAGAGTAATTATATTAGTCAGTCAAAAATCTTAGGCACTTTCTTCTTCTAACAAATAAACGACATGACTTTACTCCAGAGAAGGAACTGTGCAGACAAATTCAAAATCCATACTCATACCATAATGTATGGTGACAAACAGAGAGAAGTATGAGAAAATAATGCAATGTATTTTAATAAAGGTATAAAGGTTGAGAGGTTTTTTTTTTTGATAAATAAGAAACTTAAGAAATGAAATAGTAGAAATCAATCAATTAGGAAAGCAGCCTGTATTAATAATTTCTGAAGTATGTACATTTGCAAGTACCCAGGCCTTAAAAATCAAAATAAGCATAGAATATCTTTAAAATCTGCATTAATAGAATTCAATGTGAATTTGCATTCATCGGGAAAAGACAAAATAGGTGGTACTTTTATTCAAACAGGATTTAGATTAACAAATTCTAACAAAAGATAACAAAACGTAAGAATCGTAAACCTAACCTAGATGAGGTTTGGATTTTTAAATAAGAAAAGGATCACAACTGCGTGATTCAAAGAGGTAATGCAAATGATTCAAGCTTATACATTTCGTCAGTTTTATCCTTAAAGGGAAGTCAAACAGAGATATTTGCCTTTCTCGATAAGTCTTTGTGCAGTACTCAACAACATCAAAACATGAATAGCAGAAGGATACAGATTTAGTGGAGAGCCAAGGTCAGGAGATGTCTGGGCACAGATGCTGTCACTGGCTGACTGGTGTTTGTGTGTGGTGCTGCTGGTGGTGGGGGAGGTGGTATAATCAGCAGCTGCTTGAAGTTAGAAGCTTGTCAGGGCTTAAAGATAGTGAGCCCAAAGTGTGGACCAGAGAATCCAGGATATTGTGGTAAAAAGAGGCCAACTATTTGGGAACCAAAATGTTAAAGTGGATTCCAACTGATAGCTGTGAGAAATATACATCTAGGGAAGAATAACCATGAGGAAAGACAAAAGTTGAAGATGCTACATATATGTATATATTTTTTTCTTTTCATTATTTTATAAACAGAAACTGTATCTATCCCTACTACTTCTTAGATATAATTAAGGCTTCAATGAACTTAACTGTTCATCTGAAAAAGTGCATCATTTGGATATGTTTTTGGTATTAACATTTAATATGACAAATTATTTCAATGTATCTGGGGCAAATAGAGTGGAGTCCTTTAGGGTATTGCAGTAGTTTTAGAAAATACAGCCCTAAACTTAAAATAGAGTGGTCTCTTTGTTTGAATCTGAAAACAATTTCTTCTTTCTCCTGGAAACTCATTTCTTGATAAACTTATAAAAGCCCATTTATCTCATTCTATAGTAACTTCATTATACAACTGGAAGAACTATGGAATCTAACTTTTTATTGTGACTCTCTTTGTGAGAGAGGATTTCCATGTTTTAACAGAGGATGGTAGAAAAACTGAGGGTCAGTATCTTCACCCATGACAGGACATAAAGCATGTGTCCCTTACCTAAGACAACAAGACTAAGCTCAACAACATCAAAACATGAATAGCAGAAGGATACAGATCTTGTGGAGAGCCAAGGTTAGGAGATGTCTGGGCACAGATGTCACTGGCTAACTAGTGTTTGTGTGTGGTGGTGGAGAGGGGTGGTATGATCAGTAGCGCTTGAAGTTAGAAGATTGTCAGGGCTTAAAGTCTGTGAGCCCAACTCATGGACCAGGCAGTTCAGCATATTGTGGTTAAAAATAAGCCAGAAACACACCTGTACACATACTGTCCTTAGTGTGATAGGATTAGACATAGGGAAGATGACTAATGAGTTAAGAGATGGGATCGGGATTTAGGATGGCTGGTGATTATGGCAGGTTTCACAGGCTGGGTTCTCCAGTTAGAGGCGGGTCCAGTCTAAGAGGACAGGCCATAGATTCTCTCTAAGTTGTTCTGAGTGGTACTTAAGCAAGAACTCTAGTGAAACGAAGATGAACTTGAAATTCTTGTTGAAAACGAGTAGGTTCCAACTGGGGATGAGCATCCACATTTGTTTCTTATTAATTTATTTTAGTAGGAGAGGCAGTACCAAGAATTTCAGCTCCCAAAGCACAAGGACTGGGATCTTTTCAAAGAAGACTGCACACTTTGATATTGAACAGAGACTTCTAAGGGGAAAAAAAATCATTTTTAATCATTTCTCAGCTTTTATCAATGTCCTGATGATCAAAACTACAAAGACTGGATTGTGAAAGATTAAACATTTGTAATTGTTTATTTATGATGAAGATTAGACAGTTTTATATGTTTCAATTATTATTTAAAATGCCACAAATTTATTTTCAGTAAAATTGTTTCTTATTTATTTCAATCTTTAGACATTAAAGGAGGATTATAGTACAGAAGCAAGTACTATTGGCAGAATGACCATATACTTTAGTTTGCCTGGGGAAGACTCTTTACACCTATTACCTTGGCATAATGATTAACTGCACCCCTTTCACTTCCAAAGTATCCTAGTTTGATGATAAACTATGTGATCATATTACTAGATAATTTCTGGAAAACACCAAACTGATTGATGTTGAAAACCTCCAGTTAATGTCAATCCATAATTTTCCCCTACTTTTGTGCTTTGACTATCAATTTTTATTTTTTCATTTTTGTCAAATAATCCAGCACAGTGCTATTTGCGTTGTTATACTTCATCCATTTTACCAGGATCAAGATGGTGCCACACACATTTAGAAACAGAAGGGCAAAAATAAGAAAAGTCATTACATTCTTAATCAAATAGCAAAACTCTGTATTGCAGTTTGCAGGGTGAAATACAACCTAATCTTATCATTTGTACTCATCAGCCACTGTTCTTAGAAATTTTTATACATTGCTACAAAGATTATAAGAAGTTGATCTAATTGGAATTCTGGTATTTAACAAAAACAATAGCTAAATACAGTAAGATTTCATCACACTATCTACTCTGCTTCTTCACCAGTTCTTTTATGGTACACTTTCTTCTGTGGTTTTCTTCTCTGCGATGCAACAAACTATACCTTAATAATATAGGATAATGACATACAGTCAATCATAAATAAACGGGAGAACAATTCTGATCACAGAACACAAGATAATTTTCACATAGCCAAATACATTTGCAATAATGTCTGTTTTTCATTGGCTGTTTAATTTTCATAACAGACCACTGAAAAAGATGGTGGCTGAGAGACTTGTTTATTTTAATAATAAACAGAAAAATGTCATGTCTAGTTTCTTGCTTCCTGTTATATATTTTTCATTAACTTCTACAAGGCTTTCATTATCATTACTAAGAGTGTTTGTTAAGGCTATTTCCCCCCATATGCATGGTCTAATTAATGGCAACATGAAGAGGAAAAAAAAAAATCACTTCTTTATGTAAAAACCGACACTAGCTCCCTGCTAGAGACTGGATATTTTTATCCTCTTCAAATTCATACATTGAATTCTTAACCCTAAATATGATGATATTAAGACTTGGGATCTTTTGGATGATTAGCTCATGAAAGCAGAACCCTTGTGAGTGGAATTAATACCATATAAAGTGGTCCTGGAGAGATCCCTGCCTCTCCCTCCATATGAGGACACCAGCTACAAGGAAGTAGGCCTTCACCAGACACTGAATAAGCTGGGTCCATGATCTTGGACTTCATGGTCTCCAGAACTGTGAGAAATGTGTGTTTATAAGTCATCTGATCTATAGTATATTGTTAGAGTAGTCCATAGAGACTAAGGCGTTCATCAGTTGAATTGTGAAGACTACATAGTGGCTGTCACATGGCTTACAAGGCACTTTAAAAGGTGTGCCACTACTGATAGACTAGCCACACCGAGTTACTTTTAACCGTTCTTTCAAAAATCATTGCCTATGAACAGGCTCCTTCCTATTCCTAGAAATCTCTCCTCCCTGCAGCTCTTCTTTATCTGTTGTTGTTCAGTTGCTAAGTCATGACTGACTCTTTGCAACTCCAACTGAACTGCGGCACTCTTCCGCATCCCTCACTGTCTCACGGAGTTTGCTCAAACTCATGTGCATTGAGTCAGTGATGCCACCCAACTATTTCATCCTCTGTTGCTCCTTCTCTTCCTGCCCTCAGTCTTTCCCAGCATTGGGGACTTAGCCAAGGAGTCGGCTCTTCACATCAGGTGGCCAAAGTGTTGAAGCTTCAGCTTCAGCGTCAGTCCTTCTGATGAATATTCAGGAATGCTTTCCTTTAGGATTGATTGGTTTTATCACCTCGCTGTCCAACTTTTCTGTCCAAGGGACTTTCAAGAGTCTTCTCCAGCATCACAATTTGAAAGAATCAGTTCTTTGCACTCAGCCTTCATTATGTTCTCACATCTGTGCATGACTACTGGAAAAACCATACCTTTGACTATACAGACCTTGTTGGTAAAGTGATGTCTCTGCTGAAAACTTATTTTTCCCCCTGTCAATATCAAGTGAAACGTCAGTCCCTTGGAATAGTTTCCACCACCAATCCCCCATCTTCCTTCCCATCTAGATTTTCCTCTGTCCCTTTGTTGAAACAACTTTACACATTGTGTGTGTGGGTTTCTGGTTCTATCTCATCACTAAACAGTGTGTTTCCAAGGAAAGAGGCTAAGCCATTTTGTCTCTGTTTTCCAACACAAAGCACTGTACATAGTAGATACTCACCTAATAGTTATGTATTAATGATTGAATTGACAAATTATAGCTAGAAATGTCACCAAATTAAGAAAATTTATTTGTTCATACATCTCAAATCACAGTTTGGGTATCTATGATGTTCCTGAAAATATCCTGGCAGTTCCCAGGAAAATAATTGCAACAAGACTGGATTTCCATCTGTAAGTTTACCATCTAGTGAAGTGAACTCACAGCATAGATTTTGCTATGTGTGATTTAAAACCCAAGCAGAAAATGAAAATAAGTTAAAATGCAGGTTAGAAAAATACCACTTGCAAAAAATAAAGTAAAACATGTTACATTTATTAATGTAAAAACATTTTTTAAATAGTTTGTCATCTTTACCTTTTGATATAGAGGACTGAATACTTAACATATACCTCTGGTGTAAGCTATGCTCTTAGCCATGCACCTATATTCATTCCAAATTATTAAATGCTTAAGTACTTTGTATATATCATGGTGTTTACCCTTCACACTGATGTCCTGAAGTATAGCATTTCCACCATTTTTCAGATTAAAATGACTTGCCCAAGATAATGCATTTCAAATGGCAGAATTTGAGTCTCCACACCTTCCCATGAGTTTATTCTGCATCTATTTGTCAACATTTAATTTCTTTTATTTATAATGCTCCTCCTATATATATAGCCTTTCTTATTTACAATTTCCAGTTTTGGAGAATTTAAATTTCTGTCATTTGGCAACTGGCAGAATTATCTCAATACATGAAATATGGCTTTTAAAGAAACATGCATTATGTTAGTTAAACAGTATATTTGTAAAATTTTTTTAACTTTTTTTGTCTGCAGCAAAAGCATAATGCCTCATCTTGCTTTTTCTTTTTTTTAACTAAGGTATTGTAGTCACCCAGTTATTTTCTATTCATTTACATTAAGAGCATAGATGCAGGAGCTTCCATGACAGTTAAATGGATGAGTTACAATATTAGTAAGAAAAATATCTGGGCACTGTGATAAATGCTTTTATAATTCCTCAGTTAAAGGAAATAATTTGCCCTCTGAACAATATCCTTATTACTCTAGGGTTGCCTGAATTTAGGCAGGAACTATTGTTAATTACCTTATTTTCTATGGACTTCCAGCCTACTGATTGACGGATGTAAATTTCTTTATAAATGTGAAACAATAAAAAACTGCTAAATGGTGTTCACTTGTTGGAACGTCATTTATAAGGGAATGATTGAGCAGGTGGAAAGAAACTGCATATCTACCAGGAATATTATGTGTGTTTGTTATAGCTATAAAAATATAGATTAAAAATAAATGTTTATTAAAATAAACAAGTGTTCATTAAACATAAATGAATGTTTTTATTTTGGCATTGGGGAAAATAGTTTGCTTCTATTTTTTCAAGGAAAATATAGTAATAGCAGTATACAGTATTTTACACATGTGTGAAAAAAGTATAAACAAGTTGAAGCAGGGCTTTTTCATAGGTGTTATTCTTTGTTCCATATAGGGGCCTGAAGAGAAAATACAAAGAAAATATTCTTTATCTAGCCTCCTCATTCTATCTCCCTTAAAGCAATATTTTTATACAGTAGGAGACCCTTGGAATGTTTTTGCTATTTTTTTTTTTAAGTTTATCATCTTTACAATAATAAGGAGTACCACATCCTTAGGCATGCTCATGCTCTCAGAAGACATGCTTTTAGAGGGGCAAATAAAGCAGAAAGACTTCCATCTGTAGAGAACTTCCTTCTGATCATAGTTTGACATAGAGCTCAGTTTTGAAAATCCTTGACACTTGGGCTTCCCTGGTGGGTCAGATGGTAATGAATCTACCTGCAATGCTGGAGACCTGGGTTCAATCCCAGAGTTGGGAAAATCCCCTGGAGAAAGAAAGGGCTACCCACTCCAGTATTCTTGCCTGGAGAATTCCATGGACAGAGGAGCCTGGAGGGCTACAGTCCATGGGATCACAAAGAGTAGGACACGACTGAGTGACTGATACAAAAACAACCTTTAACAATTTTTTGTGTCACTTTATATATATCCAAGATTCAAAATCGTTAAACTTCTGCAATATTAATATACTGGAATGAAAACAATCTCTCATACCTGAAAGAGATGTCCGTTCATTCAAAAAAATTCAATATTTATTCAAAAAAAATTAGCCATAGTCTTATTTCCAAATTTACAAAAATCTCTTTATGAAATAAGGTGGTAAAACACATAATTGATGGCACTATTTCTTTCAGAGTTATACAGAAATAGCTGAAGAAATTCATGATAATTTTGTCTTCATAAAGCTATTAGTGAATATGAATAGCTTCTTCTAAATAACTGCAGAGCTGCCTGGTGTAGGATCCATTGATGTTTCAAATGGGTAATAGCGTTGCAGAGACATCAAACCCTTGAACTACTAGAGTGCCACTTACCTCAGCATCTTTATCCACCTACTTGAATGTCCTGTATAAATGATACCTATTTTGTGAGCCATGATATAAAAAGTTTAGGAAAAACTGAGAGCCACCAAAAAAAAAAAAAAATGACACTGTATAAAAGCATAAAAAGAATAAAGTTCACAGTAAAAGACTACATATTTTAAAATTATTAATTTTGCTATGATACAATGATTCTAATGCCATGATAATTTTTTTTGTGGTAAAATATCCCAATTCATCCTTTGATATAACTTTTTATTTTTTACAAAACTTGTTTCTTGGAAATTTTTATTATAGTTTATGTTGTGACTTTATGACTTTATGGTCATACTTTATGACTATGAATTTAAAGTAATATTATTTTATAACTAGTAATTTATTATGGGTTAAGCTGATCAACATTGCTTAGAAAGGTATATAAAATAAAATTAATGATTTTATGTACATGGATTTGGTATTGTTGTTGTGTGTTTTGGTTTTGTGGTGTTTTTATTTGTCTCCTTTTTACCTTTAAACTTTTTTGCCTGTTTTATTCATATTTATCAATTGATGAATTATTAAACTGGACTTGATTATTTCCAAAGTACAGAAAATAAGTGTAAACATTTGATAAATGTTTGAAAAGATTGTCTTAAATTCTTCTTAGATTCTGTAGAAGATTATTTAATTATGAATTTATATTTGCATTATTTCCATTATCAATTCAATCATCAATTCAACTATTCAGTATGAAAGAAATGTCACCAACTGGTAATAACACTGTACTTGATTCTTCTCATTGTGATATAGATTTTAGTATAATTTTAATCTTCATACTTCAATTTTGAGAATGATGATTATTACAAATGAAGTGATATACCTATGATCTCTTTTTAAAAATTTTTTCTTAAGAGAAGTGCCTGGAATTTAAGAATTTTTGTCCACACTGACTTTTATTATAGATAGATTTTTGGCCAACCCGTTTTCCTTATTTGTTTTAATTTCTTTAACTCAGCTAAATGCGTGCCATTTTATGAAATCCATGCAATTAAGATCTCAAGATCATGTGATTGCACATTGCCTGGAAATCAGGATGATCTAGCTGCATGACTTTGGACATCGATTTTAGCAAGTTGGCTTCAGTTTCATCAGGTATGATATTAACTATTTGAGTGAGTTTCCTTTAGTTTTCAAGATCTGAAGTTATACTTAAAGATAAGAAAAAAAGACACTGAATATATGCTTCTTTGGCATCTTTGTAACATCCACATATCATTTATTGTCGGTCCAACTAGCCATTCAACATTTAAACAGCAAATATTATTGAGTCTTTGTCATGTATTAGACTGTGTACAATACACTGGAAATAAGATAATAACCAATTTCTGCCTTTAGGAGATTCAATTCAATTCATCTCTGCTATGAGCTAGGCAGTGGACAAGACAATGAAAATTCAAAATTATATAGGATAAACCCTTGAACACTAGTGACAATCGCTCAGTCGTGTCTGACTCTTTGTGATCAGATGCTGGTGATCACACGTACCTTTCCAGAGCATAAATCCTAGAACACACATTCTCCTTTTCTTCCTTATAAGGGCATTCAGCAATTGACTGGCGTTTCTCCTTCTACACTAATACTGTTCCTCTTGAGACTCTTCTTGATCCCTATTACCTGCAGTAGTTTTGAGGGCAAACCAAGGCAAAATTTTAAAATGAGCTCCCCTGATAGCTCAGTTGGTAAAGAATCCGCCTGCAATGCAGGAGACCCCAGTTTGATTCCTGGATTGGGAAGATCCCCTGGAGAAGGGATAGAGTACCCACTCCAGTATTCTTGGGCTTCCCTTGCGGCTCAGCTGGTAAAGAATCCACCTGCAATGTGGGAGACCTGGGTTCAATCCCTCAGTTGGCGAGATCCCCTGGAGAAGGGAAAGGCTACCCACTCCAACATTCTGGCCTGGAGAATTCCATGGACCAGAGTCCATGGGGTCGCAAAGAGCTGGACACGACTGAGTGACTTGCACTATGTTTTCTCCTGTGAGTAATTTACATTTAACACATCATTCAAAGTAATGTCCAAGTCATGCGTCTCTGCTCCAAGGAAACTCTCTCTGATGTGTCATTATTTCTTCATATCACAATAGCTTTGTCGAAGTAACTTGAACTTAAACATAGTGACTAGATGGGTTCACTCAAGAATAGTTATTGATCTAATTGTGCTTGTATGAATTTACTTTTAGGGCTGACTTTGGATTTCTTCAAGATACTGTATTTCTCATCTTGATTTATCCAGCTTTCCTATCTGTTAATGATTCATTAGAAAGAGTGTGACAGATGTTTTCTTTCAGATCATGCTTGCACTGCATATTTGGACTGTTTGCTTAATTTAAAATACCTCTATCTTTATCTTATTTTCTTGGTGATTAGTATGGTCAAGTTGCTATTCTCCTCTGTCTTTATATCCGTGTTTCTTTCTTTTTGTGAATTTGCTCCTTTTCTGGTTGTGTAATTACTTTTTTGGTACTGTGTTTCATTTTTGGTGTCAAGAATTTCTGTATTTTAATAGTAATGTGGCACATGAGAAAAACATTAAAGCACATCCCTTTTTCATGTGTTTATTCTTTAAGGACGTTCAAAGCTTGCTTGCTCTCAATTTAACAAACCACAAGTTCATTAAACACTATTTATTAAGGGGTCACTATTTTAAAAGGCTGCTAAGAGCTCTAAAGAGAAACCAAACCAAGATTATTGCATTTGTTCATTAGGGACTTGTATTGGCAAAAAACAAACCTTGACTTTTTAAGATAAAATTAGAACAAATAAGTATAAGCTTATTTAGAGCAAAGAACATTACATGACAAATGAAAGGTAATGTTTTGAGATAGGAGTTGTTATGTAAGACATGAATTCTTTTGTGTTTTGTTGGAACTGAATAATAATGGTTGAAACATTTTTGTAGAGATGATAAGATAGCAAGGGATTTCCAAAACAAGTATATCTCTTACCTCTCCTGCTGAAAATGTTGTAAAAGTTTGCAATTAAATGGAGGATAGAGATAACTCAGTAGACTTGTAATCCAAAATGATTATTTACTGATATGTTAAACCCATTTTTTCCAGTCATGAGAACTTCTCACCAAGTCTAACATTCTTGGAAGGACAATAAAGATGAAAATATATATTGTTATAGTGTCCTCAACAATCACACAAGATATAAACCATGCACTAATTATATAATTAAGTACAAAAATAGCCCATTCAATAACTTGAGTTTTGTTTTTATTTCTTTGTGATGCCTAGAAATTGGAAGATGGCTCTCATTGTGAAAATTTATTAACAAGCATAGTGTTTTTGTAGAAAATCCAAAGGGAGAATTCTTTGTCATGGAGATTTTTATTCTTCTGTTAAAGACTATGGCAGCATTGTATAAATTCTGAGTGCAGGTGTAGGCACTCAGGTTTGGTTTCCAGAAGTAGAGCTTTTGTGTGTATGTGATTAAAAAAAAATCTGTTGGCACACAGTCCCTCAGGTCTCCATGTTTATCTGTATGTGGTGTCACATGCACAAGCAACAAATCAGTGGATGTCTCTACTAAAGCAGATTAAAAAAAAAAAAAAAAGCTGCTCCAAAACGATAACTCTTGCCTACCAAAGCATGGAATATTTGAAAAATATATAAAACTCAAATCTGAAATTAGGACAGTAATAAACAGTTTAGAGAGACTTTAGGCACAGAAGTCAAATGGTAGTTCTAAAACCAGCATTAATCCAGGCCAATTATATAAAGCCATTTGAAAGGCTATTTTTCACCATGTTTCTTCAATTCTTCAGTCTGCGGTGATGACCAACATCAGATACTATTAAGAAGTTTTCAAGCGTGTAAAATAATATGATTTCACAATGATTACATATTCACTCTACAGCTGGCTGAGTTTTTACATCTCCATTTGTCATTGACGATTGTGTCCAATTAAATGATTAGCTTTTAAAAACTGCTGCACATTATGAGAGTGAACTTGTGTTCCATTGCATTGAGTGATGCAGAAACAAACTCATTACAGCATGTAATTCACCCACATTAAATAACAAACAGATGGCTGCTGTAAATGAGAGCTCCTTTTTCTCTTCAAAAGTGCCAGGAAAAAGGTGTTTTTATTTATCTTTGTTTCCAGCTTCTTTCTGTTTTCTTGACAAGTGGGCAGCTGGTTGCTGAGGTTTTCAATTGGTGCAGAAGAATGAAAAGCCTGTTTCCATTAATTTCCCCATAAAATAAGTCTTTGAATCATTTCTGTTATAAATGCAAGTGCAGTAGCAAGCTGCTGCTTGATTAATTCACTTATTATGAAGATTTCATCTTTTATAAGAGGGCCTGCAGGTAATTTATCTTGTTTAGTAAGATTAGAAAAATGTAATTATCTTGATACCTTTGGACCCCTCTCATTTTAATTGTGTTCCCATAAATTTCAAGCATAAAGATGGGAATTTTTTGTGCACAAATGTTCCAACATGTGGTCGAAAAAATGTTCTTGTAAGATCTGCATAAAAATTTATCAAGTAAAATACATTAGGACCGTACTATTACAGGAATGCATACAAATAAAGCTACCATACAATTATGCTACTGTGTACTAACAAATATCTGCATTGCTAGTTCCCTAGTCACCTAACAGCTGGGGTGAGGTAAAGGGTTCTGGGATTTGTTGAAAAGGCTGTTTTTGTTGTTGTTTTTATTTATTTATTTATTTTTTTACCCAAGCATAAATATCTCTAGGGAAATAAAGAAATCTGTCATATTTAAACCCATAAAATTAAAATTGTGTTTGTCTTCAAATGTTTCAAACTCAAATGAATTGACTTATGAGTGTATATCTCGTAATCTTTCCATTACTTTCATTACCTGTCTTAGCATCCTTGGGAATTTGGATATATCTCAATTTTTAAAATGACTATGTAATTTGATTTACTTTTTAAAAACAGTGTCTAAAAACATAAAGTGAGATAACTGTGTACCTCAATTCTTTTCTGTATATGATCTTCAGATATTGTATCTTGCAGGAAACATGAAATGAGGCTTAGTAGAAATACTTCCTTTTCTCTGATATTTTCTTCAGTTCTGTTGGTATCAGTGTTTTAATACCTTTAATTCCATTCTATGCAGAGTATTTAATGTGCCTCTGCTGGATTTCAAAATATTTCGTTATCCACTTATTTACTTAGGATTACTGTTGTACTGTTGCGTATGTTCCTCTCAGTCTTGACTTATTGTCCTGGAAGAAGGAAATTAGAAATATATAATACAACTGTATACTTCAGAAGTATCTAGTCTTATATATGGCTTTATACAGGAAAGCATTTCATCTTTTGTGGTCTGCTGAAGGGTATCAAACAGGCCAAGCAATTGTTTTGGTAAATTCTATTCAGTTTGTTGTTCAGACAGGCACACAACAAGACATAATCAGGGTACACTGATGTGTGCTATATAAGGAATGGCCTATGTAATTAAAAAGATGTGCTAGATCTCTGATTATCATAGTTTTCCAATTATAGAACTTCTTACCACATATTTCAATAAAATTGAACAACTTATCAGTATGAACCAAAATAACATTTTAGAAACACAGGTCTTATAGGGAGAACTCCATCTGTTATACATTGTGGCAAGATCTTTTTTGATCCACTTCCTAGAGTAATGAAAATAAAAACAAAAATAAATAAATGGGGCCTAATTAAACTTAAAAGCTCTTACAGAGCAATGAAAACCATAAACAATAAGAAAAGACAACCCACAGAATGGGAGAAAATATTTGCAAATCAAGAGACCAACAAGGGATTAACCTTCAAAATATACAAACAGTTCATGCAGCTCAATATTAAAAAAAAAAATCAAACAACTCAATCAAAAAATGGATGAAAGATATAGATAGCTTTCCAAAGAAGGCATACAGATGGACAAAAAGCACATGAAAAGATGCTCAACATCACTAGTAATGAGAAATGCAAATCAAAACTACAATGCCATCATCAAAAAATCTACAAATAAATGCTGGAGAGGGTGTGGAGAAAATAGAACTGTCATGCCCTGTTGGTATGGAATGTAAATTGATACACCCACTTTGGAGAATAGTATGAATGTTCCTTTAAAAAACAAAACAAAACAAAAAACTAAAAGTAGATATAGCATGTGATCCAGCAGTTGCATTGCTTGGCATACATCAAGAGAAAGCCATAATTTGAAAAGATACATGCACCCCAGTGTTCACTGCAGCACTATTTAGAAGAGCCAGGACATGAAAGCAACCTAAATGTCCTCTGATGAATGGATAAAGAATATATGGTACAAATATACAATGGAATATTAATCAGCTATAAAAAGAACAAAATAATGTCATTCACAGTAACATGGATGAACCTAAAGATATCATACTGAGTGAAGTAAGTCAGGCAGAAAAATACAAATATTATGTGGCATTTCTTATATGTAGAATTTTAAATGGTACAAATGAATTTATTTGCAAAACAGAAATAGAGTCACAGATATAGAAAACAAACTTATGGTTACCAAGTGGGTAATAGAGAGAGGATAAATTGGGAGTTTGGGATTGAAATATATACTGATATATACACTGCTATATAGACAGCCTCTTATCCTTATCCATTATAGGGCAGAAAGAATGAAAACCACAATTACAAAAAACTAACCAAACTGATCACATAGACCACAGCCTTGTCTAATTCAGTGAAACTATGAGCCATTCCATGTAGGGCCACCCAAGACAAACAGGTCATGGTAGAGAGTGCTGACAAACCGTGGTCCACTGGAGAAAGGAATGGCAAACATTTCAGTATTCCTGCCTTAAAAACCCCATGAACAGTATGAAAAGGCAAAAAGATGTGACATTGAAGATGAACTCCTCAGGTCGATGGGTGCCCAATATGCTACTGGAGAAGAGTGGAGAAATGGCTCCGGAAAGAAGGAAGAGGCTCAGCCTAAGCAGCAACAACACTCAGTTGTGGATGTGACTGCTGATGGAAGTAAATGCCAATGCTGTAAAGAACAATATTGTGGAATGTTAGGTCCATGAAAGTGAAAGTGAAGTCGCTGAGTCGTGTCCAACTCTTTGCGACCCCATGGACTGTAGCCCACCAGGCTCCTCCATCCATGGGACTTTCCAGGCAAGAATACTGGAGTGGGTTGCCATTTCCTTCTCCAGTGGATCTTCCTGACCCAGGGATCGAACTCAGGTCTCACTCATTGCAGGCGGACTCTTTATGGTCTATGATCTATGCTCTAACAGGGAAGTTAGGTCTATGGATCAAGGTAAATTGGAAGTGGTCAAACAGGAGATGAAAAGAGTGAACATCAACATTTTAGGAATCAGTGAGCTAAAATGGATCAGAATGGTTGAATTTAATTCAGATGACCATTATACATTATATCTACTAATGTGGGCAAGAATTCTTAGAAGAAATGGAGTAGCCTTCATAGTCAGTAAAATAATTTGAAATACAGTACTTGGGTGCAGTCTCAAAAATGATTTCTGTTTGTTTCCAAGGTAAACCATTCCATATCACAGTAATCCAAGTCTATACCCCAACCACTAATGCCAAAGAAGCTGAAGTTGAACAGTTCTATGAAAACCTAGAAGACCTCTTAGAACTAATGCAAAAAAAAAAAATCTTTTTCATCATAGAGGATTGTCAGGCAAAAGTAGGAAGTCAAGAGATACCTGCAGTAACAAGAAGTTTAGCATTGGAGTACAGAATTTAAAAGCAAGAGAGTTCCAGGAAAAGCATCTATTTCTGCTTTATTGACTTATGCCAAAGCCTTCGACTGTGTGGATCACAATAAACTGTGGAAAATTTCTTCAAGAGATGGGAATACCAGACCACCTGACCTGCCTCTTGAGAAACCTGTATGCAGGTCAGGAAGCAACAGTTAGAACTGGACGTGGAACAACAGACTTGTTCCAAATAGGGGAAGGAGTACGTCAAGGGTGTATATTGTCACTCTGCTTATTCAACTTATATGCAGATTACATCATGAGAAACGTTGGGCTGGAAGAAGCACAAGCTGGAATAAAGATTGCCGGGAGAAATATCAATAACCTCAGTTATGCAGATGACACCACCCTTATGGCAGAAAGTGAAGAGGAACTAAAAAGCCTCTTGATGAAAGTGAAAGAGGAGAGTGAAAAAGTTGGCTTAAAGCTCAACATTCAGAAAACTAGATCACGGCATCTGGTCCCATCACTTCAAGGAAAATGGATGGGGAGACAGTGAAAACAGTGTCAGACTTTATTTTTGGGGGCTCCAAAATCACTGCAGATGGTGATTGCAGCCATGAAATTAAAAGACATTATTCCTTGGAAGGAAAGTTATGTCCAACCTAGAGAGCGTATTAAAAAGCAGAGACATTACTTTGCCAACAAAGGTCCGTCTGGTCAAGGCTATGGTTTTTCCAGTGGTCGTATGGATGTGAGAGCTGGACTGTGAGGAAGCCAAAAAATGGATGCTTTTGAACTATGGTGTTGGAGAAGACTCTTGAAAGTCCCTTGGACTGCAAGGAGATCCAACCAGTCCATCCTGAAGGAGATCAGTCCTGGGTGTTCGTTGGAAGGACTGATGTTGAAGTTGAAACGCCAATACTTTGGTCACCTCATGCGAAGAGTTGACTCATTGGAAAAGACCCTGATGCTGGGAGGGACTGGGGGCAGGATGAGAAGGGGACAACAGAGGATGAGATGGCTGGATGGCATCACCGACTCGATGGACATGAGTCTGGGTGAACTTTGGGAGTTGGTGATGGACAGGGAGGCCTGGCGTGCTGCGATTCATGGGGTCGCAAAGAGTCGGACACGACTGAGTGACTGAACTGAACTGAACAGAATGAAACAAGACAAAGGCTAATCTAGTTTTGCCAAGAGAACGCACTGGTCATAGTAAACACCCTCTTCCAGCAACACAAGAGCCAACTCTGCACATGGACATCACTTGATGGTCAATACTGAAATCAGATTGATTATATTTTTTTGCAGCAAAATATGAAGAAGCTCTATACAGTCAGCAAAAACAAGACTGGGAGCTGACTGTGGCTCAGATCATGAACTCCTTATTGCCAAATTCAGACTTAAATTGAGGAAAGTAGGGAAAACCACTAGACCATTCAGGTATGACCTAAATAAAATCCTTTACAACTATACAGTGGAAGTAGCAAATAGATTCAAGGGATTAGATCCAGTAGATAGAGTGTCTGAAGAACTATGAATGGAGTTATGTAACATTGTACAAGAGGTAGTGATCAAAATCATTTCCAAGAAGAAGAAATGCAAAAAGGCAAACTGGGTCTCTCAGGAGACTTTACAAAGAGCTGAGAAAAGAAGAGAAGAAAAAATTAAAGGAGAAAAGGATACATCTGAATGCAGAGTTCCAAAGAATAGCAAAGAGAGAGAAGAAAGCTTTCCTAAGTGACCAATGCAAATAAATAGAGGAAAACAATAGAAGGAGAACGATGAGATCTCTGCAAGAAAAATAGAGATACAAAGGGAACATTTCATGCAAAGATGGGCATAAAAAGGAGAGAAAGGGTATGGACTTTAAAAAAAAAAAGCAGAAGATATTAAGAAGAGGTGGCAAGAATACACAGAAGAACTATACAAAAAAGATCTTGTTGACCCAGATAATCACGATGCTGTGGTCACTCACCTAGATCCAGACATCCTGGAATGCAAAGTCAAGTGGGCCCTAGGAAGTATCACCATGAATAAAGCTAGGGGAGGTGATGAAATTCCAGCTGAGTGATTTCACATCCTAAAAGATGATTCTGTGAAAGTGCTTCACTCAATATGCCAGCAAATTTGGAAAACTAAGCAATGGCCACAGGACTGGAATATACCAGTTTTCATTCCAATCCCAAATATGTGAAGTGAAGTAAAGTGAAAGTCCCTCAGTCATGTCCAACTCTTTGTGATCCCTGGGCTATATAGTCCATGGAATTCTCTAGGCCAGAGTACTAGAGTGGGTAGCCTTTCCCTTCTCCAGGGGATCTTCCCAACCCAGGGATCAAATCCAGGTTTCCAGGATTGCAGGTGTGTTACTCACCAGCTGAGTCACAAGGGAAGCCCAAGAATACTGGAATGGGTAGCCTATCCCTTCTCCAGGTGATCTTTCCAAGTGGGGAATTGAACTGGAGTCTTCTGCATTGCAGGTAGATTCTTTACCAACTGACCTGTCAGGAAAGCCCCTCAATCCCAAAGAAAGTAATGCCAAGGAATGTTCAAACTACTGCACAATTGTACTCATCCCACATTCTAGCAAACTAATGCTCAAAATTCTTCAAGTAAGGCTTCAACAGTTCATGAACTGAGAACTTCCAGATGTTCAAGCTGGACTTAGAAAAGGCAGAGGAACCAGACATAAAATTGCCAACATTCGTTGGATCATTGAAAAAGCAAGAGAGTTCCAGAAAAGCCTCTAATTTTGCTTTATTGACTAAACTAAAGTCGTTGACCATGTGGATCACAACAAACTGTGGAAAATTGTTCAAGAGATGGGAATATCAGACCACCTTACATGCCTGCCTGCTGCCTGCTCAGTCACTTCTGTCGTGTTTGACTCTTTGCCCACCAGGTTCCTCTGTCCATGGGAGTCTCCAGGCAAGAATACTGGGGTGGGTTGCCATTTCCTTCTCTAGGGGATCTTCCCAACCCAGGGATCAAACCCACATCTCTTATGTCTCCTGCATTGGCAGGTGGGTTTTTTACCACTAAGCTACCTGGGAAGCCTGACTACTTTACCTACCTCCTGTGAAATCTGTATGCAGATTAATAAGCAACAGTTAGAACTAGCCATGGAAAAATGGACTGGTTTCAAATTGGAAAAGGAGCATGCCAAGACTGTATATTGTCACCCTGCTTATTTAACTGATAGGAAGAGTACATCATATGAAAGGCCGGGCTGGAAGAGGCACAAGCAGGAATCAAGATTGAAGGCGGGAATATTAATAACCTCAGATAGGCAAATGACACCACGCTTATGGCAGAAGGCAAAGAGGAGCTAAAGAGCCTCTTAATGAAAGTAAAAGAGGAGAGTGAAAAAGTTGGCTTAAAACTCAGGATTCAGAAAACGAAGATCATGGCATTTGGTCCCATCACTTTATGGCAAATAGATGAGGAAACAATGGAAACGGAGAGAGACTTTATTTTTCTGGGCTCCAAGATCACTGCAGATGGTGACTGCAAGAGATGAAAATAAAAGACACGTGCTCCTTGAAAGAAAAGCTTTGGACAACATAGACAGCATATTAAAAAGCAGAGACATTACTTTGTCAACAAAGGTCCATCTAGTCAAAGCTATGATTTTACCAGTAGTCATGTGTGCATGTGAGAGTTGGACTACAAAGAAAGCTGAGAACTGAAGAACTGATGCTTTCCAACTGTGGTGTTGGAGAAGACTCTTGAGAGTCCCTTGGACTGCAAGGAGATACAACCAGTCCATCCTCAAGCAAATCAAACCTGAATATTAATTGGAAGGACTGATGTTGAAGCTGAAACTCCAATACTTTGGCCACCTGATGCAAAGAAATGACTCATTTGAAGAGACCCTGATGCTGGGAATGATTGAAGGTGGGAGGAGAAAGGGATGACAGAGGATGAGATGGTTGGATGGCATCAGCAACTCAATGGACATGAGTTTGAGGAGGCTTCAGGAGTTGGTGATGGACAGGGAAGCCTTGCGTTCTGCAGTCCATGGGGTCGCAAAGAGTCGGACATGACTAAGTGACTGAACTATAACTACTCAGCATGGCTCACCCTTCATAGTACTGTGTTTATGACATCTGAACTTCACAGGCATGCATAAATTATCTCATTTGATCATCTCTGCAACCTGTGAGTAGATAAAACTGGCGTCAAATGCCACACATTTTTCAGATATTGAAACTGAAATCCAGAGAGAAGTGACTTATGAAGGAGATAACACTTACACAGTTAAGCTGAGATTCAGAACTCATGTGTCATGAATCTTTGTTCAATGCTATTCTCACTAAAATCGTTCTTGAGAAAGCTTTGTAGCTACCCTCTCCCATTTTGTAGTCATGTGGCTCCAAGGCCCTCATAAATTATGCAAAGCCATTGCTTAGATGTTGTTTGATAGCATCCATGGACACATTAACTCAATCTAGAGATATGATTAAAGAACCTAACAGTAAATGAAGAAATGAATGCATGAATAATTGTGTAAATAATCACATGTACACATACATATATATTTGTGGCCATCTCACAATGTCTGTTATCCTAAAATCTAAGGTTATCAAGCATTTATTATGCACCTGGCACTGGACTAAGTATTTAAAACATTATATACTTATTCCTTACAAAAATAGGACTA
The DNA here is from genome assembly GCF_019320065.1 of Cervus canadensis. Taxonomy (NCBI): domain Eukaryota; kingdom Metazoa; phylum Chordata; class Mammalia; order Artiodactyla; family Cervidae; genus Cervus; species Cervus canadensis. The sequence goes on along the minus strand of NC_057394.1, from coordinate 41,495,092 downwards.
GACATTATTATTCTCAATTTATAGATGATAAAACAAGGTTCAAAGAGTTCAAATAACTTTGCCAAGAGCACGCAACTAAAGTGGTACAGGGACAATTTGAATCTCTTTCTGTTGATTTCACTGCTTACTATTTATTTTATCAACATAATTAGTACTTATATTTGCCAAGAATTATTTTAAAAATATTAAATAACTTAATTTTTATAATATTTTTGTGTTGTATTTTGTGCTGATAATTTTTATCATGTATACTTCATATGTGTGAAATATGGACTCCATTCCAAATCATTTAAAACTTTTCTTATGTTCCATGTTTCTTTTGTTCTAAAACACATACAAACTAGTTTCTTAAAGATAAAATAGCCTTTTTACTATGACTTTTTAAAAAGTATATTTATCTTGGAATATTTTATTTTTTATAAATTTTAATAGATAACATAATTTTCCCACTGTTCCATTTGCATGTCTTTGTAATTCTAGTAAGGTTTTTCATGTGCTACCCAAATCTGTAGCATAAAACTGAACATCCATAAAATTCTCACGCAAGTGATTTGTTGATTACTTAGTGAGGAAACCTTAATAGATAAAATTATCCCCATGTTGTGCTATAAACAGTAAAATGCAGTAACTGTAATGGGTAACATGTGCCCATTTTATACCTTAAATAGCAGAACTTGCTAACTATAGCAGACAAATATCGCCTATGTTATAAAAGGACAACAAGGAAATTGTATTTGTAAACCACCTTTGAAGTCTTAATGATTTAACTAGTTCTTAGATCTCATTAATCACAGATCTGCGATACTGTTAGATCCCACAATTGTTAAAAAAGTTGTTCCATAGAAATATTAGCAAAAGCTTCATCTCTGTATATATAGTAAGATATATTAAATAAAATCTTGCTGGAACTTTGATAGGAACTGCTTTAAAACTGTAGATCGAGAAAATTGATGTAGTTTTCATGTGAGATTTCCAGTCTATGAACAGTTATCTCTCTCCATTTAAGTATTCTTTCACATCTATTCCAGTATTCATTCGATCATGGAGAAAGCAAGGTAGTTCCAGGAAAATATCCACTTCTGCTTCATTGACTAGGTTAAGGCTTTTGACTAGCAAACTGCAGAAAATTCTTAAAGAGATGGAAGTATCAAACCACATTACCTTTCTCCTGAGAAACCTGTATGCAGGTGAAGAAGCAACAGTTAGTACTGGACATGGAACATCTAAATGATTCAAAATTGGGAAAGGAGTATGACAAGTCTGAATATTGCCATCCTGCTTATTTAGCTTCTATGCAGAGTGCATGCTAAGTCGCTTCAGTCATGTTTGATTTTGTGGTATTATGAACTGTAGCCCACCAGACTTCCCTGGGATTCTCCAGGCAAGAATATTGGAGTGGGTTGCCATGCCATCTTCCAGGTTCTTCCCGGCCAGGGATACATCATGTGAAATGCCAGGCTGGATGAAGCACAAGCCAGAATCAAGATTGCTGGAGAAATATCAACCACCTCATATATTTAGATGGTACCATTGTAAAGACAGAATGAAAAGAGAACCTAAACAGCCTCTTGATCAGGGTGAAAGAGGAGAGTGAAAAACCTGGCTTGAAACTCAGCATGAAAAAACTAAAATCATGTCATCTGGTCCCATCACTTTGTGGCAAATAGAAGAGGAAAAAGAGGAAACAGTGACAAATTTCATTTTCTTAGCCTCCCAAATCACTGTAGACAGTGATGGCAGCTGTGAAATTAAAAGATTCTTACTCCTTGGAAGGAAAGCTATGACAAACCTACACAGTGTATTAAAAAGCAGAGACATGGTTTGTTAACATGTCTGACAACATGTCAACATGTTTGCTGATAACAGTTTGTATGTATGGATGTGAGAGTTGGATCATAAAGAAGGCTGAGCACCAAAGAACTGATGCTTTCAAATTGTGATGCTGGAGAAGACTCTTGAGATCCCCTTGGACTTCAAGGGGATCCTAAAAGAAATCCTAAAATAAAGCAACCCTGGATATTCATTGGAAGGACTGATGCTGGAGCTCTGATACTTTGGCCATCTGATGGGTGTTATGCCCGATGTCCGAATGCCCGAGTGGGAAGAGAGAAGACAATGCAACTCGCACAAAGGGAAGTTTATTGCTGACTCGAGTCAGGGCTCCTGTCGCATCCAATGCAGTGGTGCAGGTCAGAGAGCCCCGAGCCCAAGCTGTTACACAAATTTATAGGGTGAGCATACGCCATTGGTAGTTGGTTTAAGCGGATTGGTTACAAGTTTGCAAAGCAATTTCATTGGTCAAAACTTTCGCGCGCGGGACTTTCCCGGGGGGGTTTCCGCCCTGTTCCTAATTTCCTAATTGGCAAACAGCGGTCAGTGTTAAGCCAAAGCTGATTGATTGTATCCAGGTGGCCTGATAATCTTACCACCCAGAAGTAGGAAGGCCTACTCCTAATCTAAGCTGCCTGCCATGGCGTTGCCTCACAATGGGAAGAGCTGACTCATTTGAAAAGCCTCTGATATTGAGAGAGATTGAAGGTAAAAGGAGAAGGAGGTGGCAGAGAATGAGATGGTTAGATAGCATCACCAATTCAATGGACATGAACTGATCAAACTCTGGGAGATAATAGAGGACCGAGGAGCCTGGCGTGCTACTGTCCTTGGGGTCACAAAGAGTCAGAGTCCATGGATCCCAAAGAGTCAGTGGGACATGACTGAGCACATACATTTTATCACTGTGAATATCCTCATCATGTTGCTATGGTGGTGGTTGTTTAGTTATTAAGTTGTGTCAGACTCCTGCGGCCCTATGAAGTATAGCCTGCCAGGTTCCTCTGTCCACATGATTCTCCAGCAAGATTACTGGAGTAGGTTGCCATTTCCTTCTCCAGGGGATCTTCCAGACCCAGGAATCAAACCCGGGTCCCCTGCATTTCAGGCATTTCCGGCAGGTTTTTTACCAGCTGAGCTATAGTTTTACAAAATAGTTTTACAAAATGTTACCCAGGGGAGAAATGGACAAAATACACAGGGGTTTCTGCCTTATTTCTTACAACTGCATGTGAATCTATAATTATCTCAATACAACTTTCAACTTGGAAATTGGAATCTTTAACTATTATTTGATATAACATTAATCTTTGATCGGGGTTTACCAAGGTAATTAGATATGGATATGAACACATCTTATGTGTTTTATTTAAATTCAGCTGCTTCATTAATTAAAAGGTAAAATTTGCTGAATATACAAATTTAAACTGTTTTAATAACATAAAGTATATTCAGTGATTAAAATTTTGCATCTACCTTTGAAGCTTAATGTAACTGACCATTAAAAGTGATTATTTATATTGATCATTCAGACTTACATGACAACTTAGATGAGGTGCATTCATGGATGGTAGAATCAGCTAAAGAATAAGCTCATCAGTAAAGTATTTCATATATACATGCATTTTGTGAGTTTCTGCCATTTCTATTTCTTCTTCAAACTGACTGCTAAAGTCACTGAAATACAGTAGTTAAATAGAGAAATTTCATCTCAATACACTTTTTAGTACTTAAATTGCAAAATGTGCATGTGTGTTAAGTCACTTATTCATGCCCGACTCTTTGTGATCCGCTGGACTGTAGCCTACCAGGTCCCTCTGTCCAAGGGATTCTCCACGCAAGAATACTGGAGTGGGTGACTGTGTCCTCTTCCAGGGGATCTAGACTGATTTTTTTTTTAACTGAAATTGATTTAATAATTTTTAAATCAATTTCAGTTAAAAAATGAGTCTCAATCTAAACACCTCCACTCTTTTCTTGGAAGAAGTGAAACATAAGTTTAGTCTTTCCATTAAAGTACCTCATACCTCCTCTTACCTGGAGAATTCCATGGACAAAGTGGTCTGGTGGGCTACAGTCCATGGAGTCACAAAGAGTTGGACACAACTGAGTGACTAAAACACACACACACACTCCAGTCATAATACCAGTCATTGTGAATATACAAAAGTATATGGAAATAGATAATTTTAGTGAATGAAATGGAGAATAAAATAATAATTTTAACTGAGATGTACTTTCTCTTCCTTATATATATAATGAAACAAAAGACTTACTGCCTCACTGATCATATTAAATAGAAACCATATATTTATGTAGAAAATAATATTCCAAGAAGGTAAAAATTTCAGGGCACTTATTTTAGTGTGCTGTTGATATAGTACCCATGAAAATGAATAAGGAAAGAAGAAGGAAGAGAAGGAGAGAAGGAGGAAAGAAGGAAGGGAAAAAAAGGAGGAAAGGAGGGAGAGAGAGATAAAAGACAAAGAGAAAGAAGGAAATAAAGAATTTGGCTTTAGAAAAAGTCATATGCAATTATATCCCTTGTCAATACAGTTAACACATTTCAAATAACTGAGAAAATGAACAGAAAATAATTGCTTATATGGTAAGAAAATATAAAAAGATCCTTGTATGGACGTGATCATATTGAACAATCTTTGCAGAGAGAGTTCCTAGTTCCCAGTGGGTGGTTCAGGCTCTTAGAGTCCATGGGATATTGTGGATTTTATACTTTTTAAATGAAATAAGGAATCAAAGGTAATAATAAAATGTAAGACAAGTAATATACATAACATTTGGCCTGGTAACCATTCCCAGATATACAATAAGGATATTAACTAAACACTATTAAGACAATTAAATTTTATTTACATGTGCACAAGATTCATAATGCAGTAGAAATTGTAAGCAAAACAAGGAAAGACCTTAAGAGGAACTGCAAATTGTGGTTTTTGACATATGTAAAATAAAACTTATTCTGTATTATCTGTAGTTATATGGTTATGTACATTTATTTATATGTGAAAACTGTATAAAACACCCAACAGATTTAGGCGTACTATTGCAATTTTGAAAGAATTATTATTTTTTAAATTTCTTTTTCTAATCAAAGAACAATATGTGAAATATGTAACCAAAAAGTTAATAAAATAAAGAAGCAAAGATACATTTATGACTATAAAGGAAACATGTACTATTTTTTTAATTTATTTATTTTAATTGCATGATAATTGCTTACAATGTTGTACTGATTTCTGCCATACATCAGCATGCATCATCCATAGGTATACATATGTCCCCTTTCTATGAAGCCTCCCTTCCACCTCCCACCCCTCCCCTCTTCAGGTTGACACAGAACACTGCTAAGCTCCTTACATCATACAGCAAATTCCCACTAGCTATCTATTTTACATATGGTAATGTATATATTTCAATGCTACTCTCTCAATTCGTCCCACCCTCTCCTTCTACTGTGTCCACAAGTCTATTATCTATATTTGTTTGTCTACTGCTACCCTGCAAATAGGTTCATCAGTACCATTTTTCCAGATTCCATATATTAATATAGGCATTAATATACAATATTTGTCTTTCTCTTTCTGACTTCACTTTCTGTAACAGGCTCTAGGTTCATCCACATCACTAGGACTGATTCAAATTCATTCTCTTTACAGCTGAGTAACATTCCTTTGTAGATAAATACCACAAGTTCTTTATCCATTCATCTATCAATGGACATCTAGATTGTTCCATGTACTGGCTGTTGTAAACAGTGCTGCAATGAATATTGGGGTACATGTGTCTTTTAGAATTGTGTGTTTTTCTCATAGTATATGCCCAGTAGTGGGATTTCTGAGTAATATGGTAGTTTTATTCCTAGTTTTTCAAGAAATCTCCATACTGTTCTCCATAGTGGCTGTATCAGTTTATATTCCTACCAACTGTGCAAGACGGTTCTCTCTTCTTCACATCCTCTCCACCATTTATTGTTTGTAGATTTTTGGTGATGGCCATTCTGATTGGTGTTGGATGATACCTCATTTCGGTTTTGATTTGCATTTCTCTTATAATAGCAGTATTGAGCATTTTTTATGTGTTTATTGATTGTATGTATTCTTTGGAGAACTATCTGTTTAGATCTTCTAAGCATTTTTTTATTGTTTTCCTGATATTGAGCTGCCTGAACTGCTTATGTATTTCGAAGATTAATCCTTTGTCAGTTGCTTCATTGCAATTAATTTCTCCCATTCTGAGGCTTGCCTTTTCATCTTCTTTATGGTTTCCTTTGCTGTGCAAAAGCTTTTAAGTTTGATTAAGTCTCATTTGTTTATTTTTGTTTTTATTCCCATTATTCTAGGAAGTGGGTCATAGCAAAGCTTGCTGTGATCAATGTCAAAGAGTGTGTTGCCTTTATTTTCTTCTAGGAGTTTTATAGTTTCTTGTTTTACATTTAGTTCTTTAATCCACTTTGAGTTTATTTTTGTGTGTTAGGAAGTGTTTTGTATGTATAGTATCATATCATGTGCAAACAATGAGAGTTTTACTTCTTTTCCAATCTGGGTTGCTTTTATTTATTTTTCCTGTCTGAGTGCCATGACTAGCACTTCTAGAACTATGTTGAATAATAGTGGTGAGAGTGGGAACCCTTGTCTAGTTACTGATCTGAGTGGAAATGCTTACAATTTTTTTTATCATTGAGAATAATGTTTGCTGTGGGTTTGTCACATATTGCCTTTATTATGTTGAGTGTACTAATATTCTTGGAAGTTATTCCTATAGATTCCAACATTGGTTATTTTAGTTCAAGTTATATTTCCACTGGTGAGAGATTTGAATAAATTTATCAATATATTGCTATTTTTTGTTGTCTCTACTATATTCTAGCACTGAAAAATTTAAAATAAATATACATTTAATATTTTCTTTAAAGGACTATATTTTGTTTTAAAAGAATGCAAAAAAGAAAGTTACATAATACTGAAATATTTAAAAATTTTTAATAAATAATAATTGATCTACTTAAATAAAATATTGGAACATAATGTGTAAAACTCATATGCTTTTTCTTCAATGTAAATATTACTTTAAGAAATATTCTTGGCAATTCCCATTGTTATTGCTTCAGTAGAGAAAGAATCTCCAAGTTGAACTAACTGGTTTAATAAATTTGGCATTTCTGTACTAGAACACAAAAATTATGTGAACATCTTGATTAAAATAATATTTTTTGCTAAAAAGGAAGTAAGTAAATATTATGGAGTAAACCTATAATGATGTAAGAATTATGTACTTTTTATTTGATTGCTCATCTAAATATTACCTACTCAATCCACATGTAAACATCCACACATAGACAACAATAAGTCAGTGTTTAAACATTTTGACCACTTGTAGTTCTATATATGTATAAACAACTTAGCTTTACTCACATATGCACACAAAATCATAATGAAGTTATATTTATTGTTAGAAAGCTAAAAGATATTCCCAACTTAATTTACACCTACTAAATATTCAACCTTACTTGTACCTTGGCCTCCATTTTGCTTTTGCTGTAATTCCCACAGGTAAAAGGGACAGTCCTGAGTTAGAAAGGAGTTATGAAATCAGAGGGGTAATGGAATAAATACATCATGAATGTCTTTATGTCTTTTAAGTCACAAGAATGATTTTGGCTTTTCTTGAGTGTGAGATGTGAAGCTATTAGAGTTTTTTAAAAAGAAGGATCACTCTTTGTGATGAACACAGATTCTGTTTACTTACATTTGGATCTAGTGTTTGGTTTATTCCTTACTCACTTCTGGTCAGTGTTGCTTGATTCTATATTTTATTTGCTTTTTGAGAGCTAAAGCATATGCCAAGTGAACTATACCATCTCATCTCACAGGAAAATGTGGTTTAAAATAATTTAATTAGAAGTTGGTCCTATTCACTACCATGTATTAGAAATTGGTATTGAGTAAAATTATGAAAAAAATGTTTTCTAACTTTCATTTTCCCCAATGCAATAAGCAGTCTAGAATAAGGCAGTCTAGAACATCTGTGCAAGGGTGAGATACAGAAGTCAGACTATCTTTCTGCTCTACCACTTTTATTGTATGAGTTTTGCTTTCATGGTTAGAATGTGGCTGCTCAACTAATATGATGCAGATGCAAAGGGGACAAAATTGTGGCTATCATTCATCTCTGCTTCCTGCACCAGGAGATCTGTACTGCCGTGGTTACAACAATAGCACTGTGCTTAGTCACTCAGTCATGTCCCACTCTTCACATCCCAATGGACTATAGCTTGCCAGGCTTCTCTGTCTGTGGGGTTTCTCCAAGCAAGAATACTGGAGTGGGTTGCCATGCTCCCCTCCAGGGGATCTTCCCTACCCAGGGATTAAACCCAAGTCTTCCACATTGCATGCAGATTCTTTACCATCTGAGCCACCAGGGAAGCCCAAGAATGCTGGAGTGGGTAACCCATCCCATCTCCAGGGGATCTTCCTGACCCAGAAATTGACCCAGCCTCTCTTGCATTGCAGGCAGATTCTTTACCAGCTGAGCTACCAGGGAAGCCCACCACATGTAGTAGAGGAAGACAGCAAATAAAGGGGGCAGAGAATATTTGCCACATCACTGTCTATATGCATAGCATAAAATAAAATGACTCTAATCAGCTAGTATTTTTTTTAACATAGAAATAATTTTGCTTTCAGTGTGTGTATGTGTGTGTGTATGTGTGTATAAGAGAGAGAGGTTATATGAATATATGAAGGAAAAACCAAGTGTTTTTCAGCCCAGTTTATACTGAGAGTGGAAGATAGTCTCTTTTCCTAAAGGGAAGCATCAGAATTGTGCCAATGAAGTAAATATTCTTTGATGATAGGATTATGTTTTGTTTAATGATAAATGCAAGGCTTAGTGACTGTATTTTGAGTTTTCTCTACTCATTTTTCTTTTCCTGGTAAAACATCTAACTTGAACAACACGTGAGATTTGATCCATTGAACCAGCCTCTTTGGGGAATGAACTTCCTGAGTCTTGTAAGGATGAATTATGCTTGGACCTTACATATCTGTTGAGTGAGATATAGATAAAATGCTCTTGAGCTATAGTTTTCAAACCCCAAATCCAAGAATTTCTATTAATATTATCACTATCTTTCCTAGCACTGTTTTATTTTAGACATGCTTAGCTACAGTTATTGATAATACAAAAGAACTTTGTGTTGTGGAGACAGACATCAACTTGGAAGACTCCTTTAGCTTTTTTTCAGCTATAAGTAATCCAGTCTTCTAAAGACTGTGATATTGAGCACTTTGTTAAAATCTAGTTGATTTCTTGAAGTCATGTCTTCTCTAGGAAAAGGCTGAAGTGTCACACTTAAACAAAGTTTAGGAAGGTAATTTTTGTATGAGAAATGCCTCAAAGTTGAAGAGGAGAAACCAGGTCCAGCGTAGAGGCAATGGTCATGGGGAAAGTACTTTCTTTTTATTGATACCAGAAAATATCTAAGGTAATTAGAACTTCAGTTTTGTGTCGCCTGTGGTGTACCTCTTGATGCACATTACGAGACTTTCTTGACTATTCAGAAGCATCTTTGTGTATATCCATGGTAGAGATTCACAGTGGTGGTCCTGTATATTTCTCATGGGATGTTCAGATGAGGGAGGGACTGTACGTCTATAACTTATTTACATTTTCTGACTCAGGAAAACAAAGCACTGGAGGGAGTAAATTTCTCTCAGGTACTATGCCTGAGAGATACTTTTCTTTAATGTGCTTATTACTGTCACCAACAATTAGATTGAAGAGGGGTCTACAATTCAGAATCACTGGATAAGACAACGTTGTTCAGTAAGACTAAATTTTCTGATTGCCTCATGGGTTACCAAAGGCTGCGTCTGACAATTCCAGTAAGTATTTTAAGCAATTATGTTTTTTTTTTTTTAATGCAAAGATAAAATACCACATCTGTAATAAACCAGATGCTTATCCCATAGAATATTGAGCTTTACTGAACAAAACTTCTCTGAATGAAAACAGTTACTATTTGTGAGGCAAACGAATCTCTAAAGTGCAAAGAAGAAAAGATGAAAGGGACATCTTGTGACATGACATTAAATCTATAATTCTGACCAGATTTCTTCATCTGATTTATTGGTATTTATTTTCCAGAACCAGAAGACCATGTGAAATGATGATAAATAAATATTGTCTACTTCATCAAAAATATTTCTTAATGTAATCAATTCTATCAACACTGCTAATTTATTTTTGAAAATTATTATAAAATTCTTTGATTACGATTTTAATGTTTAAATGGTCTGCAATAATATATGCTCAGTTACTCTTAATATTTGTAATTTGAATCAATATTTTGCCTTAATTAACCTTTCTGTGGTTTAGAAATTTACTGATTTCAAGTATCAAATTATGATGGTTAATTTAAAATTTTTTTGTCTATTATCTGCTACTGACTTTACAATCTTATTTTTATTATTTCTTTCACTCTCCCTACATTGCATTCAATTTTTTTCCCTTTATAGTTTGTTACATACTTAGATCATTGGTTTTAAATCTTTCTTCTCACAGCATCAGTTCAATTCAGTTTAGTCGCTCAGTTGTGTCTGATTCTTGCGACCCCATGGACTGCAGCACGCCAGGCTTCCTTGTCCATCACCAACTCCCGGATCTTGTTCAAAATCATGTCCATCAAGTCAATGATCCATCCATCTCATCTTCTGTCATCCCCTTTTCCTCTTGCCTTCAATCTTACCCAGCATCAGGGTTTTTTTCAAGGAGTCAGTTCTTTGCATCAGGTGGCCAAAGCTTTTTGCTCTCCTCTTTCACTTTCATCAAGAGGCTCTTTAGTTCCTCTTCACTTTCTGCCATAAGGGTGGTGTCATCTGCATTATCTGAGGTTATTGATATTTCTCCTGACAATCTTGATTTCCAGTTTGTGCTTCCTCCAGCTCAGCGTTTCTCATGATGTACTCTGCATATAAGTTAAATAAGCAGGGTGACAGTACACAGCCTTGACGGACTCCTTTCCCAATTTGGAACCAGTCTGTTGTTCCATGTCCAGTTCTAACTGTTGCTACATACAGTTCTAACTGTCAAGACCTGCATACAGATTTCTCAGGAGGCAGTTCAGGTGGTCTGTTATTCCCATCTCTTTAAGAATTTTCCACAGTTTTTAGTGATCCGCACAGTCAAAGGCTTTGGCATAGTCAATAAAGCAGAAGTAGATGCTTCTCTGGAATTCTCTTGCTTTTTCGATGATTCAACTGATGTTGCCAATTTGATTTCTGGTTCCTCTGCCTTGTCTAAATCCAACTTGAACATCTGTAAGTTCATGTTTCACATACTGTTGAAACCTTGCTGGGAGAATTTTGAGCATTACTTTGGTAGTGTGTGAGATGAGTGCAATAGTATGGTAGTTTGAACATTCTTTGGCATTGCCCTTCTTTGGGATTGTAATGTAAACTGACCTTTTCCAGTCCTGTGGCCACTTTTGAGTTTTCCAAATTTGCTGACATATTGAGTGCAGTAGTTTCACAGAATCATCTTTTAGGATTTGAAATAGCTCAACTGGAATTCCATCACCTCCACTAGCTTTGATCGTAGTGATGCTTCCTAAGGCCCACTTGACTTCGCATTCCAGGATGTCTGGCCCTAGGTGAATGAGCACATCATCGTGATTATCTGGGTCATTAAGATCTTTCTTGTATAGTTCTTCTGTGTATTCTTGCCACGTCTTCTTAATATCTTCTGCTTCTGTTAGGTCCACACCATTTCTGTCCTTTATTGTGTCCATCTTTGCAAGAAATATTCCCTTGGTATCTCTAATTTTCTTGCAGAGATCTCTAGTCTTTCCCATTCTCTTGTTTTCCTCTATTTCTTTGCACTGATCACTAAGGAAGACTTTCATAACTCTCCTTGCTATTCTTTTGAATGCTGCATTCAAATGGGTATATCTTTCCTTGTCTCCTTTGCCTTCAGCTTCTCTTCTTTTCATAGCTATTTGTAAGGCCTCCTCAGACAACCACTTCGCCTTTTTGCATTTCTTTTTCTTGGGGATGATCTTGATCACTGCCTCCTGTACAATGTTACAAACCTCTGATAGTAGTTCTTCAGGCTTTCTGTCTATCAGATTGAATCCCTTGAATCTATTTGTTACTTCTACAGTATAATCATAAGGGATTTAATTTAGTTCATACCTGAATGGTTTGTTTAGAAGAAAAGTTATGACCAATGTAGACAGCATATTAAAAAGCAGACAAAGGTCCATCTATTTAAAGCTATGGTATTTCCTGTGGTCATGTATAGATGTGAGATTTGGACTATAAAGAAAGCTGAACACTGAAGAATTGATGCTTTTGAACTGAGGTTGGAGAAGACTCTTGAGAGAACCTAGAACTGCAAAGAGATCCAAGAAATTCATCCTAAAAGACTTCAGTCCTGAATATTCACTCAAAGGAAGTGATGCTGAAGCTGAAACTCCAATACTTTGGCCACCTGATATGAAGAATTGACTCCTTGGAAAAGATCCTGATGCTGGGAAAGATAGAAGGCGGCAGGAAAAAGGGACAACAGAGGATGAGATGGTTGGATGGCATCACCAACTCAATGGACATGAGTTTGAGTAAACTCCAGGAGTTGGTGATGGGCAGGGAGGCCGAGTGTGCTTCAGTCCATGGGGTCGGGAAGAGTCGGAGACGACTGAGTGACTGAACTGAACTGAATTGAATGCTTTGTTGATTTTCCCTGTTTTTCTTCCATTTAAATTTAAATTTGGTCATAAGGAGTTCATGAAATGAGCCACAGTCAACTTCCATTCTTTTTTTTGTTGTTGTTGTTGTTCTGACTGTAAAGCTTCTCCATCTTCGGCTGCAAAGAATATTATTAATCTGATTTTGGTATTGACCATCTTGTGATGTCCATGTGTGGCATCTTCTCTTGTGTTGTTGGAAGAGGGTGTTTGCTATGACCAGTGCATTCTCTTGGCAAAACTCTATTAGCCTTTGCCCTGCTTTATTTTGTACACCAAGGCCAAATTTGCCTGTTATTCCAGGTATCCCTTGACTTCCTGCTTTTGCATTCCAGTGCCTATGATGAAAAGGACATCTTTTTTTTTTTTTTTCTTTTTCTTTTTTTTTTTTTTTTGGTGTTAGTTCTAAAAGGTCTTGTAGGCTTTCAAAGAACTGTTCAATTCAGCTTCTTTGGCATTAGTGGTTGGGACATAGACTTGGATTACTGTGATATTGAATGGTTTGCCTTGGAAATGAACAGAGATCTTTCTGTCATTTTTGAGATTACACCCAAGTACTGCATTTCAGACTTTTGTTGACTATGAGGGCTGCTCTGTATCTTCTAAGGGCTTCTTGCCCACAGTAGCAGATAAAATGGTCATCTGAATTAAATTCACCCATTCCAGCCCATTTTAATTCACTGATTCCAGAAGACCTCTGGTTGGGGTAGGAAGTCCTCACACCTACGACTGGAAGGACTTATGGTTAATGAAAACTTAATTCCTTTACAATCTCTCATTTCTTGTTTCCTTGAACCCCTTGCAAACAGGCGAGTGGCAATGGGCTCCCCAGGGTTTTCTAAAGGCTCTACTATCTGCTGTGCCTTAGTAGCTATTGCCCAAGAGGGTGGGGGTTTCTTCTGTCCTTAATCTTCTTTGTGCCAAGGATCAGGCCAGTGAAAATTGTGAGTGCAGGACGGGTATTTAGCAGATTTGACAGCAGGTCAGATTCACTGCTTTTTACTCCCATCTTTCTGCTCCTCTCTACTGGGACTTGCATTCGGCCAAAACCCACGGTGCCTGGCTTAAGGGCTTAATGAAGCTTAGGCTCCTGATGTCTCATTACAAAAAATTCAGCGAGAGATAGAAGTTATTGCGATTCATGGGGTCGCAAAGAATCGGACATGACTGGGCGACTGAACTGAACTGAGCTGAAGAGGTGGATTCATTCAGATTCAGAGAGAAGCACACTCCACAGTGTGTGGGCCATCGCAGAGGGCAAGTGCTGTGGCCACGGAATGTGGTGAGGTTAGTTTTCTGGAGCTGGGTAATTTCATATTCTAATGAGTGGGGGGATCTTTCTAACTATTGGGGATCCACCCACTCCTCGGGCTTTTGACTGTGCCTTGGAAACTCTGGGTGTGTCTTTTAGCATGAAGATTAAGGATCAAGATTTAGTTGAATTTGACTTGCATCTTGGACCCATTTTATTTTAATTTGGTTTGTTATGCCCTTGGGCTCTGTCATTCTTTCAGAAGTTGTGCCCTGCCCCCTTCTCTCCTGCTTCATTCTCTTCTCCTGAGCCCCATCTGGGCCCACAATTTTGCCTCTACAATCTTCTGGAGGGACAACCAGAAAATAGCTGGCCCTGGTGAAGGAAATACTGTATAATATCCAATCTCTCTAGATAGTCAGGCCTTCATCTTCCATGTTTCGTACAACATGTGCAAAAACAGCATCTCTCAGTGAGCATGCTAGGACAGGTGACAGGCACACAATGCCTGCTAAAAGTCCATCTGTTGGTGGCATCCCTTCAAGGGCAATTGGGCTTCCATGGATAATGTTTGCCACTTTGGGATTTAACCCTGCAGGCTATTTGGGCCCAAACCCTTACCACCCTTCTCCTAAAGTTACAAACATACCCCTGGATCAAATCTCCATTCCACTTTTATTGAACACCTGGTCTGTTGCCTCTTATCAATTTGTTTTTAAGCCACTTACTAACTCTTACAACCAGAACCCTGCTCCCTTGCAGGGAACATTGCTCCACCCCTCTTACTATTATTAAAATACTCTTAATGCCCCTAACAGAACCAGATAACCCACTTCTTGGTCATTCCTTCTGTTATGACCTAAAGTGGGTCTATGACAATGAAATGTTTACCATTAGAAACACCCTAACCTTCTCTTATGGAGGACTAAGGGAGGAAATCAGTGACTTACATTCCCTCAGAGTAATAAGAGGCTAAGTCTTATGGCTGTTTCACCGGTCCAGTCTTAGGGCACAGGCTTGGATTGTTTTACGTCATGATATCTATTTCTATCCCCAGTGAAAAAAGCAGCAATGAGTTAAGATTACAACCCCTAATCCTACCCAGTACTAGTCACGCTGGAGACGTAGGCAATGCCCAAATTCATCCTGGGGATCCCAGGAGGTCGACCTATCTTGACCTGCCTAGGGATCTGGTCATTGGGAGGTTGACACCCCTCAACCTGCTCAGGGATCTGCCAGTCTGGGGACCCCAGGAAGTCAACCTGCCTCAACCTGCCTAGGGATCTGGTCCTGTGAAGGTTTCACGCCTCAAACTGCTCAGAGATCTGCCAGTCCAGGGATCCCAGGAGGTTGACTTGCCTTGACCTGCCAGGGACCTAATTCTTGGGAGGCCAACATGCCTCGACCTGCCCGGGGATTCGATCTCCAGGAGGCTGTCATGCCTCAACCTGCCTGGGGACCTTCACCTTTATTTGGAGATGGCAGCTCTCAGGTTGCAACAGTACGGGTAGCATAAGCTTCAGAAAGACACCCCTAAAGAAGCCCACCCATGGACATAGAAGGAAGCCTAATAGTTGTGGGACTATGCCCAGTCTCAGCAATAACTCAGGAGTCCAACAAGAACCCCATTGCCTTTCTGGAAAGTCTAAAAGAGGCTCTCCAAAACTTTACCAATCTGGATTTAGACTCTTAAGAGGGACAAGTGATTTTAAAGGATGAATACCTGCCCCAATATGTGTCAGACATCAAGATAAAGTTACAACAGCTATAGCATAAATAATCTGCTGCCTCTTTAGATGAGATGGTATAGACAGCCACCTTTTGTAACAGAGAACAGGAGAGGGAGGCCAAGGCCTAGGAAAGGGAGAGAAGGAAAGAGACATGGCATACCCAGACGCTAGCCACCCTCCAGGGAAGCCCTATGGCAAACCCCGAGTCCTTGAAAGACAATGCACAAAGCAAATACCTAATCTGCAGACAGGTGAGACATTGGACCAAAGAGTGTCCAAACCATGATAAGTCTCCTAAAATAGCTTTCTACAAATGCCAACAGTTGGGATATTGAGTGGCACTCTGCCCTCAGGACCACAGAGTCTCAAGGTCAAGCACCAAGCCTTCCCTCACTTTCAACAGGGCTGAAGCAGCCCTCTTCAGCCAGCCTGCCTATCACAGATAACCATCATGGAACTGGAGCCAAGGGTGCAATTGGATGTGGCAGGCAGGTCCGAGAATTTTAGTTGACACAGGGGCTACTTACTCTGCCCTGCCCTTCTTCTCCGGAATCTTCTCCTCCCAAACCTGTACCATTTTGGGTGCTATGGAGAAAACAATTACAAAAGGATTCACCCGAACACTTCTTTGTTGCTGGGATGGACAAATACTTCCCCACTAGCTTTTGGTGGTCCCTGAGTGTCATACTCCCTTATTGGGAAGAGATCTTTCCCTGCCTTCAAAATCTTGCAGCTATTGCAGTCCTGATAAAAGATGCTTTAAAACTCTCTCTTGGGGACGAAGCAACTGTTTTTACCAACCTCCAGGTGAAGTAATTCCTGAATGGGAGAGGCCATTTGTGGATGTCTGATCAAAGGATCCTCAGATATCAAGTAGTGCTGATGGAAAGTCCAGGCCTGACTGTATACCCTTGTGAGGTTCTTAACCCAGCTACCCTCCTGTCTACCCCAAGGGCTCTCTCCCCTTTCAATCTTCCTAGAAACTCTGAAAGACTGAAAAAAAACCTCGAGAGGGATTGTCAGAAGATCCTCTGACCAATTCTGAGCAAATTTGGCACACTGATGGAAGCAGCTTTGTCTTGGGTGGAAAAAGAAGAGCTGGATATGCAGTAGTCTCCAATTTTGACACCATGGAGGCTAAACATTTGCCACCAGGTACTTCAACCCAATTAGCTGAGCTCATAGCCCCAACTTGAGCTTTAGAACTGGGAAAAGGAAAAAGAGTAATCATTTGCACCGACTCCAAATATGCATTTCTGATGCTACATGCACATGCTGCTACTTGGAAAGAAGAGGCCACTTGACCACCCGAGGATCCTCAATCAAATATGGTGATCAAATCCTTAGGCTCTTGGAGGCAGCCCATCTGCCCACTGAGGTTTCAGTCTCCCACTATAAAGGACATCGAAAAGGGAGCACGGAAGTGTCATGAAGGAACAAAGCAGTCGATCAGGCAGCTAAGAGACCCGCATTACAGAACAATGAGCTAATAGGGGTTGCCGCCTTAGTTCCACAGACTAATTTGCCAGAAACTCCTTCTTAAACTGAAGGTGAGACTCTTAAAGCTAAGAGTGAGGGTTTTCAAGAAGATCATATGGGGTGGTTCCAAAAGGGGGGACTCCTTTTTCTGCCTGGGAACCTCCAATGGAAGTTGATTAACTCCTTACATGCCACCACTCATTTAGGGGAAAAGGCCCTCCAAAGATTACTAGAAAGGTCTCTCAGAGGAACAGACCTCCAAACGACTATAAGGCAAGTGGTCTCCTCTTGTCCTACTTGCCAGTTAAACACCCCCAAGGAGCTCAAACACCCCAGCTGGCCCAACCCATCCAATGGCATGGGACCTACCCTGGAGAGGACTAGCAGACCTAGTCTAGCTAGGACTAGACCTAGTCTAACTAGCAGACTAGCAGGACTAGCAGACTTCACCCAGATGCCAGTTTCTCAATGGTATAAATACCTATTTGTCATGACAGATACATTCACAGGATGGATTGAAGGCTTTCTCACCTGGACTGAGAAGGCTGAGGAGGTGGTAAAAAAGACTGCTCCATGAAATTATTCTGAGATTTGCTCTGCTCAGGTCATTACAAAATAACAATGGGACATCATTTACTTCTAAGGTCACCCAAGATGTCTCTAATGTATTGGGCATTACTTATAATCTCCATTGTGCCTTGAGGCCTCAGTCATCAGAAAAAGTAGAAAGAGCCACCCAATTCTTAAAATCAGCAATAAAAAAGATAAACCAGGAGACCCCCTGGGATGGAAGGAGGCTTCACCAATAGCTCTCCTCCACACCTATATTGCCCCTAAGGAACAGGTTAGTCTTAGTCCTTATGAGATGTCATATGGAAGAACTTTTCTTTATGTCAATGACTTCTTCCTCGATCCAGAGGCTCAGACCCTCCAGCCTTATACTATGGCCATTGGGCAATTCCAACAGGATATATGCTTGTGGGGTGTCAACCAGGGCCCAAAAGATTCTAAAGAGCCACCACTATGTGCTCCAGTGACTCAAGTCCTAATTAGAGTCTGGAAAGATGGGCTTCCAAAGGCTCAACTCCAGCCCACACGGAAGGGCCCCTATCCTGTAATACTTAATACCCCCACAGCAGTCACTGTACCAGGACACAACTCCTGGATTCACTACTCATGAGTCAAGCCATGGAAGAAAACAGAAGAGGACACTCAATCCACCTGTGAGTCCCTGAGAGATCTCAGATACCTATTCAGGACTACAAGTGAGTGTCATTCTAGTGAACACCCCAAAGATTGTCTCTAGGGATTAGATTTCAAAGGATATCTCTAAAGAGCCAACACAGCTTGGCAGGGGTTATACTCCAAAATAAACATGAGATAGATCTCCTGACCTGAAGGAGGAGGGACTTGAGTCGTCTTAAATGAGACGTGTTGTTTCTAGGTAAACCTTCCAGCTAAATTAAAGAAAGTCTCACGATCTCAAGGAAAGCATTCAGATCCTACTGGATCTCAAAGAACAAGCTGGAGCGTTATCAGGGTGGCTACAATCTCTCTTTGGGGGATCCTTCTCTTGACGAGGGGAAATTTGGAGTTGGCAAATGCCCCTACTAATCTTTGTTTATCACCATACTATTGGGGGAGTGAATCTCCTCAGTTCTGTCTCCTCACAACAAAGATTTGAAGCAATGGACGTTAAGGCCCTCGGTGCGTCAGAGCTCTCTGACAGTCCGTGTTATAGTTTTCGGACAGATCAGTTTTATTTAAAAATAAAGGAAAATACATCTTCAAGGCATGAGGGCATGCTGACCCAAAAGACTCAGAGGAGAGAGAGAGCAGCCCTTTGGCTCTTCTTTTTATATGTTGTTGGTTTTTTTTTTTTTCCTCCCCCTGGGCCTGCCCTATGTAGACTGGATTCAGATCTACCTGAGGTCCTCAGTCCAGTCCTCAGAACTTCCTTTGTTCTATTTTCGAGGGCTTTTCCCTTCCTTGTCTATTAGCCACAGCCATTCTGGACTCCTGTTTCCTATTCTAACTACCAAACAATATAATTGTTCCACATATTATCAATTGTCTGACCCATTTTGTCTATGTCCAGATCAATAAGCTACAATATGCAGTGACAGTTCAACAAGGATATATACAACCACCTGACCATGGAAACTATCACTCATCCTTAGATGGACACCACTATAAGGACTCTGAGGCTTGATACTAGCAAGAGGAGGGGGCCCAATGCCCCTCACCCTCCCAGTTCAGCAGGAAGTAGCCAGGAAGACCTCAACATCCCATTCCCAAAGAATTGAGCCTCCTGTATCTTGAGGGGGGAATGTTGGTTAGTTAGAATAGGAAAAAGGAGTCCAAAATGGTGGTGGCTAAAAGACAAAGAAGGGAAAAGCCCATGAAAATAGAACAAAGAAAGATCCGAGGACCAGAGTGAGGACCTCAGGTAAAACAAACAGCCCTCCTGGCTAGCCCAGTTTACATAGGGCAGGCTCTGGAAGGAGACGAATGTTTAAAAGGAGGAAGCCTAGAAGGATTGGGGCTTCTCTTCTCTTTGTGTCTTTTGGGTCAGCCTGCCCTCATGACTCGAGAATGTATTTCCTTTGCTTTCTAACTAAAACTGAGCTATAGCACTGGTCAGTCTGTTGCTTCAAATTTTTGCTGCAGTGAGACAGAACCAAGGAAATTACACTCCCCTGACACTTCCATCACCAGTCACATCCACAACTGGGTGCTGTTTTCGCTTTGTCTCTGTCTCTTCATTGTTTCTGGAATTATTTCTCCACTCTTTTCTAGTAGCATATTGGGCACCTACCGACCTGTGGAATTCATCTTTCAGCATCATATCTTTGTGCCTATATCTCACAGCATAAAGATGTAGATTAAATAATTGCTTCAGTTACTTCCTACAAATTTTGATATGTGATATTCCATTATTGTCTAGTTAGCATACTTTTTTGCTATAGATTCTTTGTTGGCCCAAGGATTCTTTAGAAGTGTATTTCTAATATCCAAGGATGTGGGGATTTACCATGTGTTTTTTTATTATAGATTTATAATTTAATTTACTATGATCAAGAAATCTTATCTGAGTGATTTCCTAGAAAATTTTAAAACTTATTTATGATAGAGCATTTGGCCTATTTTCCATTAAGTTTGAAAATATATTTATTTAGTCATTGTTGAGTACATTCATCTGTAACATCAATTCGATTTGGTTTGTTAATAGTGTCCTTTAGATCTTTTAGATCTTTTCTGATTTTTTGATTATTTGTATTAAATGCCAAAAGAAGAATATTGCAATCTTCAATTGAACTGCAATTTCATCTACTTCTATTTAAGTTCTATCAATTCTTGCTTTATGTATTTTTAATGTATGGTAATAGTTCCAGTGGTCACGTATGGATGTGAGAGTTGGACTGTGAAGAAAGCTGAGAGCCGAAGAATTGATGCTTTTGACCTGTGGTGTTGGAGAAGACTCTTGAGAGTCCCTTGGACTGCAAGGGGATCCAAGCCCATCCTAAAGGAGATCAGTTCTGGGTGTTCACTGGAAGGACTAATGCTGAAGCTGAAACTCCAATACTTTGGCCACCTCATGTGAAGAGTTGACTCATTGGAAAAGACCCTGATGCTGGGAGGGATTGGGGGCAAGAGGAGAAGGGGACGACAGAGGATGAGATGGCTGGATGGCATCACTGACTTGATGGACATGAGTTTGAGTAAACTCCAGGAGTTTGTGATGGACAGGGAGGCCTGGCGTGCTGCAATTCATGGAGTTGCAAAGAGTCAGACACGACTGAGCAACTGAACTGAACTGAATAGTTGCATACATATTTAGGATTGTATATCTCCTTGATTAAGTGATGTTTTCATTCTTATAAAATGATCCTTTATTTCTAGTAATGTTCTCTTTCTCAAACTTTGATTGATACGAATGTAACTGCATTAGCTTCCTTACGATTGGATTTTGCATCATATATCTTGGATCCAACCTTTTACTTTTAATGTAGCTCTTTATATTTAATATACTTTTTGGAATAGCTTTTTGATATTTATTTCTAGTTTAATATTTTTATTCTATCATAATCTTAATGATATACATCCTTTAATGTATATCCAGATGTGTTTAATGTCCCAGCATTTGGTCAAATGTGTACATGTAAATGTCAGGATTATTCTTAAGTGGTTGGCTGTGATGTAGGTCTGTGTGGGCGACAGTGGTTTTCAGTCATCTGTGTTTAGTGACTTTTTCAATTTGTTCTATCAATTACTGACAGATGGGTTTATGATGTATAACAACTTTTATGGCATTGTGTATATTTTCTTTCAATTCTGTCGATTTTTTTGCAAGCATATTGAAGTTCTATAATTAGTCACATTTGCATGTATGATTGTCTTCTTAATTAATTGACTTATTTATCATCATGAAGTGTCCTTTTTCTCTGTTAGTATTTTTTGCTAGACATATGCTTTGCCCCTTATTAACATAGCACTCCACACTTCTTTGCCTACTGTAAACATAGAAAAATTATCTTTTTACATCAATTTATTTTCATTATTGTAGCTTTTTATTTAACATATGTCTCTAGTACATATTTACATATCGATTCTCTGTAACATATTGTCAGTTTCTGCCTTGTAGTTGGTTTCTGTTGTTAATGATTGGGCTTCCCATGTGTCACTAGTGGGAAAGAACATGCCTGCTAACTCAGGAGACATAGAAACCCTTGTATCCCTGAGTCAGGAAGAACCCTGGAGAAGGGCATGGCAACCCATTCCAATATTCTTACCTAGAGAATCCCATGGACAGAGGAGCCTGGCAGACCACGGTCCACAGGGTTGGACAGAGTCAGACATGACTGAAGCAACTTAGCACCCATGCACGTTGTTAATAATCATTTAATATAATGATAAATTATAGGTCCACTATTATATATTTTGCATCTGCTTTATGTCTGTTCTTTCTTAACATGTTTTAGTTTATTAAATATTTTTTTAAATATTCTCTTTTTTTTTTTTTAAATATTCTCATTTTTATATTGTTTTAAATTATACTATTGTCTGACTTGTTTTTTCTGAGCATTAAAATATAATGAATATATTATCCAATAACTTTCTGGTTATTTGGATTTTATATTATAATAGTTGATGTAAATGCAGAAACCATACATGTCTATAGACTCCTCTGGTCATCCTCTATGCTATAACTCTCATATCTACTTAAATTATAAACCACACAAATAAAAGTTGTATTTTCCCTTGAAACTCCCATGTGTGTCTTAATGAAATTTAGAAGAAAATGACTATTTATATTTGCCTACATATTTACCATTACTAATGCACTTTATTTTCTCCAAAAAATCCAGATTTCCATTTGCTGCCATTTCTCTTCAAGATATAGTTTAGCCTTTTTTGTAATACCAGTCTGCTCACAATGAAATACATTTGCTTTCTTTTTTTAAAAATTTTTTTTCATTTGCTTTCTTTTATCTGAATATATTTTAAGCTGTATATATAATTTTAGACAGTGATTATGTTTTCTTTAAGCAATTTATGGATATTCTTCCAGTTTCCATACTCTTTTAGAATCTATATAGCTTCATATGAGATGGCTACCATACTTAAATTCTATCTATGAATGATGTGCTTTTATTTTATTTTCTACTTTCAAAAAAGTCTTTTTATCTTTAATTTTTTAGTTATTTAACTCTGATTTAGTTATTTAACTCTGATTTATTCACGTTTATTCTGTTTTATTCTTCTATTGAGTCTAAGATATCATTCCCATTGTCATCTGGCTTACACTGGTTCTGATAAGTAGTCATCAATATTATTTTTGCTCTCTGGTATTTTTCTTTTCTACCTTCTTGCTTTCAGAATTTCTTATTAACTTTAGTTTTCAGGAAGTTGAACAAAATAACAAAATATGGCTGGCTGAATTTTCTTTGTATTCATTCATCTTTCTTTTCTTTTTTATTTTTATTTTTTTTGTGTGCTGCTGTTGCTGATCCTGTTGTTTGTTTTAACTTCTTGAAACTATCAGATGTCATTTTAAATCAAATTTGAAAAAATAAAAAATTGGCCAGTTTTTCCTGAAATATTTTCCTACTCCTATATTTCTCTTCTCTCCACTAAGATTTCAAATACTGGAGATACCATGTCACAG
Source organism: Cervus canadensis (assembly GCF_019320065.1). Classification (NCBI taxonomy): domain Eukaryota; kingdom Metazoa; phylum Chordata; class Mammalia; order Artiodactyla; family Cervidae; genus Cervus; species Cervus canadensis. Next base: position 41,471,870 of record NC_057394.1, on the reverse strand, counting down.
TACATTGATGCATCTCTCCTTGTTTTGATTTGAATAACTTCTACGGAGCTACCTTCAAATTCTATGACTCTTTCAATTGTAGGTCCAAAATGCTATTAATTCCCACTGAAGAATTAAAGTTTTCAGAAGTTTTGCTTTATCCAGCTTCTTTTGTTGTCTCTTTGTTTTTCTTACTGACCGTATCTTCAACCTTTAAGTATGTAATTATTTAACATAATTACAGATGTTTTGAAATATTTGCTTGCTTGCTATTATGAAATGAATGTTTGTGTCACCTCCCCCAAATGCATGGGCTGAAACCCTTAATCACCAGAGTGGCTGTATTTGGCGATAGGACTTCTAAGAAAGCAATTAAGGTTAACTGAGTTCTTAAAGAAGGGAGCCTGATTGAATAAGATTAGTGTCCTTATAAAAAGTGATACCAGAGATCTCATTCTCTCTCTGCATGAATGTGCTAAGGAAAGGCCATGTGGGGAACCACAGAAAGAAAGTGTCTGTCTGCAAGCCAGGAGGAGAGACTTTACCAGAAACCAAACTGGTTTGGAACTTGATCTTGGTTTCCCACCTTCCAGAACCATGGGAAAATAAATCTCTATTGTTTAAGCCACCTAGGCTATGATATTTTCTTAAAGCAGCCTGAGCAGAGTAGTCTATCTGCTTTCTTAATAACTAATTTATCTGTGTGTTTGCTTCTATTGACTGAAATTTTTATTAATCAATTACATTTTTCTTTTTTCATATCTCATAATGCATAAGTATATTCAAAACAGAATAGAGAATGTTCTGTATTGTTTTCTTTTTCCTACACTGAGTCTGAGAAATTTCTTGTTTCTGGGATTAGGAGGATAAGTTAATTACTCAAGTTCTTAAAGGTTTTAATTTCAATTTGAACTAGAGTTGAGCTATGACTTTGTGTGTGTGTGTGTGTGTGTGTGTGTGTGTGTGTTAGTCACTCAGTCATCTCTTATTCATTGTGACCCCATAGACTATAGCCCATTAGGTTCCCCTGTCCATGGAATTCTCTAGGCAAGAATACTGGTGTGGGTTGCCCTTCTCCAGGGGATCTTCCCCACTCAGGGATTGAATCTGGGTCTACCTGTATTAGCAGTCAGATTCTTTACTGTCTGAGTCACTAAGAAAGCCCCCAAGTTAGTTATAAGCTATGACTATAACAATTAAATTGAATACAACTATGAGAAATGCTGGGCTAGATGAAGCACAAGCTGGAATCAAGATTGCCAGGAGAAATATCAATAATCTCAGATAAGCAGATGACACCACCCATATGGCAGAAAGTGAAGAGGAACTAACAAGCCTCTTGATGAAAGTGAAAGAGGAGAGTGAAAAAATTGGCTTAAAGCTCAACATTCAGAAAACTAAGATCATTGCATCTGGTCCCATCACTTCATGGGAAATAGATGTGGAAACAGTGTCAGATTTTATTTTGGGGGGGGGGGGTTCCAAAATCACTGCAGATGGTGACTGCAGCCATGAAATTAAAAGACGCTTACTCCTTGGAAGGAAAGTTATGTCCAACCTAGAGAGCATATTAAAAAGCAGAGACATTACTTTGCCAACAAAGGTCAGTCCAGTCAAGGCTATGGTTTTTCCAGTGGTCATGTATGGATGTGAGAGTTGGACAGTGAAGAAAGCTGAGAGCCGAAGAATTGATGCTTTTGAACTGTGGTGTTGGAGAAGACTCTTGAGAGTCCCTTGGACTGCAAGGAGATCCAACCAGTCCATCCTAAAGGAGATCAGTCCTGGGTGTTCATTGGAAGGACTGATGCTGAAGCTGAAACTCCAATACTTTGGCCACCTGATGCGAAGAGTTGACACATTGGAAAAGACCCTGATGCTGGGAGGGATTGGGGGCAGGAGGAGAAGGGGACGACAGAGGATGAGATGGCTAGATGGCATCACTGGCTCAATGGACATGTGTTTGAGTAAACTTCTGGAGTTTGTGCTAGACTGGGAGGCCTGGCGTACTTCGATTCATGGGGTTGCAAAGTCGGCCACGACTGAGCGACTGAACTGAACTGAACTGATGACTATTTCAGCCTCAATCTGTTGTATTGCTGCTACTTTTTTGGTTATGTCAGTATTGATAGCACAGGTCAGCCCAGGTCAAATACTGACATAACCAAAAAGGTAGCAGCAACACAACAGATTGAGGCTGAAAGAGTGACCTCGGCTATCAATTTAGATTTTTTTTTTAATTTACTGATTTCCATTTGTATGAAATTTCAGCAGGAATCCATATTCTAAACACTCAGAATACATGTGACTATGTGATTCCTCTTTCCTTGCTACTTGCTTTCTTGACAAAATCAGGGGCATGAAATTAAGAGGACAACTGTATGCAAATAAATTGCTTTGCATTGGAGCATTTCCCTATTACATTCATTCTGCCAATCTAAAATATTGTTAACGCTTGACTTGATTCTTCTCCTTCCTAAAAAGGCCACTTTTTTTTTCAGCTCATGTCTAGACTCTACACTTGCCTCCAGTTATGAAAGCTGCCATGGTTCTTTATTCAACTATGACTGTTTTCTGCCTGAGCTATCTTAAAATACAAATTGTGTTATCTTATACTAACTCTCTGTTCTTAACATTTATCAAGAAATACCGAGAAAAATCTTTGAAGGATCAATATCGATGAGACCTCAACCATGAAATCAATGTTGTATAAAGATAAGGCAAGAGAGAAAAATCTGTCAGTGGACAATGTTTGGTGACTTTCAAAAGAGAAGGTGAGTGTTGGGAGTGAGTATTAGATTGTAATAGATTCAAGAGTGAGTGGAAAGTCAGAATCTTATCCATAGCTCCAATAAATGATTCATGTTTGACAAGTTAATGATGGAATCCATTCCAGCTAGGAGAAACTGCTCTGCTTTTAGCTGCCTTATGAACTGCACAGATTTTAAGGAACCTTGTTATACAACCAACCAAGTCTAATATTAACATGTGTGTGTTTTGGTCTCTCAGTTGTGTCCGACTCTTTGTGATCCCATGGATTGCAGTCCTCCAGGCTCCTCTTTCCATGGGATTCTCCAGGCAAGAATACTGGAGTGAGTTGCCATTTCCTTCTCCAGGGTATCTTCCCTACCCAGGGATCGAACCCAAGTCTCCTGCACTGCAGGCAGATTCTTTACCATCTGAGCCACCAGGAAAGCCTATTAGTATATATACCATTTATCTATGGGTCTACGAATTGATTTATCATGAGGGATTTGGGCAAGAAGGAAGATGACGTCTAAATTGGACAAGTAATACTCCTTCTGCCAAGGAATTCAAATTTTAAATCAACTCACAGTTAATTTCATGCATTAGGAACTAAGAAGATGCACAACTAGAGACAACAATATAATAGGTAATTTACAAGCTTTAGAATAAATCTAAATTGTAAGTAAATTGAAGTTAAGAATAATCATGGTTGGGATGGAAGGGAGGGCGGCTCAAGAGGGAGTAGATATGTATATACATATATCTGTGTGTGTGTGTGTGTGTGTGTGTGCATGTGCTGCATACCAAGTCACTTCAGTCAGACTCTTTGTGATCCTATGGACTGTAGCCCATCAGGTTCCTCTGTCCATGGGATTGTCCAGGCAAGAATACTGGAATGGTTTCTATCTCTCTTGTGTCTCTTGCCTTGGCAGGTGGATTCTTTACCACTAATGCCCTAGTGCCACCTGGATATATATATATATATATATATATATATCTTATATATAGAGAAAACATTATGACTGATTTGCATTGTTGTACAGCAGAAATCAACCCAACATTATAAAACAACTATTCTCCATTTAAAAAATTTAAAAAAGAAAGATTAAGTAGAGTCTATGATAACTCAAAGCAAAAATAAAAAGAAAGATCTAGATTAGCCAGGAGTATTAAAATGTAACAAACTTTAATTTAAATTGTAATGATTATATATTTAATTATATTTGAATAAACAAATATAAAAACAGAAAAAAGAGGAAATTTATTGATTGATTAAACAAAACATAATATGAAAAAATGTCACAGGTAAATGTAGAAAAGTTAATTTCAAAATTTTATCATCAGTTTTGTCAAGGGAAAAAGAAGTATAATTTTTACATACTTTGGAATATTAGAATCATCAAGTTAGAACTTTGACAAAGTTCAAATAGAGTTGTGGTAATTAGTAAAGTAGTAGCTGAGTGATTAGAAATAGGAAATGGATATAAAGGGGCTACTGTTTTCTTTAAAAAAAAAAAAAAAATAGGCATTTATCCTCAGCAAGTGGAAATTACCCATGTGGCCTACTTGCTTGGTTGAGTCTTACTGTGAAAGGTTATTGCCAATGCTATGTTCTACATGCTGCAATCAATATTTCCATTGTGTGAAACCATAATAGTCTATCGTGTTAAAGGTTTTCAGTTATGGCATTCAATTGTTTTTCACTGTTGCTGTTATTGTCTTTAAAATCTCTTCTTATTTAGTAACAAGTACCATTGGCTCTCCCTAGCCATAGGCTCTGCATCCTTAAATTCAACCAACCATGAATGGAATTTGAATCTATGGATGTGGAACCTATAAATATGAAAGACTGACTGTACTATGCTATTTTATATAAGACTTGAGTAACCACGGATTTTGGTGTCCATGGGGGGAGGGGCAGACTTAGAACCAATCCCCTCAGATACCAAGGGATACCTATATATGAACTATTATGAAATATTATTGCTTACATACCAGTAAAACCTATGTGTGTGTGTATGTACAAAATCTGACTCCCACAATAAAATTTTAAATATTTTGTCATTACATATTCATCAGCATTTCCTCTTTCATGTTTTCATCTTTAATTTTCAGAAATTTTATTACTTTGATAATACATTTTACTTTATAGCTAAGCATTAATTTAGAGCAAAAGAAGGGATAAATTGAAATACTCATATTTGTCTCTATTTTTATATATGTTTGTTTTTAATTACTTTTCTAGATTTTTTTTATTTTCAAATTTGTACAGTAATTCTTGCTGTGCCTCTTCCAGCCTATATCTGTGCTGAATTACCTAATATTTGTCTTATAAATGCAGTTACTTTTATTTCACTAAAGATTTATTCATTTAATTATTCAAAGAATTCATTACAGAGATGTTTGAAATCAACTGTGAAAGACAATTGTCAATTAGTTTCACTGGTTACTATACAGGAATAGTTGAGTTTACTTTACTAAAACTGTTAAAATAACTTCTCCAATTAGGAATGGTTATCAGAGAGTAACTTAAACATGCTATAAATAAAGGAGAAACTGTTTACCGGCCAAGTGAATCAGAGAGAAAACAGAATTGCAGATTATGGTAAAATGTTTTTAATGTAATATAAATTCAGAATATTTAAAGAAACAGCATATACTGTTTAAAAATAAGCTTATTATATAGTGATTCTATATTTTCCCAGTAGCATTGCCATCAATACCTCCTGCTCTTAAGAGTGCTTCTGTGCAATTAGCTTGCTTTTCATGATCCTAGGTCTTTATTTCTCATCCAGTTGTTTAAAAGCATTGTGTAGTTTGGGTTGTTTCTAGCAATGCCCATTGGAATAAAAATAAAGTACTTATGTTTTTGTTTTTTAGCTGACCTTCCATCTGTATAGAGCCAGAGAGTGGCAAATATACAAACAAAGAGAGACACAGAAGAATAAAATTTTTAAAGTGCTGTCATTCTTTTTGCTTTTATTTTTCAGGGCAAGTCCATCCTTTACCTCAGCAATAACTCTATACGCACTTATTACTATGCTCAGTCCAGTTCAGTCGCTCAGTTATGTCCGACTCTTTGCAACCCCATGAATCGCAGTACGCCAGGCCTCCCTGTCCATTACTAACTCCCGGAGTTTACTCAAACTCATGCCCATCAAGTCGGTGATGCCATCCAGCCATCTCATCCTCTGTTGTCCCCTTCTCCTCCTGCCCCCAATCCCTCCCAGCATCAGGGTCTTTTCAAATGAGTCAGTTCTTTGCATGAGGTGGCCAAAGTATTGGAGTTTCAGCTTCAGCATCAGTCCTTCCAATGAACACCCAGGACTGATCTCCTTTAGGATGGACTGGTTGGATCTCCTTGCAGTCCAAGGGACTCTCAAGAGTCTTCTCCAACACCACAGTTCAAAAGCATCAACTTTTCTGTGCTCAGCTTTCTTCACAGTCCAACTCTCACATCCTTACATGACCACTGGAAAAACCATAGCCTTGATTAGACTATGCTACATCCTCTCAAAACTCCCATCTGTATAAATGACTAATTAGTCTTCATTAACTTCTCCCAAAGCCTTATACACAGGGTTTAAACTGTGACTCAGTCAGATGACCTGAGTTAAAATTCTGCCTATGTCGGTTACTAATACTATTGTAAGGAATGAATAGGTTTTTCATCTCGTGCTTTATTTATCTCATTTATTTATGTTTCTTTATGTTTCTTTCAAAGTATTGCTAGATTCAATGAGTTAATAGTTTAGAAGATTTTAAAAAGTGATTGGCACATAGTAAAAATTACAAAAGCATTAGTAATGAGTTTCATGAGTTCTGTTTATACAATAGTGGTGTTTTGTTTTTCTGATTTTCCCCGCGTCCTTTCCTAAATGATGTGTGATAACATAAATACTTGGCTTTTATATAAACAAAAAGACCTTTTACTTATCTATTTCTGTGTGGTGGCATGCCTGCATAAATTTATTTCTAGCAGTATATGTGTTTTTAGTTGCTCAATCACGTCGGACTCTTTGAGATCCTATGAACTGTAGCCTGCCAGGCTTTTCTGTTCATGGGGATTCTCCAGGCAGTAATACTGGAGTAGGTTGTCAGGCTTTCCTTCAGGCGATCTTCCCAAGCCAGGGATGGAAACCAGGTCTCCCGCATCATGGGCAGATTCTTTGCTGTCTGAGCTACCAGGGAAGCCACTCCTGTCACTATAGGATCTATTCTATTATCTATACACTTGTCAATAGTTGAACACCATGTGTTATAGACACTGTTTTTCAAGGTTATCATGGTGTTTCTTAAATGTGACTGATATTGGAAATGACCTATTCCTCTACATGTAATTTAGTTAGCTGGGGCTCCCTGGACATGTGGAAATTGTGAAAAACGTGACAATTTCCAAATTGACAATGTTTAAGAGTCTAGACAATGATTTCATGAAAGCTGTTTCCTCACAGCCAGCTAGTCCTTTGTTCTACATTTCCATTTCTCACATCAGTTCTTTTCCACATTATACTAATTTCTGACATGAACCCTTTCAGTCATGTCTAAAAACTGTCCACTCCCATTAAATATCTAATGAGTTTTGGAATTTATTGAAAATTTAGTTGTTACCAGGAAGGAGTTCATGTCATTTGCAGCATTCCACTATCTTCTGTCTCCAAGTCCTACTTTTCCATATCTCTCCCTTTTCTCTGAGGCAACAAAATAAATCCTCCCTTGATTCATGCACAGAAGTTCAAACTTTCTTAAGAGCTGGTATTCTACCCCAGTTAATCATGGCAAAGAAGATTCAACCAAGGGAGGCCTCTTCTTGTGAGGAATATTCATACTTGCTGTTACAATGAACAAACAAACAAAACCCTTTTTTTTCTGACCTGTTCTGTAAATTAGCACTGCTTCAGATTTCATAAATCCCATTCACTGTATTAAACTTTCTCAAGTCACACCATTCAAACGGCCAGCCTTGATGGACATACTAGATAACTTTATACCTTTGCTAATAAAGTACAGGAATATGAAGATTTATCAGGGTCCTACAGAGAGTCTTGCCAAATAAAAGCTACAAGAAAGCTCAGCCCTAGAGTAAAAAAAAAAATAGATCCACTGAGCAAGGATGCCAGTAATACAGGCCATGGAACAGTCGATCTTTTGTGAGGCAACAGGATGGGTGAGTAAGTAGCTGAGAGGAGAATGATGACTTGTACTTTTCAGTCATGGAATACTCTGACTTTCTGATAGCCAGTATATGAGCTTTTGGTCTCCAGAAAGCAGGATGACAGTGACTAAAGGGAGAGTCCAAAGGTGGGAATAGGTAAGGCCCAGAGGAACTTTGTTGCTGTACATTATTCTGATTGGAGTTAAAGCTCCAGGGAAAAGAACAGGAGCTTACTCAACCAAGGAAGTCTTAGAACTGTGTTCTTTAAGAAACAGTTGAAATGAGGGAGCAATGTTAAATCCCATTCACTGTATTAAACTTCCTCAGATGTCTTCTGTCTTAAACTGTGTCAAGAAGAATGCTGTGGACCAGTCAATGAAATATTGCAGGACAAATGATTTCCTCATAATGAGGAGACATTTATTGTTCATCCTACATTCAATTGGGAGTACACTTTTTCTCCCATTTTTATATATTCTATTCAGTAAAGTATCTAAGTCTGGCCAATTAAGCAACCTATTAATATTATTATTATTATTATTATTTTTAGACACAGTGATTAGATGAGTTAGAATTATCTATAATATTTGCCATTTATCAATAATGATATTTTTGTGAACCTACCACTTAATGACAATAGCAATTTCTTCTTCAGCTTAAGCAAGACTAAGTTGGTTTTCTATTATTTGCAATTGAAAGATTACTGATTAATTCATCCTTCAATTAGAGCTAATAAAAGTCTATGATATGGCACAATAACATTAAAGACTCTATTATTTTTCAGCTTTCGTTTTAGCTTCATCTTTCTTCATGAGTCAAATAAGTATTACCATAATCTATAGCATAACTCAATGTCTTTAAATGTACAAGATGTAGGTTCATTACTACTAACAAATTCAGCTACTAAATGTTATGTCTTAATTAAAAGACAGGACTAAGTTCTAATTACAAATGAAGCTAAGTAAATGTTACATTAAGGGATATATGTTAGAAATGGATTTGAAAAGTTAATCATTTTATACTATACATGAATTTATTGATAGCTGAATGACATTTCAGAACAGAATCCAATAAGTTAACATAACACTGAAAAAAAAAAAAGATACATAATGAGAAACATCAAAAGTAGTAACACCAGAACTTCACTCTTAACAATTATGTGACTGTTCTACTTAAATTTAAATTTTTTAAATATTTTAAGTGACTGTTTCATTCATCCACTCTCTCAAACTAATTACTACTAATCTCTTTATTTTTGTTATTCTATATTTAGTTCTCATATCCAACCTATTACCTATTACCAAATTCTGTGATTTCTATCCTTTTTGTAGAACTTTACTTCAACTTATGTAAGCTCCCTTTGATTCTGGAGGTGGTATGGCTAGAGGACCTTGGTCCTTGTCTTCTTTGAAGAACATATTCAGCAAAAAAGACCAAGACTGTGAAATAGAGACAGTTTTTAAGAGAGGCAAAGTACATGTGGAAAAGCACAGAGGCAAACTGGAGTGAGCTGTGCACAATAGGGTTGGCTTAAGTTGCTTATATGCGGTAGCTTCCCAGGTTGTCTTTGGCCAGTCCTCTAGCTTGGGCTTTCATCTAATAAGGGCTCAATGCTCCTGCTGATCAACAGGAGGCCAGCTGCAGCCATTCAGCCTGGGCCCGATCTATCTCACTTTCTCTTCAACTGCACTGTTGTCCCTGCCCTGTTCACTCTCCATCCAGCACTTAGAACTTATTTTTTATTTTAAATGCATGTCATATTATGTTATTCATTAGCTAGAATCTGCTCAACAACCTTCTATTGCCATGAGAATAATATCTATTAATATATTTCCTTAAAGAATCTACATGATTTGAAAATTTTAATGTATTTTTGTCTCATCTCTCCCTTGTCTTCTACACTCCAGACATAGGGGCCTTCATTTAGTGACATGAAAGTCAAGTTCTTCCCTATCTTGGGATCAGCACACAAGCAGTCTTGTATCTTGAGCATGCTTCTTCTAACCTCTTCACCTAATTAACCATGTTCAGATCTTAGCTTGTACATCATCTCCTCAGGACATACCTCCATTTGATTCTTAACTACATTACATCCCCATATTCTATGCTCTCTGAAAACTGTAAGCCTCTTTGTACCAGTAATATGACTTCTATCTATTTATTTGTTGTTCATAATATATCCATCTTTCCAACTAGAATATGAGCTTACTGATGTCAGGAATCATGTCTATCTTTTTTAATGTTATGTTTCAAATACTGAGTACAGTAGTTGGCACATGGCAGACATTCAATAAATAATACTTTCAATTCCTAAATGAATGAATGCTCACTCTATCATTGTTGGATAATGTAGTTTTAAGTGTGGTCTGGCTACAGGGAGTGGAATTTGATAGCTAAACTCATTTCAAAATGTTGTGTTCTCATTTATTCAACCACTTATTATAAATCAGTACATTTATATTCTGATTTATGTACTTCATGCTTTATGAACTTCCCAGACTGAAACATCATCTGGGACATGGTCAATCTTGGGTCAGTAGCAATTTTCTCAGCCTCAATACTCAAACTATGCACAATGGTAAATTCCCCAAGTTGGGTGCAAACATGTGTGGACTATTCTCAATGGCTAGCTGCCGGCCTAGGTTGAAAGTTAGTCTTCTTATTGAACATTTATTCTAAACTCTATGGTATAGTATAGATCAGATAGAATTTACTCTGATTGTTTGGGTATAGAAACATTACCTAATAGACTACTTCTACAGTAATATGTACTCCCAATTCAGCAAAGAACATCTAAAAACTTGTTAGAATATAACCTTTTAGAATTCTGCAATCTAAGTATAAAGGGATTTTCCCACAGCTTCTTAGGCAGAAAGAAAAGCTTACCAAAAAAGGATTTTTCTTTAAAATTTTATATTTTTATTCTCAGACTCTGGGAACTAAATGAGAATAGTGTAGCTTCTACCAACTAATGAGAAAAAGGGTCAGAAATCTAAAGCTGTATAACTGGTCAACAGTTAAGATAATATTTGCCTGTCATTGTTAAAGAAACCTACATGCAAGAACTCAAAGCATATTTCATCTGTGCATCCTGTCTAAAGAGAACACTTGGGAAAAGATACTAGCACAAATTCTTCCTGAAACTACAGACTGAGGAAAATAAAGTTGTAAATAACAAAACTTTATTATATATGTATATATACACACATACATATACACACACATACAAAGTGTATGTGTATATATACATATATAGTGTATGTGTGTATATGTATACATACATATATATAGTGTATATTTACATATATAGTGTATGTACATATGAATTAAAGTCCCATATGTCTATGGAATGTATAATATAATCATTAAATATGCATTCCTAACACAGTATTGACTGGGGGATTTTTGCAGACTAACACCTGTGGTGTTAATACACCTCTGATCAATAATGTATTAAAATAAAATAATGGGTTAAAATAAAAATGACATACTGGAGGAAGGTGTGTACTATTAGAATATTATAAATGAAAGCAGATCTTTTCAGAGATTCAACCACAATTACTCAACTGATTTCCTTTTAGACCTTCTGAAAATTATACCTGTCCAACTAGATATACTAAAACTAAATCTCTTAGGGGTGGGCTAGGCATGTGTGTTTTGTCATTTTAACTCCTCCACTGTACCACTAATCTGTTTTTGTTGCCAACTTTGTCATCTGTGCAAATTGACATAAATCCACACTTATAAACCATAGCTCTAAGTGGTTTTATGTGCTCTATGGCTTGTCTTTCCAAGTCGCTCCCTGGCGATAATCCGAGTCTATCTCTTCCTCAGTTATGTGCGGGGTCTGGTGCTCCTCTGCTCTCTCATTCTTCAACCACTTGTATGACCTCATAGTCCACTTAAGTCCAGCATGTCTCTGGTTGAAATTCACAAATAGTTTTGATATGGTCCAGGGCTATCATTCTCTAATCTTTAAGTAGGTGTAGTAAAAACTATTCCCTTAGATTTCAAAACTTCTATGTTAAGATTTAAGGTTTAAGACTAAAGAGACTCTGGACTACATTCTAGGTCAATAAGCTAAGTGGAAACAAAGAAGCAAGAATGATCCAACTATTTTGGCAAACTAGAAGGCATTTCTACAGTAGCTTTATCTCCATGTTCATACCTTTCCACCTCGAGAACAGTAGTAACTAACACTTACTTTGTACTCTCTCTGAGCCAAGCTAGGGTATACTAGCATTCATGTGTGCTAAGTCACTTCAGTTGTGTCTAACTCTTTGCAACCCTAGGGACTGTAACCTGCCAGGCTCCTCTGCCCGCGGGATTCTCCAGGCAAAGATACTGGACTGGGTTGCCAGGCCCTCCTCCAGGGGATTCCCGATTCAGGGACTGAACTCACATCTCCTGCAGCTCCTACCCTGCAGGTGGATTCTTTACAACTGAGTCACCGGGGAAGTCCAGGGTTTACTAGATGCCCAGTTAAATTTGAATTTCAGATATACAATAAATGTATATTTACTATAAGTGTGTGTGCCTCAGATATTTCATGGGACATAACTAAAATATTATTTGCTGTTTATCTGGAATACAATTTTAATTAATTGACCTATATTTTTATTTGCTAAATCTGGCAACCCTATGTCAAGCTCTATTACAAAACAATACAAGGAGGCAGTGATAAAACAGAACAGAGTTCTATTGTAGAAAAGTCTATAGTCAGAATAATCAATCCGCATGTCTGTTTTGATTACAGTGATGATGGGTGATGGAGTTTTCAGATGTGTCTCTGGGTTAATGGGAGATATATTGCTGTATCTAATTTTATTATTTTTTTTAATATAACAGATTTGGAAAGTTAAAATAGAGGAAGGAACAAAGCAAATGACAAAGAACAAATTTTTATAGTTATGTTTGGAGAATCAAAATTAAACTAAGACAAAATGCACCTTAGCTTTTAAAGATGTTCCTGCATCTATTAGAATAAGTCTATGCCATTGTGTATGAGGCTTGTTCCAAGTGACTGATCATAAATTTGAGGCTAAAACTGTCTATATTGGGAAAGGGTGTTGTGAACCTATTCCTAAATTCATATGGGTCAAGATATCTAAGAAATTTTTAACAATTTTTCTTTTTTCATTTTCAGTTCTTCAGCGTATTCCTCTGTTCAAGGGAAATGCTAAAAATAAAGCAGGACTTCCCTGGTGGTGCAGTACACAGGAATTCACCTATTGCAGAATCCCTTGTACACATTCCAATAAAGCATTCAAAGAGAGATACTGGTTTAAAAATACCATTTCTTGTCCCAGCATAAAAGCACAAGGGAAAGGAAGTTCAATCTTTTTTTTTTTTTCCTTGACGCTAAAACTCTAAAGCTTCAGGAAATTTCTTTATTACTTAGTACTGTATGTTCTAATCAAGCATAAAACAGGAAAGTGACTACTATCAAAGGACCCATAAAAAGAGTTTATGATGTTTCAGAATCAGACAACATAAAAAAGGACATATTCAAATTAGAAACACTATTATAAAGTGTGATTCTATAAGGAATCTCCATAACGGTCTTAATAATGTGATTAAAGAGATAAAGTAATAGCAATATACACAAGTACTAATTAGAACATTGAAACTATTACGCCTCATGTGGGAGACAAGTCATAAAATTCAAAGAATATTTGTAAGAAACACTATCAGACTGTCTTTTAAGTTTTTTAGTGCCTGAGGCTGATTTTGTGAACTTGTGGTATGAGTTGAAAATGTTTAAGAGAATTCAACTGGCCTAATAATGCATGCTTGCTTCAGAGTCTCATTATAATATAAAAATTAATTTAAAGCTATAATTTTCTCCACTAGATTCAATGGCACAGTTTATGTAAAATCTAGAAACTGATCCAAATTCCACAGCATTCCAGACAACAAAACTACACTTTAAAAAATCTGTGTACTATTACCATGCAGCCATAAATTTCTTGAGGCTAGAAGTGATGATAAATAGGAGTAGTTATATAATTAAAGCATGCTTAGAACAATACATTTATTGTATTATCAATTTTTAAAATTTTTATTTGAAAAGTGTATCTAAAGTAAGCACATAATATAAAATATAGAAAATGCAGTTGAAAATATTATTTGAGCAATTCAGAGCAAAGGAAAAACAAAAATACAAATCCAGGGTTTCTATGTAGTCATTTCTTAACATGGGGGCATAGCTTAGGCTATCTACTTTATAGTAGTTAGGGTAAGAGAAATATAGTCAATGAAATCACTTTCACTAATAATAGTTGATGTCCTGACAAAAAGCGATAATCCCTTAATTGGGTAAACTTTTATTTTCAATACATATTATACTCTTCTCCAGGAGGCTCAAACAGTAACACACAGTAAACATTTGAAAAACTTGTAAGAAAAGTAACCTTATTAACTTTCTTTCTTGCTTTAGCCAATAGACTTCTTAGTAAAAGGTACTTTTTTTTTTCTTTTTACCCTAAAACACCTATTAACAATACCCAGAGAAGACTTTCCTCAAAAGGCATTTGGAAAGCCTGAATTAAATTATTCACAATTGCCAGAAGGAGAAACAAAGTTGTACTCAACAGAGGATGAGACATCTTCAATGACAAGCAGAAATTTCACTTGTATGTTTATATAAAGATGATAAAGAAACATATAGGTAGTCCCCAACTTACAATGGTTCAGTGTATGATTTTTTTTTTTACTTTACAGGTGGTGAGAAAGCTATACACATTCAGCAGAAACCATACTCTGGATTTTGAATTTTGATCTTCTCCCTGACTGGAGACATGCAGTATGAAACTCTCTCCTAATAGTAGGCAGCAGCTGCAAGTCATAACTCCCCATTAGCCATGTGATCATGAGGGTAAACAGCCTATACACTAACAATCATTCTGTACCCACACAACCTTTCTGTTTTCCACTTTCAGTAGAGTATCCAATAAGTTACATGAGATACCCAACACTCTCATAAAATCGGTTTTGTGTTAGATGATTTTTTCCAACTGTGAACTAATGTAAGTGTTCTGAGCATGTTTAAGGTAGGCTAGACTAAACTATGACATTAAGTTGTTATGTGTATTAAATGCATTTCACTCACAATATTTTAAACTTCTGATGAGTTTATTGGGCTTTAACCCTATTTTAATTGAGGGAAGATCAGTACTTAATGATAGTCTCAAGGAGCCAATTCCAGAACAGAGTGAAGTGATTTTATAATGGAGGTTAGACTGAAATTCTCACAGCATTTGCAATTATAGCAAAGATTTTCACAGACTTCTTTTAATAAGAGCTTTCAGAATAGTCAATAATATAAAAACTGAGTGAAAGTCATCAAAAGCAATATTAAGAGAAGCAAAATAATGAAGATAATGTTGTTAAGTTGCTGCTAGTCTTGAACAAAGTGGAGAAAAATAAACTTTATGGCAGACATAGATTTAAAGGCTGGACTGCATGTCCATCAGGCTGACCACTATATACTGCATTTTTCTAAACTGTGGAGATAAATAAAGGTGATTTATGCCCCCATCAGCTGGTGTATGTGGCTGATTAATAACGGACTGATATGC
This sequence comes from Cervus canadensis, assembly GCF_019320065.1. Lineage (NCBI taxonomy): Eukaryota > Metazoa > Chordata > Mammalia > Artiodactyla > Cervidae > Cervus > Cervus canadensis. Next base: position 41,456,411 of record NC_057394.1, on the reverse strand, counting down.
TTTAAAGCCAGCTCATCCAGATATAGAGCTAATACTTCATAAATGTTGAGGAGTCTGATAAAAACATTTTTTCTGAACAAAAAGGCCACATACTGGCATTCAGACTTCATAACTTATTCAACTTCACTCATCAGTAAGGTTGTGGTGATGATTAAATGGTGTAAAAGTGTGTGCCTAGAAAGTAGCAAATGCTGTGAAAGCTTTTTATTAATAACAATAATGATGGTGATGATGACAATGATAGTGGTGGTGTTGATGACAGTGGAGATATAAATAACCTGAAACACAGACAAGATTTCAACTAAAAATTAAATTCTAAATATCTTGTCAATTTCAGACAAAAAGGGAAAAGTTTTTCATGTAGATGAATAATTTACCATGGCACAACGGTGATCTTAGATGTCTCTGTATAGGTCACACAAACCAAACTCAACAGCATTCTCAACCAAGACTCAGTGGATACCCTCTGGGTCTTCCAGGAACATGCACAGTCAGATCTGTGAGAAGGTATCACAGGGCCATTTCACATCTACCTCTATATCTCCTGGGAGGCTCGCTCTCATATAGGAGACTGCCATGAAGCACTCTAAGGCGTGGAAATTTACATCTCCCATATAAAACCACTTCACCGTAGTCTAGAATTATCTTCTTGATGACTGAGAAAATCCCTGGCTCATGACACCAGCTATCTGGTGCCTCTGGTTCAAAGTTGTCTTCTGGTGACACAAGTCATGAACAGCATGCTGATCCTGCTTATACTCTGTGTAAGTGATAAACTACCTAAAACCATTTGGTCAAGTTATCACCTTCCAGGCTGCATATATGGAATTTTGGCAAAGCTACCTAGCAGCTTCAGTGGTCACTGATGCTTACCGACTACTTGACTTCCTGACAAGGCAAAGAATTCACCCCAACTTAGGACAGCTGTGTAACAAGATGAAAATTCTGCAGTATATTGAGCAAAATGAAAACCTATTGTCTGTATAAATGACATAATATGTATTTATAACAATTACTTGTAAAGCAGCTCACATCATTATGCTGACAGAATAATGATAGGAAAGTTAATAAAGTAATGATAGAAGCAGTAATGATAATAAAATATTTAATATTTACAAAATATATTCTGCTAAATCTTTAACATGCATTATTTTATTTCATAATCAAGACAATCACAAGGGTTATTATTAAATGGCATAAAAAATAACACAGGGTCAGATAGCTAGCAACTTGTTGGCAGTCTATAAGCCCAAGCTATCAGACTTTATTGTTCTCGAGGTTAAAGAACATATTTCATCATTTCCCAGAATGTACTGAGCAGTTTTAACAGAACTTAATTGAAGAGATCATTTACTAAATAACTTCATGATTATGAAAAGGCAAAAAATTCAATACTAAAACACAGTGCTAAGTTTGGGATTAATTGAAGCATTTAAACACAATTATTAAACTCTTGGACTTCACTAAAAATGGACAGATATATACCATATGTCCTTATTTATCATTCACTTCTCTACATATTCTGATCTTCCATCAGAAGAAGCATATGCCACAGTAAACATGAAAGGATCAAGCTGGGATTTTCTAACAGAGTCTTTATTTAAATTATAATTTTGGTGTACAGCCAGATGACCATCTGCCTTATATACTAATTAGACCTGTACCACTTAAAGCATACAACTTAAAGATATTATGTGAAAAGTAAATTTATGGCTTGAATTTTTTTTTCTAATTTGAGAAGTATTTTATCATACTACTAATGCCATTTTAAATATGTATTATACAAAGTGTTAGGATAGAAAAAAAAGGTGATATGTAACAAGAATGTATTAAGTGCAGTTTTATTTGTCAAGTAAGAATTTCAAACAAGCTAAATAGATACACCCAAAGTTCAGGACTTATGTGGAAAACTTTATTCTGCAAAGTGGTTCAGTTATTTTCAATTCACTGTGTGTGTGTGTATATGTGCTCTGTCAATTCAACTCTTTGTGATCCCAAAGCCTGCTAGGCTCCTCTGCTCATGGGATTTTCCAAGAAAGACTACTGGAGTGCGTTGCTAGGGGATCTTTCCAACCCAGTGATCTAACCTGCATCTCTTGCAGTTCCATCATTGGCAGGTGGATTCTTTACCACTGCGACACCTGGGAAGAGTTGTGAGTGCTAGGTGTATATTATTAGAAGCATATATGGTAGCAAAATTTGACAGCATTATTACCATCTAAATGTAGTGCTATTTATTGATACATTATTTTTTTCCTGGGTAAGTTTTGATAGCTTAAACATGCCAAATATATTTGTATAATATCATAATATTCCCTTTTATTATTTTTAATATCAGTAGGATGTGACTGTGCAGATCAGGACAAACTGTGAAATATTCTTAATGAGATGGGAATACCAGACCACACTATCTGCCTCTTGAGAAACCTGTATTCAGGACAAGAAGCAACAGTTAGAACTGGACATGAAACAAAGGACTGGTTCCAAATTGGGAAAGGACTATGTCAAGGCTGTATATTGTCACCCAACTTATTTAACTTATATGCAGAGTACATCATGTGGACTTCCAGGCTGGATGAAGCACAAGCTGGAATCAAGATTGTCAGAAGAAATATCAACAACCTCCCATATGCAGATGATACCACTTTAATGGCAGAAAGTGAAGAGGAACTACACAGCCTCTTGATGAAGGTGAAAGAGGAGAGCTGAAAAACCTGGCTTAAAACTCAACATTAAAAAACTAACATCATGACATCTGGTCCTATCACTTAACGGCAAATAGATGGGGAAAATGTGGGGCGGGGGGGGGGGGGGAAGACTCTTGCTCCTTGGAAGAATAGCTATGAAAAACCTAGACAGTGTATTAAAAAACAGAGACATGACTTTGTTTCAAAGGGCCATATAGTCAAAGTTATGATTTTTACAAAGTAGTCGTGTATGGATGTGAGAGTTGGACCATAAAGAAGGCTAAGCACCAAAGAATTAATACTTTTGAACAGTGGTGCTGGAGAACATTCTTGAGAGTCCCTTGGACAAGGAGCTCAAACCAGTCACTCCTAAAGGAAATCAACCCTGAATATTCATTGGAAGGACTGATGCTGAAGCTGAAGCTCCAATTCTTTGACCACCTGATACAAAGAGCCGACTCATTGGAAAATACCCTGATGCTGGGAAAGATTGAAGGCAAGAGAAAAGGATGACAGAGGATGTGATGGCTGGATGGCATCATTGACTCAATGGACATGAGTTTGAGCAATCTCCAGGAGATAGTGAAGAACAGGGAAGACTGGCATGCTGCAGTCCATTGGCTCACAGAGTTGGACATGACTTAGCAACTGAACAACAACATTGTTATTTTTGCTTTAAGTTGCCAATTACCTCTAAAGGAGATTTTAAAATAGCAAAAATATATTTTATATTCTTCACATATTTACCACTATTGACATTGTTTATTCTTTTGCTTATATTAAAATTTCTATTTACCATAATTTATCTTTCATTTGAAGAATTTACATTGAATTTCTTGTAATGCAGGTCCAATGGCAATTAATGTTCTCCACTCCTGCTGTTCTGGAAAGGTTTTTATGTTCAACTTGTAAGACATTTTCAGTGAGTACAGACTTACCTCATTTTATTAGTCTTCCCTTTATCAAACTTCACAGATACTGCATTTTTTATAAATTGAAGGTTTGTGCCAATCCTGCATCAAGCAACTCTATCAGCACCATTTGTCAACACCATTTTCTCACTTCATGTCTCTGCATCATATTTTGTTAATTCTCAGTTATAGTATTTCAGACTTTTTCATTATTAGTTCAGAGAAATAGATATTTGTTCAGAGATATTCAGATGACAGTTAACATTTTAGCAACAAAGTATTTTTAATTAAGGTACATACATTTTTCTCAGAGAAGGCAATGGGACCCCACTTCAGTACTCTTGCCTGGAAAATCCTATGGAAGGAGGAGCCTGGTAGGCTGCAGTCCATGGGGTCGCTAAGAGTCAGACATAACTGAGCGACTTCACTTTCACTTTTCACTTTCATGCATTGGAAAAGGAAATGGCAACTCACTGCAGTGTTCTTGCCTGGAGAATCCCAGGGACAGGGAGCCTGGTGGGCTGCCGTCTATGGGGTCGCACAGAGTCGGACACGACTGAAGCGACTTAGCAGCAGCGGCAGCATACATTTTTCTAGACATAATGTTTTGCACACTTAGTTGACTACAGGGTAATGTAAACATAACAATTATATGCACTTGAAAACAAAATGTGTGACTCACTTTACTGTAATATTTGCTTTATTTTGGTGATGTCTAGAACTGAACCCACAATATCTTTGAGGCATTTAACTTTACACTGACAGTTTTATTTTGCTTTTTAGTACTGTAAAGATTGTCCTTGAATATATATGTATAATTTCTGATAAAATATTTGTTGTAATTTTTTGTTTCTCTGTGTGGTATTAATATTGCCTTTTGTTCTGGCTCTTTCAAAAACTGTCTCTATATCAAGGTGCTATTAGCAATTTAATATGTGGTTTAGTATGTTTATGTTAATGTATATAATTTGAGAAGTTTTGTTTGATTTTTAAATTTTTATTTATTTTTAAAATTGCTCTCAAGTGTGTTAGTTTCTTCTGAACAACAATGTGAATCAGCTGTTTGCATATACATATTCCCCTCACTCCCGAGCCTCCCTCCCACCCTCTCATTTTGTACTTCTAGGTAATCACAGAGCATTAAGCTGAGCTCCCTGCATTATATGGCAGTATCCCACTTGCTGTTTTACACATGGTAGTGTACATATATCAATGTTCCTTTCTCAATTAGCCCTACCCTCTTCCTCCCCCAGTCTGTTCTGTTCTCTGCATCTACATTTCTTATTTCTGCCCTGCAAATAGGTTCATTGGTACCATTTTTTAGATTACATATATATGCATTAATATATGTATGACATTTGTTTTTTCTCTTCCATCCACATCAATACAAATGACCAAATTTCATTCCTTTTTATGGCTGAGTATTATTTTAATATGTGGTAAAGAATACCACATATTCTTTATCTATTCATCTTTGATAGACATTTTGGCTGCTTCCATGTCCTGGATGTTGTAAAGAGTGCTGCAATGATCACTGGGGTAATTTGTCTTTTTTAATTATGGTTTTGTCAGAGTATATGTCCAGTAATGGGATTGCTGGTTCATATGGTAGTTTTGTTTTTAGCTTTTTAGGAAATGCCAGGTGAATGCTATCAAACATTTCAAGAAAAGCTAATACCTATCCTTCTCAAACTCTCCCCAAAATTCCAGAAGAACATTTCTAAACTTATTCTATGAGGCCACCATCACCCTGATACAAAGATATTACCAAAAAAAAAGAGAAAGAAAGAAAATTATAGCTAATATCATTGATGAACATAGATGCAAATACCTTCAACAAAATACTAGCAAACAGAATCCAACAACATATTGAAAGGATCATATATCATGATCAAGTGGGCTTTTTCCCAATGATGCAAAGAATCTTCAATATATGCAAGTCAATCAGTATGATACACCATATTAACAAATTGAAGGATAAAAACCACATAATCATCTCAATAGATGCAGAAAAAGCTTTCAACAAAGTTCAATACCCATTTATGATTAAAAAAAAAAAAAAAAAACTCTCCAGAAAGTGGGCATAGAGGGGACCTACCTCAATAGAATAATGGCCATATATGACTAACCCACAGTGAGCATTATTCTCAATGGTGGAAGCAGGAGATGAGGGGTTCAATCCCCGGGTCAGGAAGATCTCCTGGAGGTGGGAAAGGCAAACCACTCCAGTATTTTTGGCAGGAGATCCCCATTGACAGAGGAGCCTGGCAGGCTACACTCCTCTGGTTCAGTTCAGTCGCTCAGTCGTGTCCGACTCTTTGCGACCCCATGAATCGCAGCATGCCAGGCCTCCCTGTCCATCACAAACTCCTGGAGTTTACCCAAACTCATGTCCATCAAATCGGTGATGCCATCCAGCCATCTCATCCTCTGTCGTCCCCTTCTCCTCCTGCCCCCAGTCCCTCCCAGCATCAGGGTCCTTTCCAACGAGTCAACTCGTCGCATGAGGTGGCCAAAGTATGGAGTTTCAGCTTCAGCATCAGTCCTTCCAATGAACACCCAGGACTGATCTCCTTTAGGATGGACTGATTGGATCTCCTTGCAGTCCAAGGGACTCTCAAGAGTCTTCTCCAACACCATAGTTCAAAAGCATCCATTTTTTGGCGTTCAGCTTTCTTCATAGTCCAACTCTCACATCCGTACATGACCACTGGAAAAACCATAGCCTTGACCAGAAGGACCTTTGTTGGCAAAGTCATGTCTCTGCTTTTTAATATGCTATCTAGGTTGGACATAACTTTCCTTCCAAGGAGTAAGCGTCTTTTAATTTCATGGCTGCAATCACTATCTGCAGTGATTTTGGAGCCCCCAAAAATAAAGTCTGACACTGTTTCCACTGTCTCCCCATCTATGCCATGATCTTAGTTTTCTGAATGTTGAGCTTTAAGCCAACTTTTTCAATCTTCTCTTTAACTTTCATCAAGAGGCTTTTTAGTTCCTCTTCACTTTCTGCCATAAGGGTGGTGTCATCTGCATATCTGAGGTTATTGAGATTTCTCCCAGCAATCTTGATTCCAGCTTGTGCTTCTTCCAGCCCAGCGTTTCTCATGATGTACTCTGCATATAAGTTAAATAAGCAGGGTGACAGTATACACCCTTGACGTACTCCTTTTCCTATTTGGAAACAGACAGTAGTTCCATGTCCAGTTCCAACTGTAGCTTTCTGACCTGCATACAGGTTTCTCAAGAGGCAGGCCACCTGGTCTGGTATTCCCATCTCCTTCAGAATTTTCCACGGTTTATTGTGATCCACACAGTCGAAGGCTTTGGTGTAGTGAATAAAGCAGAAATAGATTTTTTTTTCTGGAACTCTCTTGCTTTTTCGATGATCCAGCAGATATTGGCAATTTGATCTCTATTCCTCTGCCCTTTCTAAATCCAGCTTGAACATCTGGAAGTTCTCGGTCCACGTATTGCTGAAGCCTGGCTTGGAGAATTTTGAGCATTACCTTACTAGCGTGTGAGATGAGTGCAATTGTGCGGTAGTTTGAGCATTCTTTTGGATTGCCTTTCTTAGGGATTGGAATGAAAACTGAACTTTTCCAGTCCTGTGGCCACTGCTGAGTTTTCCAAATTTGCTGGCATATTTAGTGCAGCACTTTCACACCATCATCTTTCAGGATTTGAAATAGCTCAACTGGAATTCCATCACATCCACTAGCTTTGTTCGTAGGGATGCTTTCTAAGGCCCCCTTGACTTCACATTCCAGGATGTCTGGCTCTAGGTGAGTGATCACACCATTGTGATTATCTGGGTCGTGAAGATCTTCTTGCCACCTCCTCTTAATATCTTCTGCTTCTGTTAGGTTCATACCATTTCTGACCTTTATTGAGCCCATTTTTGCATGAAATATTCCCTTGGTATCTCTAATTTTATTGAAGAGACCTATAGTCTTTCCCATTCTGTTGTTTTCCTCTATATCTTTGCATTGATCGCTGAGGAAGGCTTTCTTATCTCTCCTGGCTATTCTTTGGAACTCTGCATTCAAATGGAAATACCTTTCCTTTTTTCCTTTGCTTTTTGCTTCTCTTCGTTTCACAGCTATTTGTAAGGCCTCCTCAGACAACCATTTTGCCTTTTTGCATTTCTTTTCCATGGGGATGGTCTTGATCCCTGTCTCCTGTACAATGTCATGAACATCCGTCCATAGTTCATCAGGCTCTCTGTCTGTCTGATGTAGTCCCTTAAATCTATTTCTCACTTCCAGTGTATAGCCATAAGGAATTTGATTTAGGTCATACCTGAATGGTCTAGTGGTTATCCCTACTTTCTTCAGTTTAAGTCTGAATTTGGCAATAAGGAAGGAGTTCATGATCTGAGCCACAGTTGGCTCCCGGTCTTGTTTTTGCTGACTGTATAGAGCTTCTCCATCTTTGGCTGCAAAGAATATAATCAGTCTGATTTCGATGTTGACCATCTGGTGATGTCCATGTGTAGAGTCTTCTCTTGTGTTGTTGGAAGAGGATGTTTGCTATGACCAGTGCGTTCTCTTGGCAAAACTCTATTAGCCTTTGTCCTGCTTCATTCCGTACTCCAAGGCCAAATTTGCCTGTTACTCCAGGTGTTTCTTGACTTCCTACTTTTACATTCCAGTCCCCTATAATGAAAAGGACAATTTTTGGGGGTGTTAGTTCTAAAGGGTCTTGTAGGTCTTCATAGAACCATTCAACTTCAGCTTCTTCAGCATTGCTGGTTGGGGCATAGGCTTGGATTACCATGATATTTAATGTTTTGCCTTGGAAACGAACAGAGATCATTCTGTCATTTTTGAGATTGCATCCAAGTACTGCATTTCGGACTCTTTTGTTGACCATGATGGCTACTCCACTTCTTCTAAGGGATTCCTGCCCACAGTAGGTCATCTGAGTTAAATTCACCCATTCCAGTCCATTTTAGTTTGTTGATTCCTAGAATGTCGACATTCACTCTTGCCTTCTCCTGTTTGACCACTTACAATTTGCCTTGATTCATGGACCTAACATTCCAGGTTCCTATGTACTCCTATGGTAGCAAAGAGTAAAATATGACTGAAGCAGCTTAGAAGCAGGAGCAACAAGACGAGGATGCCCACTCTCACTTCTATTGGTCAACATATGTTTGGAAGTCCTAGTCTTGGCAATCAGAGAAGAAAAAGAAATAAAACAAATCCAAACTGGAAAAGAAGTAAAACTGTCATTGTTTGATGTATGTTATATGATCCTTCTGCTTCAGATGTTAGGCTCCTTGGATCGCTAAAAATATGTTGCCTTTTCTATCCTAGATTTAGAATTCATTTGTTTAGTTTTGCTTTTATTTCCAATATTCTGGGAGGTGGGTCACAGAGGATCTTGCTGTGATTTATGTCGGAGAGTGTTTTGCCTATGTTCTCCTCTAGGAGTTTTATAGTTTCTGGTCTTACATTTAGATCTTTAATCCATTTTGAGTTTATTTTTGTGTATGGTGTTAGAAAGTGTTCTAGTTTCATTCTTTTACAAGTGGTTGACCAGTTTTCCCAGCACCACTTGTTAAAGAGGTTGTCTTTTTTTCCATTGTATATCTTTGCCTCCTTTGTCGAAGATAAGGTGTCCATAGGTTTGTGGATTTATCTCTGGGCTTTCTATTCTGTTCCATTGATCTATATTTCTGTCTTTGTGCCAGTACCATACTGTCTTGATGACTGTGGCTTTGTAGTATAGTCTGAAGTCAGGCAGGTTGATTCCTCCAGTTCCATTCTTCTTTCTCAAGATTACTTTGGCTATTCGAGGTTTTTTGTATTTCCATACAAATTGTGAAATTATTTGTTCTAGTTCTGTGAAAATACCGTTGGTAGCTTGATAGGGATTGCATTGAATCTATAGATTGCTTTGGGTAGAATAGCCATTTTGACAATATTGATTCTTCCAATCCATGAACACGGTATGTTTCTCCATCTGTTTGTGTCCTCTTTGATTTCTTTCATCAGTGTTTTATAGTTTTCTATGTATAGGTCTTTTGTTTCTTTAGGTAGATATACTCCTAAGTATTTTATTCTTTTTGTTGCAATGGTGAATGGTATTGTTTCCTTAATTTCTCTTTCTGTTTTTTCATTGTTAGTATATAGGAATGCAAGGGATTTCTGTGTGTTAATTTTATATCCTGCAACTTTACTATATTCATTGATTAGCTCTAGTAATTTTCTGGTAGAGTCTTTAGGGTTTTCTATGTAGAGGATCATGTCATCTGCAAACAGTGAGAGTTTCACTTCTTCTTTTCCTATCTGGATTCCTTTTACTTCTTTTTCTGCTCTGATTGCTGTGGCCAAAACTTCCAACACTATGTTGAATAGTAGTGGTGAGAGTGGGCACCCTTGTCTTGTTCCTGATTTCAGGGGAAATGCCTTCAATTTTTCACCATTGAGGGTGATGCTTGCTGTGGGTTTGTCATATATAGCTTTTATTATGTTGAGGTATGTTCCTTCTATTCCTGCTTTTTGGAGAGTTTTAATCATAAATGAGTGTTGAATTTTGTCAAAGGCTTTCTCTGCATCTATTGAGATAATCATATGGTTTTTATCTTTCAATTTGTTAATGTGGTGTATTACATTGATTGATTTGCGGATATTAAAGAATCCTTGCATTCCTGGGATAAAGCCCACTTGGTCATGGTGTATGATTTTTTTAATATGTTGTTGGATTCTGTTTGCTAGAATTTTGTTAAGGATTTTTGCATCTATGTTCATCAGTGATATTGGCCTGTAGTTTTCTTTTTTTTTTTTTTTTTTGTCTGGTTTTGGAATTAGGGTGATGGTGGCCTCATAGAATGAGTTTGGAAGCTTACCTTCATCTGCAATTAGCAAAACTAAACAAATGGGACCTAATGAAACTTAAAAGCTTTTGCACTACAAAGGAAACTATAAGCAAGGTGAAAAGACAGCCCTCAGATTGGGAGAAAATAATAGCAAATGAAGCAACAGACAAAGGATTAATCTCAAAAATATACAAGCAACTCCTGCAGCTCAATTCCAGAAAAATAAATGACCCAATCAAAAAATGGGCCAAAGAACTAAACAGACATTTCTCCAAAGAAGACATACAGATGGCTAACAAACACATGAAAAGATGCTCAACATCACTCATTATTAGAGAAATGCAAATCAAAACCACAATGAGGTACCATTACACGCCAGTCAGGATGGCTGCTATCCAAAAGTCTACAAGCAATAAATGCTGGAGAGGGTGTGGAGAAAAGGGAACCCTCTTACACTGTTGGTGGGAATGCAAACTAGTACAGCCGCTATGGAAAACAGTGTGGAGATTTCTTAAAAAACTGGAAATAGAACTGCCATATGACCCAGCAATCCCACTTCTGGGCATACACACTGAGGAAACCAGATCTGAAAGAGACACGTGCACCCCAATGTTCATCGCAGCACTGTTTATAATAGCCAGACATGGAAGCAACCTAGATGCCCATCAGCAGATGAATGGATAAGGAAGCTGTGGTACATATACACCATGGAATATTACTCAGCCATTAAAAAGAATTCATTTGAACCAGTCCTAATGAGATGGATGAAGCTGGAGCCCATTATACAGAGTGAAGTAAGCCAGAAAGATAAAGAACATTACAGCATACTAACACATATATATGGAATTTAGAAAGATGGTAACGATAACCCTATATGCAAAACAGAAAAAGAGACACAGAAATACAGAACAGACTTTTGAACTCTGTGGGAGAAGGTGAGGGTGGGATGTTTCAAAAGAACAGCATGTATACTATCTATGGTGAAACAGATCAGCAGCCCAGGTGGGATGCATGAGACAAGTGCTCGGGCCTGGTGCACTGGGAAGACCCAGAGGAATCGGGTGGAGAGGGAGGTGGGAGGGGGGATCGGGATTGGGAATACATGTAAATCCATGGCTGATTCATATCAATGTATGACAAAACCCACTGGAAAAAAAAATAATAATTAAAAAAAACAAAAAACAAACAAAAAAAGACATGTATATTATCTAGGGTGAAACAGATCACCAGCCCAGGTTGGATGCATGAGACAAGTGCTCGGGGCTGATGCACTGGGAAGACCCAGAGGGATAGGGTGGAGAGGGAGGTGGGAGAGGGGATCGGGATGGGGAATACATGTAACTCCATGGCTGATTCATGTCAATGTATGGCAAAAACTACTACAATATTGTAAAGTAATTAGCCTCCAACTAATAAAAATAAATGAAAAAAAAATTTAAAAAAAAGAAAGAAAAAAAAAAAAAAAGAAAAATAGAATTCATGCAGCATCACTCCTACCACATTTTAGTAACTGAAATATACCAGGCATATAAAGTTCATTAAAAGAAGATACAAAGACACATTTTAAAGAAAATTTAATTTTTGATGCTTGTGCATTTAATAGTGAGTTATTTGATCTTTTTCATTGCACTTATTTTTTGATATGTGGTTGTTTGTTCCAACAGGTTCAGGAAGCAATAACATTAACTGTTAAAAATTTTAGAGTTTTAGTTACTATTTGCTAAGTGTGTTTTTGTAATTCCTTTCTGTTGTTTCATTATCTTATTAATAATGTTTCTGTAAAATGGTAAATACAGGATTCTTTAGTTTAAGACAGACATATTACATATTTATTGAGGATTCTTCCATTCAAAAATAATGTACAATTCTGGTGTAGATGTGAGACATAAAGTGAAGAGCAAATCAGTCATGACATCTACCATCATGCAGATTACAGCTAGAAGCACATATTGATTGAATAGTCACTTAAGTAAATTTGATAAGAACTTTAAAGAAAATCATGAGAGCACAGATCAGGGGACATATGACTAAGTCTGGAAATTAGAAAAGTTTCCCTAAGGAAGTGATATCTCAGATCAAATTTATTGGGCAAGTAAGAAGCAATCTGGCAGTGAGGAGAGATAAACACCTTGGAACAATCCTTAAAATAGAACACAACAATGACAAAAATAAAATCAATATGAGTGGTCAGCTGAGAGGGAAAAAGAGACTGACCAGCAAATGTTCTGCAGAAGTAGACAAAAAATAGATTTTATAAAAACCTTGTAAAAGACATAAAATATTTTGATCTTTATGTTAAGATCAGTGAAGACTTGAAAAGGGAAGACAAGCAACCTGAGCACATTTGAATTAAAAGATAAAAATCTTCAGCTACAACAAAACTGAGCAATGGAAAGAGCAAAAACATTTTTGTCTGAAAATATTTTCATACATTGTATATTGTTATATGCTTTAATGTCATTCTACCTATTATACTTATTATAGTACCTGTTATAATATATATTGCATAAAAAGAGGGAAGAGTGAAGTTGCTCAGTCATGTCTGACTCTTTGAGACCCCACAGACTGTAACTTGCCAGGCTCCTCTGCCATGGGATTCTCCAGGCAAGAATATTGAAGTGGGTTGCCATCCCCTTCCCCAATATTATGTGTAGTATAGTATAGTATTATACTCTATCATATTGATTATTTTATTTTGCTATTTATATTTAACATAAATTATAATATTTATATTTAATATTTTGGATGGACATTTGGATTTCATTTATTTTTAACTTAAGATATTTATCTGTTACTTTAAAATTCCAATTTTGCGAAAATAAACACATTTCCACAAGTCAAACAACATTACTTCACATTATAGCATGACTTTTTGAAGTTTCATGTGAAATTATATTTGGATCTAAAAGAATTGGCCCTATGCCTGTGGCAGTCAGGAGAGGAAATATTCTGTCACCCTTATAAGAGTCACCAAAGCAGTACATAACTTGCCAAGAGATCAATTTCTCTAATGAAAAATGTGTAAACTCTTCATTAAAAAAAAAAAATGATTATGGTATATCCTTCAACTTCTGAGTTTCTTATTAAAAAGTAAATCCTGCTGTAGAATAAGTCCACCCTGACACAAGGTAAAATTTGTATATATTTTCATTTGTATCTAATTTGTTGCACCCAATTATCCTAAGAAACCTCACAGAATCCTGTTATTATCCAATAATTCAAATGACAGCCAAAGGAATAAAGATAATCTTTAAAAGATTCAGTTATTCCTAACATTTCTACAGTTATTTTCAGTTTAATAGATTATAGTGAAGTGAAGTTGCTCATTCGTGTCCGACCCTTTGCGACCCCATGGACTGTAGCCTACCAGGCTCCTCCATCCATGAGATTTTCCAGGCAAGAACACTGGGGTGGGTTGCCATTTCCTTCTCCAGGAGACCTCAACCCAGCGATTGAACACTGTAGGTAGACGCTTTACCGTCTGAGCCATAAGATTACCTCAAAACTGTAAAATTTTAACCACTGGTTCAGGCTTCCCATGTGGCTCAGCTGGTAAAGAATCCACCCACAGTGTGGGAGACCTGGGTTCGATCCCTAGGTTGGGAAGATTTCCCCAGAGAAGGGAAATGGCAACCCACTCCAGTATTCTTGCCTAGGAAATCCCTTGGACTGTATAGCCCATGGGGTTGCAAAGAGTCAGACCCAACAGCGAGTTTCACTCACTCAATGAAAAATCAGAAAAGTTAATAACTTGTCTATAGTTACAGAGCATTAAGTAACATGTGTAAGATTAGAAAGGTTTTGCCAAGGCAAAAGTTTCAGGTAACATGCCACTTTCTGAACGATAACAATTTATTGTGAATGGAGAAAGTGTGTACTTTATATTCCCTGCTTGGAGATTCATAAAGATTAGACTGTTAAGAAGTTGGATAAGTTTTAAAATTATAATACCTGTGTAACATTATGTTAACAGATTTATTTTGTTTAAGTTTTATATAATATTATCTATGAATTTCAATTTTTTAATAACATCTACTGATTATGCATTGTGTAGGAGAAAAAACTGTGTTGAATGCACCTTTGGAAAGCTAGTTTATAATTTTCCATAATTGATGAAACCAATAAAATACTAACCTCAAATTTTATTTTCCAAAACCATAACAATATCTTAAAATAATAATTAATAAGTTGCAATTTTTTACATTTTTTACTTTTTTTTTTTTTCATTTTTTACATTTTTTGAGGAATTAAACAAGAATAAAAATATTCTATAGGGCAGAGATCATTTATTTTTTACCTTTTTCAACATCCAGTAAATTGCTAGGCTTTTAAATGTAGTTCAAAGATTATTTTGCATGATAAATTTAAAATTTGGTAAAACATTTAGAATCCATTTAGGACCTAACTGCTTCTATTTTCTTTCTATTAAAAGTAAAAATTACTTTACTTAAAACCATTAACCCTTGGATTTCTTTAGTTTTCATTTCTTGCCTCAACTATAGAAAATAGTGTTTTCTATCATAAGATCCTGTTATATTTTGTGGTACATCGTAATATTAATTCCCAAGTTTAAGATTGCTGCAGGCCACCAGATGTGGATCTATATTTTTATCAGTGTGTGCTTTCCATACTTCAAGAAAATAAAATATAAGTGAGTTTAGTCGTCTTGCTCCCCTGTTACTTAACCCCCACCCAAGCAATACTATATTGAATAAAATAACCTGGACCAGGAATCAGGAAGCATGGGTTCTACATCTGATTCTGCCCTATGCAGCTATAATATAAATCAAGTTAATTATGTTTCTGGCATCATTATTTCCTTTTTCTGCAGTTGGAGTTAATGTTGCCCTACTTAACTTGCATTGGTGTAAGACCCCAAATGAAATAGTGAGTCACGAAAAAGAAAGTAATGTACCGGTATCTTTACAAATGGGAAGTGTTATTATTTATTTGTGTTCTCAGGATGCTTGTTATTTGTGAATTGCAGGTATTTCTATAAAAAAATATTCTTTAAAGTTCATTCTCCAGAAGTCATGACTTTCTAAAGGATGGTTTTAGAGTAACGTTAACAGTATGGCAGTTAAAACTCTGGGAAGGAGAAATAGATAGACGTGAAAACCACACGAGGGGTCGAGTGGGAGTGGGAGTGGGGAGGGTGAGTGGGATTCTTCCCCACTGCGGGGTGGCTTTGTCCTCCACGTACACACTTCAGAATGCTGGTGCCCATTACCTAACAATTTTCATTGTCAGGATTATTGTCTTTTTTCACTGCCAGGGTTATAGTCTTTTTTGTTAATCCCCATGACAAATACGGGTGCGTCCAGAGAGGGAGAGGCTATACCCCGGCAGCCCTGGGCACCTCTCCCCTACTTACTGTAGTTTCCTCTGAAGATAGGTACAGCGCAGAGGGGCCTCCACCACACAGGGGCTCCTGACTGACTTCCAGGGGATATATCTGGGCTGCTTGCTGTTGGAGGGGCGGCAGCAGCTTCTGTCAGTCTCTCGCCTACATGTCCTCCCTTTCACAGTCCATGGTCTTCGCCGTTTGAAAGGCCGGTTAGCCATCTTCCTGTCTGGCAATCACCTCCCCTCCCCTCCCCTCACACATCCCTAGCTGCCCCAGACGCGTCTGACCTGCTGGTCTTCCCTCTCAGGGCTAATCCCGCAGTGGGACACTTTTCTTGTCTTGACTGTACATGCTAAGCCTGGGTATAAGCTGCCACCTTGCCAACTCAGGCCTCAGTGCACTCCCAGGCCACCATCTTGACCAGTCTCAGCGGGTCACGCCCTTTCTGCACAGGCTGCCGTTCTGTAGACTCCTGGCAGGTGAGGCCTGCCCCGTTATTCTGGCTCCAGCTCTGGTAAACTCATCACATCTCTCCTAGACCCTCTTCTCTTTACTGCTCAGCTCCTGCAACAGACTGCAACTGCCGGAGGTCAGCAGTCCCTGAAAACACACATCACATCCTGAGAGCCACTTCAAGGGGGCTGAAGCCTAGAGGCAGCCCTGGAGCCAGCAGTGGCTAGTGGTTTATATTAGAAAGATGAAGGATATTTTCTGCTTCCTGTTTTATAAATATAATTTTTCACTTGATATCTTATCAAATGTTTGTGTTTGAAACATGTTAAACATGTAGTATTACTGTTTTCTATTTGGCTTTAGCAAGCAATAACTGAATAAATTCTTTAAAAATGAAAGTATTTCTAGAATATAATTGTATATATCTCTTACCAATTAGCCCTTTCACCTTACTTTGATTGGGTATATTGAAGTATGTTTCCAACCCGGCCACTTGGAAGATTTCCCACTAGATTTGTCTTTCTCAAAGGAACACAATTTGTGAGATGAAACCAGTATGAGCAGAAAGGGAAATCTATTAATTTTAATATTTCAATACACTTATTTTAAAAGTTTAAATTAAAAAAAAAATAAAAGGAAGAAATTCTCCTTACTTTTATTTTTTATATACTTCATAAGTTTGTTTTTCTTCATCCCTGAACCCTCCCCAAAACTATTTTGCCTAGTATGTCAAAAGGATCAAAAATATCTTTTTAATAGTTAGTTTTTCTTTTATTTTCTTTCTCCACTTCTACTTTAAAAAATAATACCAACATTCTCAGAAATTGAGCCACTTTTGACTTCATAAGAGAAACCATCCATTTGTAAAGGATCTGTGTGTTGTCATAAAATTTTTTTCCATAAAAGTGTGTTAGTGTGTCATTTACATGATCCACATGGGACTGGGTGGTTATTTTGAGGATTTCACCCTGGCAGTCTAGCATGGGGAAACTCATTTTAAGTGAGCTGCTGCTCACATGACTAAAAATTTCTTATTTATGTTGAAAAAGAATAACCTGGGAGTTATGGAAACACAAAATAGATTATAACAAAACTCAGAGAGGAAGTTGACAAATTTTAAATGCCATTGATACATGTATGGTAATTCTTGGCATGCATACATACTAAGTGACATCACTTGTGTCTGACTCTTTGAGACCCTATGGACTGTAGCCCTCCAGGGTCCTCTGTCCATGGGATTCTCCAAGCAAGAATACTGAAGTGGGTTGCCATTTGGCACAGGTAGTCAAAAATTAATGAGTTACTGACTTTCTTAAGATATTAATACATTACAAATCTTGTTTTTAGAATATTTCAATGGTTCTTGTCTTCTGTTAGCATGAGAAGATTTTAATAAAGCAAGATGCAAACTCTCTACTGATGTTCT
This sequence comes from Cervus canadensis, assembly GCF_019320065.1. Taxonomy (NCBI): domain Eukaryota; kingdom Metazoa; phylum Chordata; class Mammalia; order Artiodactyla; family Cervidae; genus Cervus; species Cervus canadensis. The sequence continues at coordinate 41,438,761 of NC_057394.1, read as the reverse complement.
GAGCCAAGTAGAATAACAGTAGAACCTTTTTCTAGATATTTTCTACTTCTTTTCTGGTGAGGTGAGGATGAATTGTCTAGTTTCATCTATTGCCTTCACCATGCTTCCCCTGTTATTCCTAAAGCCTGTTTCAGAATTTGATTAACTGTCTCCAGATATATTATGTAAATAGCAATTGGCTGTAACTATAAGTAATCAAATTCCATTTTTACATATAAAGATCATCAAAGGCATTTCTCTCTCCCCTTGAGTAATATATAAAGCATCTTTTTCCTTCAACCTTGAGAAACATGGTGCAAATACAACTGTTAGAATCAATAATGAATTTGATGAGAAATGATAAAATTATAACAATGATGAGTTTGTTTTTAACATCTGTTCCAGGCATGCCTGAGTTGATTTTCTGCTTTTGCAGTCAATTAATAATGCTGTTTTTCTTCTCAATTATTTAAACATTAAAAATGAAATGAAGAAACTCTATAATGACAGAATTAACTCATTTATTTAGGTTGCTTAATCATACTAAAATAAGATTATAAAAAAGAATATCATAAATTATTCCATCAGCTTTAAAATTTATGAATAAAATTTTTCTCATTCAATTTTAGGAACATCTTTTTAATAGAATGGCAAGTCAGTCAGTTAATGCATATTTTCTTACTATGTGTCAGGCACTGCTCTATATATCAGCAAGTTGAGCAAGATAGAGCTTATAATTTCATTATTATGGTGGACAGAGGAAACATCAAATTTATGGACTATGTATCTATTTCCTTATAGAATCACAGCTTTCTTTGGGGGCCCTCTTCTAACTTCTGTGTTGACTAGGAAATACCAAATACAAATGTCCTTCTTCAAGTATCTAAAGTAATCTAGTTACACTGTGCCCTATCAACTCCCAGTAAAGTCAAGGTGGACACGTGACCTAAGCTTGGCCAGTTGGGCCCTTAGCATCCAAACCCTGAGTGCACAACAAAAGGAAAGACAAGGTAACTGCGATTCATTCACCTAGTGCTTACACCTTGACTACTGTTTCTTACTCTTTCCATCTGGATTCTCTGGACCCTTCTCCTATTCAGGTCTGCTTTTCATCTATTCTGTGTGTTTCTAATTTCTTTTCAGTATGTTTGCTTAAGTTAATTAATTTTCTTGTTTTTTGGTAATTAAAGCACAAATTGTCTGTTTTTTCTAATGAGAACAGAAGATAGATTAAAATAATCCTGACTTTTTTTATTACCTAGTGAAGACTTTAAAATGTTTCCCACTCCAGTTCCTACCAGCACTTGTACTAGAAATACCATATTTCTCACTATGCTTTTATCATACAATTATGAACAAAGTATTTCCACTCCAGTTCATAGTCATATTTGGGTTTTTGGAGCCTCCATCATATAAAACAGACAACAATTTAATTGTTTCAAAGTGGTAGGTCTTGAACAAGCATGATCAATTTTTTAAAAATAAAGAACTATCCCCAGGAATACAAAATGTTAAAAACTCACAAAAAAGTAAAACTACTTGAAAAGTACCAGAAAGTGTTTAAGCAGGTGGCAGAGAATTTCCTCTTAAAGGAATGATACTATGACACACAAACATCTTGAGTTTGTGCCTTTTTGTACCTGAAGTTGCTCTCACTTCCATCAGACCTTGGAGATAAACCCACAACATTATTAGATCGAGGTTGTGAGGACATGGTTCTGAATCAGCAGAGCTTGCTGGAAAAGTGCTGGGAATGGGACCAAAATCCTGAGTACAAACTCTACCCAGTTCCTCAAGTGAAAGTAAAAATGTTAGTTGCTCAGCCAGTCTGACTTCACAATCCTAAGGACTGTAGCTCACCAGGCTCCTCTGTCCATGGATTTCTCCAGGCAAGAATACTGGAATGGGTTGCAATTTCTACTCTAGATGACCTTCCCATTCAGGGATCGAACCAAGGTCTCCTGTATTGCAGGTGGATTCTTTACCATCTGAGCTGCAAGGGAAGCCCAGTTCCTTAACTGAGCCACAAACTATGTGTGTGAAAAACAGTCAGGAGAGAAGAGTTTATATTTGGGAAAATTTAATATCCCCCAGGAAATTTATGGCTTTGTATCTCTGTGACTAGGATTCTCCACCTGTTCTGTTAGCTTAGCCAACAGAATGATGTAAGTTAGCAACGACTGCAAAGCATATATAATGAGTATCTTCAAAGAGATACTAAAAATCACATTTAAATTGTTAAGAGAAATATTTTTAACAGCTTTTATGAATCATAAAGTTCTCCCATTTTAAGTGGATATTTTGATGATGTTTAGTAAGTTTATAACTATACAGCCATCACCACATTCTAATTACATATCATTTTCCCAGGTGGCACCAGTGGTAAAGAAGCTGCCTGCCAATGCAGGAGATAAAAGAGATGTGGATTTGATCCCTGGGTGGGAAAGATCTCCTGGAGTGGGAGATGGCAACCCACTCCAGTAAGCCTGTCTGGAGAATCCAATGGAAAGAGGAGCCTGGTGGGTTACAGTCCATGGGGTCACAAAGAATCAGGCACGACTGAGCACACATACATGCATTGCACCATCACACTGTAAAGTTTGCTCTGCTTCTTGCAGTTAACCACCCTGCCCACCCCTTGTCCTAGACGAATAATCTGCTTTCATTTCCTGAAGATTTTCCTTCTCTAGAATTTTCATATAAACAAAATTATTCACTGTGTAGTTTTTGTGTCCAGCTGTTTTACTTAAATTATCTTTCAGATTCATTTATGTTTCAGCATTTCTGACTGTATACTACATTGCCAATTGTTTATCCATTTACCATTTCTTGCTTTTGACTATTATAAATAATGCTGCCATATATTGTCATGCTGTTTATATAGCTTACATGCAGAGTACATCATGTGAAATGCTGGGCTGGATGAAGCACAGGCTAGCATCAGATTGCCAGGAGAAATATCAATAACCTCAGATATGTAGATGACACCACACTTATGGCAGAAAGTGAAGAAGAACTAAACAGCCTCTTGGTGAAAGTGAAAGAGGAGAGCAAAAAAGTTGACTTAAAACTGAACATTCAGAAAACTAAGATCAGGGCATCTGGTCCCATTACTTCATGGCAAATAGTTGGGGAAACAATGGAAACAGTGAGAGACTTAATTTTCTTGGGCTCCAAAATCACTTCACATGGTGACTGCAGCCTTGATATTACAAGATGCTTGCTCCCTGGAGAGTGCGTCATGAGAAATGCTGGGCTGGGGGGAAAGCTGGAATCAAGAGTGCCTGGAGAAATATCAATAACCTCAGATATGCAGATGACACCACCCTCACGGCTGAAAGTGAAGAAGAACTAAAGAGCCTCTTGATGAAAGTGAAAGAGGAGAGTGAAATTGTTGGCTTAAATCTCAACATTCAGAAAACGAGGATCATGGAATCCAGTCCCATCACTTCATGGCAAATAGATGGGGAAATGGTAGTTGACTTTATTTTTTTGGTTTCCAAAATCACTGCAGATGGTGACTGCAGCCATGAAATTAAAGACACTTACTCCTTGGAAGGAAAGTTATGACCAACCTTGACAGCATATTAAAAAGCAGAGATGTTACTTTGTCAACAAAGGTCTGTCTAGTCAAGGCTATGGTTTTTCCAGTAGTCTTGTATGGATGTGAGAGTTAGACTACAAAGAAAGCTGAGCGCAGAAGAATTGATGCTTTTGAACTGTGGCATTGGAGATGATGCTTGAGAGTCCCTTGGACTTCAAGGATTTCCAAGCAGTCCATCCTGAAGGAGATCAATCCTGAGTGTTCATTGGTAGGACTGATGTTGAAGCTGAAACTCCAATACTTTGGCCACCTGATGTGAAGATCTGACTCTTTTGAAAAGACCCTGATGCTGGGAAAGATTGAGGGCAGGAGGAGAAGGGGATGACAGAGGATGATTGTTGGATGACATCACCGACTCGATGGGCATGAGTTTGAGTAAGCTTCAGGCATTGGTGATGGACAGGGAAGCCTAGTATGCTGCAGTCTATGGGGTCTCAAAGAGTCAGACACGACTTAGTAACTGACCTGAACTGCTCTGGTAACTTCTGTTATATAAAATATATTGGTATGTTCTCATTCTGACTTGCAATTTTTATCATTATAAAGTGTCTTTCTTTGTTTTGTTTGTATTTTTGAAAGAACTGCATTTTACCCTATGTCAAGATCGTTACTCTTTTTAATTTTAATTTTCTGAATATCCTTGCACATCCTCTTATTTATTTACTATTCTGGATTTTTGTGATTTTTTTCATTATATGTTTGTTTCAGTATGTAATATGCAATATAAGATGAAGTTAGATTTTGCTTTGTTTGCAAGCCATAAGTATTTTTCTTTTAATTTTTAAGAAAAGATCATTTACATATATTAATAGGACCAATTTGTTAGCTTGAATTAACTTTCCTTCTTTTTGGTTGTCATTATATCTATTTGCACTTACATATTTTTCAAAATTATAGTTCTATTAAATATCCTTATAGATATTTCTTTTGAATTTCATATATATGCACTTTGTGCAATATTTGAACCTGTTAGTAATTTATTCCCCACTCACATTCTCTCTCCATTTATTTTAAAGTAAATTTTACTCCCAAACTAATACTTAAGAGGCAATCAGTAGCCATTTTACAGCTTTATTGAAGTAAAATTGATAAGCAAAATTTGTATTTAAAAATTCAAAAATTCTACCATTTGTATCCATGTAATTTAGTTTACATACTGTCAGGGAATGTTTGACGGGAGGATTCCTACATGCTGTCTCTCATGAGTCCTTTGTCCCTCTTCAAGCGGAACAGCACGCTGCTCCCAGGGACTGAGGTCATTATGTGAGGCAAGCATGAGTCTCCTTCAGTAAACATTCTCCTTAGGACAAAACAGCTTAATCTCCTTCCCCTTTCTTGAGATATGGATTGTCTCCTGACCTTGTGGTAACGGTTGCTGTACATTTGGTTTTCTGATCTCTATCATTCCCGAAAGAAGTTTCTTGTACTGCAGCCTATATATACTCACAGAAAAATCATTAAAGCACCTTTGCTCCATCAGAGCTTAGGTCCCCGGGTCTTTTTTGTCTCTCTCTCTCTCTCTTTCTCTCTCTCTCTTTCTCTCTTTCACTTTCTTATCGTCGACTCCGCACCACAAGGTTCCAGTCCATTAAAGGACCCCAACAACATACAATTCAATGATCCTGCCAGACATTTTGTTGAAGTTTGTTCTAGGTTTTTTTCCTTGAATGTCTGAAGTTCATTCTTAGGGGATTGCTCAAGAAGCACTCAAGAGAACAATCATTTAGTTCTGACATGTTAATAACTTAATAGCTATTGGTCTCTGGTCTTTATACTTAAAGTTTGGCTGAAGCTCATATTTCCATTCCTTGACTACTTTAAATATGTTACTCCATTATGTTTTGAGATGAAGTGTCATTATAAGGATTTTCTTTTCTTTATAAAATACCTAGATGTTTGCCTAGATCAATATATAAAATTTCAGAAGTTTAAGTTGTGTTCTAGGACTGTATTCCTGGACACAGTGTGTGGTAGTCACTCAGTCATGTCTGACTTTGTGACCCCCATGGACTGTAGCCTGCCTCCAGATTCCTCTGTCCATGGAATTCTTCAGCAGGAATACTGAAATGGATAGCCATTCTCTTCTCCGAGGTGATCTTCCTGACCCAGGGATCAAACCTTGGTCTCCCGGATTGCAGACAGACTCTTTACCATCTGAGCTACCAGGGAAGCCCTCTGTACACAGTATATTCTATTAATATGAATGGTCTATTTATCCCCCTCTCCGGTCTCCCTCTCCTTTTTCTCCCTCTCCTCTTCCCCCTTTAGGAAAAATACACTAACATACACAGACACACAAACACACACATACACACACATATATATTATGTTTTATAATACATATATTTATAAATACATATAATAAAATATATACATATATTTTTTCTTTTCAGTTGCTTTCCCTTATTCTTTCTTTACATGAATTCTATAATTTTTTTTCCAAATTGTTCCTTTTAATTTACCCATGTATTAATCTGTTGATCTTTTTATTGTTATCTATGTCTTATTTCCTTTATTTGCCATGATGTCTATTCACTTTTGTACTCCATCTATTTTAATCTTTATGAAATAATTTCATTTTCCGTTAACCTGTCTTTTACACATTTTATCTTTATCCATTTTACTTTTTAAACTTTAGACTTTTTGATTGATCGAAATTCTCTTATATCGTCAATATTTTCTTAATTTCTTTTAGCTTATTTTGAACTCATCTGATTTATATTCATATTATTCTCTCTATTGATTTAGGACTCAGTTCATTTACATCTATTTCTTAATGTATCTTTGCATGAAGCTTCATCATCATAGTTTTCGTTGCTCATCTTGAATTGACATGGATTTTTCTGTAATTTTAGATGAACACTTCTACATACCTTTGGGTTGGGCCTCTATAATCTCAATTTAATCCTTCAAGTGCCCACTCCTATATAATTTGCTGCTTATTATTTATGATTTGGAAAATATGATTCTAAGATCTGGTTTCAGTGGATATTCCTTCTTCATTACATGTATATCTCTGAATTTTAGGTCCAACGTTGCTACCTTGCCTCGTTTGCATACTATATCTAGAAGTTTTTGTGTGTTTGGTCTTTTTCCCCCTGACTAGGAATTGCAGTAGCCTCAAGGACTCTGGCCTCAAATGCCTACAACTTCTTTGTGGGGACCCATGATATGTTCTACTAGACCACAATTTGTCAACTATGATACTTTAGAATTGTGAAAAGAATTTTTTTTTTCCTAATTTTGTCATGACAAGAATATGAATATTATTCTGTGGCAGAATAAGTAAGATTTTACAAACTTTGTATCTTTTAATGTAGCAGTTACATTATTGCTGGTTTCTAACCTCTATGAGGATGTATATCTATGACTTAGTGTCCAATCTTCATCAGGCTAGATTTTGATCTGGATCTGTGACAGTAGCATGAAGAGTTATTTTTAAATGGTTGCTAGCAAGATGTTCTTGGAAATCATGCTCAGGGTCAACCACAGTACACATGTGTTAATATTTATACCTTTCGCTTCAGAAAAGGAAAAGGTAATCCAACAGAATACCTAAGAAGACTATAACAATAATAATAATAAATAATAAATACTCTCCTCCCTTCTCCACTTTTGTTAATAAATTATAAGATAATTTATCATTGTTGCAAACAGAAAATACACAGTTAGGGAAATTATCTAGACATGATGCTTTAAATATTAAGGGTATAAAAGTCTCAAAAGAGAGCTATAAATTATGCTCATTTTAATATATAAAATATTTTTAGCAAAAAAACAAATGCTAAAGAAGTGTAGTAAAAACTTAACCACAGGGGAAAACAAAAAGGAAGCACATAATTCCTCAGAGTTAATTTTCAGCCTACTGTGATTTCACAAGTGTGAAATAGAATGGAAGAAGGAAGTCTTTTGCACTCAAACCAGTAAACCAATGAAAACCTAGAAAGCATATATTTAGTAAAGAATGAACAAAACTAGAGTAATGAAAAATTTTATCCCTGCATGAATTAAAATCATCCTAGACTGTAGTTTTTGCTGTTTGATTTTTATTTTTCCAGACTGGTAACTTAGAACTACTTTTCCCTTGGATTCTGGCCAAATTAGAAAGAAAAATCATTTTTAAAAAAGAGCATTACTGTTCATAATATCATTTCAAGAAGATTGATTTGCACAACATTTATTATAGGCTAAACAAATGTTAAAGGTACATAGTCCATACATTCGCCTCAGGTAAAACACTGCCAGAATCATTCATCCAACTGAAAATAAATTTAGCCAGTGTATGTAAAGAAAAATATATATGAATATGTATATATATGTATATGTCTATTTACCATGATTCTGTAAATTAATCTGAGTTAAAATAAATTTAACTAAAAATTGCTTTTAAAGACAAAAGTATTAAAGTAAAATAATATACTTTTGAAGTTTTTTGTGGTAATGTACATGAATTTTTTATTTTAACCACTTTTAAGTGTATAATTCAGTGGGACAAAGTGCACCCCTGGTGTTCTGCAGCCATCATCATCTATCTCCAGAGCTTATTCATCAATCCAAATGGAAACTCTCTGCTCATCGAATGATAACTACACATTATCTCTGCTCCTCAGTTGCTGGTAATTACTCTCCCACTTTTTGTCTCTATGAATTTGCCTATTCTATGTGTGTCTTAGAAGTAGAATTATATATTTTTTAAACTTTTGTGTCTGATCTATTTCATTTAGCATAATAATTTCAAGAGTCATTAGTTTGGTAGCATGCATCAGAATTTCATTCTATTTTAAAATCGGAATAATGTTCTTTATATGTATAAACAGCATTCTGTTTATCTATTAGCCTGCTGATGGGCATTTAAGCTGATTGCACTTTTTGACTATTGGAAATTTTCTGCTCTAAACATTGGTATAAGAGCATCTGTTTAATTCCCAGGTTTCAAATATTTTGGATACATATCCAGAAGTGGAATTGCTGAGTTACATAAGAATTCTGTTTAACTTTTTGAAAAACCACTGCACTTTTAAAATATATTTTAAATGGAAGAGTGACATATTTTTTGTGTGAAATTTGGACATAATCTGTGCTTTAGCTAATAATACTGTGAAAAAATTGAAAGTGCAAATCACTCAGTCTTGTCTGACTCTTTGCGACTCCATGCTCTATACAGTCCATGGAATTCTCCAGGTCAGAATACAGGATTGGGTAGCCCTTTTCTTTTCCAGGGGATCTTCCCAACACAGGATCAAAACCAGGTCTCCTGCACTGCAGGCAGTTCTTTACCAGATAAGCCACCAGGGAAGATAATACTGTATCAAATGTTAAATTCTTCTATGCTTTTTAAAACATAGTATTTCTTTATATTCTCAGAATTGGATTAGAAATGCCAAGCCTCATTTAATTTTTTAAAATCATGAAGACAGCAAATTTTCTAGCCTTTTAGCAGTAATACTAGATGCCAGAATAAATGAAACTTTATCAAGGTTTTCTGTAAATATAAATTAAAATTCTAGCATTCTATTCATATTTAATCAAACAAAAGGAACAAAAATATCATAAAAATTTTAGGTAGGCAAAAATTTATGTTTTCTAAAATGTATATATCATACATACTATATGTATATATAGTATGCAAAATGCTTTCTACTATACTTAAAGGCTTGAGAAAGAACAACAGAAAAGAGAGAAGAAGAAATTGGAAAACATAAACTAAATGAAACGGGAATGCTGAATAGGAAATAGAAAATTTGATACAAACTAAAGGATCCTCATATAGTCAAGTTGTTTTTAAACATGGCTGCTCATTAGAATCACATCTGGAGTTTTGAAGGAAAAAGAGCGATACCTGGGCATTTGCATTTTTCAAAAAATGCCAAAATAATTCTAATGTGCATCTGCATTTTAAAAAGTGATTACAGGCTTTTCTACCATTTCTAAAAATGGTAGTTTTAGTGATATAGAATTATGTTATTTTTCTGTTGACCAATCATGATACAGTGGTTTAAAAAAAATAGCTACATAATCACAAGAGCAAAAGATATTTATCAGTTTTTATGATGAGATGAAAAATGAAAGACAAAGTATAATTGCAAGCCATATGGAAACATGATTAACCTAACAATATAAAATACTTGCACACAATGTAGGGGGTTAAGTAGAGTGATGTGGTAAATGGAAAGTGCATACGTGCACATATTTTCATCTGCTCAGCCAGTCTATGTCTTTTGGTTGGTGCATTTAATATATTTATATTTAAGTTAGATCCTATTATTATTTTCTTAATTGTTTTCAGTTTATCTTTTGTATGTCTTTTCCTTCTCTTGTGTTTCCTGCCTAAAGAAGTTCCTTTAGCATTTGTTGTAATTCTGGTTTGGTGATGTCAAACTATCTTAACTTTGGCTTGTCTGTAAAGCATTTGGCATCTCATCAAATCTTAATGACAGATTTTCTGGGAAGAGTATTTTATGTATAGGCGCTTCTCTTTCATCACTTGAAATATATCAAACCATTCCTTTTGGGCTAGTTCCTTTGTATGTTATTTGTTGTTTTTCTCTTGTTGCTTTTAATATGTTACAAAGAATGTCTGTCTTTAATTTCTGTCACCTTGATTACTATGTGTCTCAATGTGGTCCTTGGGTTTAGCCTTCTTGGGATTCACTGAACTTCCTGGACTAGGTTGATTATTTCCTTTCCCATGTTAGGGATTTTTTCAATTTATTATCTCTTCATATATATTTTTTGAGCACTTTTTCCCTTTCTTCTCCTTCTGGGATCTCTATAATGAGAATGTTGTTGCATTTAATGATGTCCCTGAGGTCTCTTAGCTTGTCTTCATTTTCTTTTTAATTTCATTTCTATTTCATTTTTTTATTCTAATTTCTACATTGTTTTGCTTCATTGATTTCTACTATTCTGGCCTTGAGTTCACTTATCAATTCTTCTTTCTCAGTTACTCTGTTATTGATTCCTTCAAGTGTATTGTTCATGCCTGTTTGTTTTTTAGTTCTAGGTCTTTGGTAAAGATTACTGCATCTTCTCCTTTCTTTTTCTAAGATCCTGGATCCTCTTCAATATCATTATTCTGAATTCTTTTCTGGAAGGTTTCCTATCTTCACTTCTTTTAGTTGCTTTTCTGGGGTTTTATCTTGTCGATTTATCTGGAACATAACCCTCTGCATTTTCATTTTGATTAACTTTCTATGATGTGATGTTCACTCTAGGGGCTGTGGGATTGTGACTCTTCTTGCTTCTTCTGTGTGTCCTCTATTGGATGAGGCTAATAGGCTTGTGTATGCTTACTGATGGGAGGGAATCAGTTAAGTTCAGTTGCTCAGTCATGTCCGACTCTTTGTGACCCCATGGAATGAAGCACGCCAGGCCTCCCTGTCCATTGCCAACTCTCAGAGCCTACTGAAAACCATGTCCACTGAGTTGGTGATGCCATCCAACCATCTCATCCTCTGTCATACCCTTCTCCTCCTGCCTTCAATCTTTCTCAGCGTCAGGATCTTGTCCAATGAGTCGGTTCTTCACATCAGGTGGCCAAAGTATTGGAGTTTCAGCTTCAGCATCAGCCCTTCAAATGTAAGTCCAGGACTGTTTACTTTAGGATGAACTGGTTGGATCTCCTTGCAGTCCAAGGCTCTCAAGAGTCTTCTCCAACACCATAGTTCAAAAGCATCAATCCTATGGTGCTCAGCTTTCTTTATAGTCCAGCTCTCACATCTATATATGACTAGTGGAAAAACCATAGCATTGACTAGATGTACCTTTGCTGGCAAAGTAATGTCTCTGCTTTTTAATATGCTGTCAAGGTTGGTCATAATTTTTCTTCCAAAGGGCAAGCATCTTTTAATTTCATGGCTGCAGTCATCATCTGCAGTGATTTTGGAGCACAAGAAAGTAAAATCTCTCACTCTTTCCACTGTTTCCCCATCTATTTGCCATGAAGTGATGGGATCAGATGGCATGATCTTAGTTTTCTGAATGTTGATCTTTAAGCCAACTTTTTCACTCTCCTCTTTCACTTTCATCTAGAGGCTCTTTATTTCTTCACTTTCTACCATAAGGTCGTGTCATCTGCATATCTGAGGTTATTGATATTTCTCCCAGCAATCTTGATTCCTGCTTATGCTTCATCCAGCGCAGTGTTTCCCATGATGTACTCTGCATATAAATTAAATAAACAAGGTGACAATATACAGCCTTGAAGTAATCATTTCCCAATTTGGAACCTGTCTGTTGTCCCAAATCAGGTTCTAACTGTTGCTTCTTGACCTGCATACAGATTTCTCAGGAGGCAGGTAAGGTGATCCCATATTCCCATCTCTTGAAGAATTTTACTCACTTTGTTGTGATCCACACAGTCAAAGTCTTTGGTGTAGTCAATAAAGCAGAAGTAGATGTTTTTCTGGAACTCTCTTGCTTTTTTGATGATCCAACAGATGATGGCAATTTGATCCCTGGTTCCTCTGCTTTTTCTAAATCCAGTTTGAACAACTGGAAGTTCGCAGTTCATGTACTGTTGAAGCCTGGCTTGGAAAATTTTGAGCATTACTTTGCTAACATGTGAGAGGAGTGCAGTTTTGCAGCAGTTTGGAAATTCTTTGGCATTGCCCTTCTTTGTGATTGGAATGAAAACTGCTCTTTTCCAGTCATTTGAGAGGGCAGTGGGAAAAACTGGGTGTTTCTCTAATGGACAGGGTTGTGCTCACTAAAACTTTAATCCAATTGTTTGCTGATGGGTGGGTTACTCTCCCTCCCTGTTAATTCTTTTGCTTAAGGCAATCCAGCTCTAGATAGGATTCTCAGGTGGTGCTAGTGGTAAAGAAACTGCCTGCAATGCAGGAGACATAACAGATGAAGGAGGGTGTGGCAACCCACTCCAGTATTCTTTCTTGGAGAATCCCACAGACAGAGTAACCTCCTACAACAGTGGGAGATCTTCGGTATCATAGTTTTCCAGTTTCTGGGTTATCAACCCAATGTATTTGGGATTAGATTTTATTATGATTGCATCCTCCTGCCACCTCATTGTAGTTCCTCCTTTGTCTTTGGATGTGGAGTATTGTTTTGTTGTTGGGATCCAGTGTCCTCCTGTTGATAGTTCAACAGATAGTTGTATTTTGGGTGCTCTTGCTTGAGGAGATAAGCTCCTGTTCTTCTACTCCACCATCTTGAAACAATCTTTGACATCCTATTTTAACTTTAATGGCTAGGATATATTATCAGTAAGCTAATTGAGTGTAAATAATGTAGAGTATTTTACATTTAAATTATTTTTGTTATTTATATAAAAAATTGTTTATTTAAGTGTTCAAAAATATTGCTTTCCCTAATCCTTCATGGCCAACTTGCTACTAGGGTCTTTGAAAGCAGGCATAATTTCATGTATAAATTATGATAAGCCAAAAAATGAAAAAGTCTTCTGTTATTCCACTGAAAATATAAGTAGAGTTATCTTTTAAAAAACTTTTAAATCTCTAATGGTGACCTAAGTCATTTTTAGGATTCTGTCATTAAAAATAATACTTCATTTAACAGTGTCATAGAAGTGTATTTGTCATGTGTAATTATTTTTCTAGATGAAAAATGATGAGAAGAATTCATGAGTAAGTGTTATACATATTCAAAATTTTGAAAAGTTTTATGTTTTATCATTAGAAAAATTTTTTAAATATAGTATCATGCTAAGAAAAGCCTTTACCAATTCCAGATTATGAAATATTCTGTAAAATTCACTTACATTTTGAAGTTATACATTTTAAATATATCTGAAATTTATTTTTTAATGGTTCTGGATAGGAATCAAACTTAATTTATATTTTCCAAAAGGTTTCAGAATATACCAATGAAAAATTTAGACTACTGGATATTAAAAATATGTATATATGTTTACCTGCTTCACCTGACCCAAATTGATATAGCAAAACTTACTACAAAATATGTTAAATGAGTTTCAATTTCTTATTTTGGATACATGAATTCTATAATTGTTCTTTAATCTCTGAATATATTTAAATAAATTGAGTTTATGTAAGATTAAATAAGACAAGCATGGTAAAAATTATTTGTGTGGGATTACTGAAAGTTATAAAATCAGCATATAAGTTTTACTATACAATAAAGAATGGATGAAATCTATTTTGAGAAAAGGTTTTAAATTCAACCTAGTAAGATTAGTTGCCTTAATAGAACAAAAAGTATGTTATTAATTCAACACTCAACTATATTATATTTGAAATTATATGATCCTACACACAAGAACAAAAAAGGTATAATATATTGTGATATTAAGATGTATTAACATTTATTATGTGTACCAAATCTAAAGAGTCAGTTCAGTTCAGTCACTCAGTCGTGTCCACCTCTTTCAGACCCCATGGACTGCAGCATGCCAGGCCTCCCTATCCGTCACCAACTCACGGAGTTTATTCAAGCTAATGTTCATTGAGTCAGTGATGCCATCCAACAATCTGATCCTCTGTTGTCCGCTTCTCCTCCCACCTTCAATCTTTCCCAGCATCAGGGTCTTTTCAAATGAGTCAGTTCTTTGCATCAGTGGCCAAAGTATTGGAGTTTCAGTTTCAGCATCAGTCCTTCCAATTTGATTTCTGATTGGCAATTTGATCTCTGGTTCCTCCGCTTTTTCTAAATCCATCTTGATCATCTGAAAGCTCACGGTTCATGTATTGTTGAAGCCTGGCTTGGAAAATTTTGAGCATTTCTTTACTAGTGTTTGAGATGAGTGCAACTGTGCAGTAGTTTGAGCATTTTGGGCATTGCCTTTCTTTGGGATTGGAATGAAAAATGATCTTTTCCAGTCCTGTGGCCTCTGTTGAGTTTTACAAATTTGCTGTCATATTGAGTGTAACACTTTCTCAGCATCATCTTTCAGGATTTGAAATAGCTCAACTGGAATTTCATCACCTCTGCTAGCTTTGTTCATAGTGATGCTTCCTAAGGCCCACTTGACTTCACATTCCAGGATGTTTGGCTCTAGGTGAGTGATCACACCATCATGGTTATCTGGGTCGTGAAGATCTTTTCTGTATAGTTCTTCTGTATATTGTTGCCACCTCTTCTTACTATCTTCTGCTTCTGTTAGGTTCATACCATTTCTTTCCTTTATTGTGCCCATCTTTGCATGAAAAGTTCCCTTAATATCTTTAATTTTCCTGCAGAGATCTCTAGTCTTTCCCATTCTGTTGTTTTCCTCTATTTCTTTGCAATGATCACCGAGGAAGGCTTTCTTATCTCTCCTTGTTGTTCTTTGAGACTCTGCATTCAAATGGGTATATCTTTCCTTTTCTCCTTTGCCTTTCACTTCTCTTCTTTTCATAGCTTATGTAAGGCCTCTGCAGACAACCATTTTGCCTTTTTGCATTTCTTTTTCTTGGGGATGGTGTTGATCACTGTTCCTATACATCACGAACCTCTGTCCATAGTTCTTCAGGCGCTCTTTCTGTCATATCTGATCCTTTGAATCTATTTCTCACTTCCACTGTATAATCATAAGGAATTTGATTTGGGTCATACCTGAATGGTCTAGTGGTTTTCCCTACTGTTTTCATTTTAAGTCTAAGTTTGGCAGCTCACGATCTTGTTTTTACTGACTGTATAGAGCTTCTCCATCTTTGGCTGCAAAGAATATAATCAATCTGATTTTGGTATTGAACATCTAGTGATGTGCATGTATAGAGTTTCCTCTTTTTTTTGTTGAAAATGGGTGTTTGCTATGACCAGTGTATATTTCCATAGTTTAATAATATCAAAGTACAGCTAGTAAATTTACATGGAAGACAAAGTCATACCCCTTAAAGTATATCATACTTAGAATATGAACAATTGGGGGAATATAAATCATTGTTTTCAAATTTTCTATTTCAGAAGGATTTCCTAAACCATGTAATTGGTTTCTGCAATTTAGAGACCACAATCTAAGATATATTCCCATTTTTATCTCCCATCTATGAATTTTATATCTTGGGCAATTAACTGCTTTAAAAGTGAAATCATGTATGCCAGATTATATACCTTCACATACTGAAATAAAACCAAGTTTTTATCCACTAACTTAAGTATCATCTTCTCTTTGTGTTGTCCCTTTTCTAATGGTGAAAACAAATGATGATATAAAGAAGTTCATCATCAGCCTAAGTAAGCTTATAGATGGAATTTAATGACAAAAAAATAATGTATCACAGAGTTCTTTGTGTGGAATTATCTTAATGCAAAAAATCAATTGCACTGTAGCTTTCAGTTTCAATGATGTTGGCTATGATTTCTCTGAGTAAGCGTAATTTTGTTTAGTATCCTGGGATCATAACAGAAGCCAGACATTTGCTGTCAACTTAGAGCAGCCACTGAATCTTTCTATCTGCTACTAATATCTCAGGCATCCTCAAGTTGATTCTTACATCTCAGGTTTCAGAAAATGAGCTATTGCATCCTCATACCCTTTCTCTTCAGCTTTATAGAATGTAGTGAATTACTTAATAGGTCTTGTTCTGCCCTTTGAATTCCAGGTCTGAATTCTCTGCTGAACTATCTAGGAGTCTTAAAAATAAATTCTCAATGAAGTCACAGCTTGCATTTGTCTTTGAACTTTTATACAAATGTCACAATGCCCTATTATACAAAATTAATTCAAAACATAATGTTACATATACTTTACCCTTTAGTTAGCTTTCAACTTCAGTGATTCCTCATTGCCATTGTTATGAATTTCAGAGACATAGGAAAATGGACTTAAGGGAATTACCAATAAAAACACAATATTTAACTCTATATAGTTCTTTCTGAATAATGAGCAGTATACCATTTCTGGAAAAAAAAAAAGAGAGAGAGAATAGGTCTTGATTATGGTTTTATCCTTTTCAGTAGTACTATTTCAAAAATAATTAGTCCAGCTTTGTGATAGAAAGCACATAATCAAGTAATAAAGCAAAATCTGACACCACATAATGGAGTTCTGGAAATAAAATGGTGGTAAGATGAAATCCATAATATTTAACAGCATTACCAAATTATATGTGTAAGCCATATTTTTATTTCTTAAGTGAAAGTTATATATCTTTGAAATTATGCAGACAAAATATTATCCAAATGATCTGAAACAAATAATGATAAAAACAGATTCTGTTATAATAAAAATGTAAGGTCATAAAAAAAGGTAATGTTATAATAAAAACAGAGAAAAATAGAAAGCTTATATACCTTTTCCTTGTAGATGTGACTTTAGAAACAAAGTCATTTTAAAATAGGAAAAATATATCTCAGGAAAAGAAAAAAATTGCATAAGTCGTAATGCTATAGGAGCTAGATCTAAGAACTCCTGTTTCTTATCATATTATCAAATACTAAGCTAATGTCATTCAAGAGAAAATCATTTATTTTTCATTGGCAGTTTATTTAATTCTCTTTAGTTGTTCTTTTTTGCTATAATTAAATAATGCATAAGCCATGACTATAATATGTACATGATAAAATTTCACATGTAAATTTTGAAGCTAGTTTTCTCTTTTGTTTTATATTCAATAAATATTAGTGAAATTAGGTTCATGTTTAATTAGGATTATATAAAAGTTATACTTGCAAAAACAGCATTTAAAGGAAAGAGAAAGATAATTAATTACAAATGAGAATAAGATTTGGTACTGAGAAAATGACAGAAAACTAATATGAAAGGGAAGAAGAAAAAAGCAGGGTATGTTGAGTGTGTACAAAAGAGAAAGGGATAATTGTGTTCCCAGTTGAAACAACGATTTTTTAATGCAATATGTACACAACTATATACTTTCGAATTTCAATGTGCTCTCAAGGGAAAACATCTTTTTGAGTTAGACACTTGGTACATTTCCTCACTTTTAGTTTGTTGTTGATGTCCAGTTGTTGGAATATTAGCCCAAAACTCATTTCATCAGTGATCTCTCATTCTGTTATACAGTATATTCTTTTCTAGTCTACATTTTTTTCTATACACATAGAAGCAAAGATGTGTTCTATTATAGCCAGAGATAGGAGAAACAACCTCTCATTTTCCAACTTTCTCTAAAACTTTAAATTCTTTGCCTGATATAGTTTTTACATAAAGACAGAGCTGGAAAACATTTGATTTAACTAATCAAAATAAAGCATTCAGGGCTTTATTTCAATGGGAGAAATAGCTGGGGAAAAAAAAATAACAACAATAAACTCTATTTTCTGTGGTTTATTCATGAGAATAATCTAGGAAATAATTCAGATTGCCAAACTGAAGGATATCTAAGATATAAATGTTTATTGGGGAGCTATTATATACATGTCATTGTTCTGGGCCCTAGATTTGCAGAGGTGAATAAAGCGGATGTGGTCTCTCTCCTCCCTATGCTGGAGATATAATTCTAGATAAAAGCATAAACTGATTAATTTCATAACTGCTAAGTGCCATGAAATCATGTTAGAGGGAAAACTGACCAACTTTCTCGAAGTGAGAAACAGTATTTCAATAGGACAAACATCTCTAATGACAAAGGTGAATTCACAATAAGGATTTATAAAGAAAAAAAAAAAAAAATACGAGGAGGGATTCCCTGGTGTGGTCCAGTGGTTAAAACTCTGCATTTCCAATGCAAGAGGTGCAGATCTGATCCCTAGTTGGAGAATGAAGATCCCACATGCTGCCTAGCAAGCCCCCCCACCCGCACTGAAAAAAGCAACTATGCTCCAATGAAATTTAATATAAAAAATATGAAGGATTAAGAGAACAAAGAGATTGAGAAGAGAGGATTTTTAGAACAAGTAGTCAAGAACTTAGACTATGCTTTCTTGTCAGTATATCTTGTTCTATTTATCACTGACTACTGTTAGATTGAATGATAAAAATTCAATATGTGGGGTGACCTAAGTTGGATACTTGTCAAGGTCCAGTTTTTCAGTCCCCTAGTGTACTTGCACATATGGTAAAAAACAAATTGCTTTAAAGTTGTTGTCGTTGTTGATGCCTGTGCTACTAAAAATAATGAATCCTATTTAAAAAGTATATTTTAGGAGATCAAAATAAGTCAGCATTATTAGCTTTCAAGAAAGAAAAACATATGAAAAGTTAAATGTGTTTTATGGATCTTTTAGTAAGTAATGCTTTATGTTGGACCTGGTCACTACTGACAGGTAAGAAAGAATAATTAATCAATTTGAAGGGAGAAAAAAAGAAAATATATATATAGAAAAACAGCCTGCCTATTCTGGAGTTCCTCCTTTTCTACCTGATAAACCACTTGGATAAAAGTTCACTAGTATGGGGACTGACCAGTGGTTAGGACTTCACCTTCCAATGCAGGGAATGAGTTTGATCCCTGGTTGGGGAGCTAAGATCCCACATGTCTTGTGACCAAAAAAAACAAAACAACATAAAACAGAAGCAATATTGTAACAAATGCAATACTTAAAAAAAAGTTCTCTAGCATGAAGTTGGTGATTGTCTTTCATATGCCTGAACACTTCTCTGAAAGATTTCATCTATAAGATCTTTAAGAATAATATAATTACATGAATAAACACAAAAGGGTCAATTAATGCATTCGTAAAAGAATGTCTATAAATTATCTTTCCCTATCTACCCCTAGAGGCAAGACCTTTAAGTCTTTGGATAAGATAGAAGTTGTGGAACCTACATTATTTTAGGGGTTTCAGATTTTCCATCATCCTATTAAATCTACTGAAAAAAACAACTTTCATTTTTCCTAATGGATCATGCAAGAAAGAAAAGAATCACTTCTCTTAGATGTTTTTTCCAACTATGGTTGAAGGAAAAAGAGAGACCCACAAAGCCAGCTTTCTGATGGATCCAAATATTGAGATTCTGTGGTTTTGGATGATAGTCATGTGCTTATCTTTGTTTTTACTTTTTGGTACCTTTCTCCTTTTATATTTACTGATACAAAAAGTTGGCTAAGTTTAAATCAAGTCTAGACTTATTGATTGCAACTTGCCATTGAATTGTACTTCTGTTATCTAGTAATAACAGGAAAGCATTCTGAGATGTTTCCATGAAGGATGTCATGCATAGCAAATATAAATGATGGATGGATGATGTACTAGGTTTTTAAAACTATTAGCTAACATCTTACTAAACCACTTAGAATTTTTTTTTTTAAACTTAGGATCTGGGGAGACAAGGAGCATTGGAGAGAAACAGTTGCTATATTGATCATTTTTAAGTTAAAAAGAGTGATCTCAAATCACTTGAAAGAAAGATATCAATACTTAATAAAATAATGGACCAGATATTCAGAGAGGAAATGTTAAGTCCAGAGGCAATAAGATCAAGAACAATAAAAATGATGATTTTTCAGGTGAAAATTATGACAGGTTATCAATATTAATTCCCAATAGAAAAGGAAAAAAAAAAAAAAACAGCAAGTAGAAGAAAGAAAAAAACTGTGCATGTGCTTGCAATTCTGTTAATAAGAGGTCTAAAAAGACTGATGATTTTATTAAGCATTGTCAAAGTTATATTCAAGCACACTTTGTTCTTATACTAAACCAGTACTTTTTGTTTATACTTTTAGCTTTAGTTCTTATGTGCTACACTGAACTTTAAAGATTATAAGCCAAATAGAGAGCTCTTGAGACAAAATATATGAAAAGAATGTCATACAATATTAAATTTCACCATCTCCTATCTCTATTGAGAGACATTGGGATATAAACGTATGGTTGTAGATATTGGACCCATGATACCTTGGTTAAATTTTGGCCCTTCTGATATTCTAGCTATATAACCAAAAGCAATCTGCTTGATTTTTATAACATCAGTATTGCATGTAAAATATCTAAATTATAATAAGTACAATGTCATTGGTAGTTTTTTTTTTTAAACAAATCATTTAAGTGAATCATAGAAATTCTTATCATTTTAAGAGCTGTTGTTGAGTAAAGCATTTTAGTGAAGAAACTGCTTAATTCCAGGTACTCTGCTAGGCACTGGGAAAGTAATAGGTAGGGAGACATCAGGTATTAAGCTAGTAAGAACTTGACTTAGTGAAGGACTCGAACTTAAAATTATAACAAGGATAACAACAACTCAAATAAACAAACCAAATAAATACATAAAACGTGAGCTTCTGTTGACTTAGAAAAGTCTTTATATGAGCTTTGCTTTTAAAGTCATGATCTTTCTTTTCCTGTCACCTGCTTTCTTAAAGATTCTGGCTCCCAAACCTTTATAGGAGAATCCAGTTAGATATTTTCAGGAGAATATTTTATGAGTTCAATTCTTGCACATCCTCATGTCTACAAAAACACTAATATCAATAGTGGTGTCATCTGCTCCTTATGACTGGCAGCAATTCTCTGCCCATATGTGTGCTTGAGTGCCTGTGCCCTCCTTCACTAAAGTCATATGTAACCCTGACCTTTCCTGCTATCTCTTTGGAGCAATTTCTCAGAGCTATTTCAAATCCTCTGGGTTATAGTCCTCATTTTTCCCCAAATAAAACTTAGCTGACAATTCTCACGTTGTACATTTTTTTTTCAGTTGACATCCCTATTAATTGGTACTTATTTCATAGTAAATCAAATCTTATTACCAACTAAAGGGGTCCAATATTTATGTGAAGTTTCTCTAACTTTATTATCTAAGTGATCTTTATCAAATGTAAATCAGGACACATCACACTACTCTTTAGTATCTTTCACAGCTTTATTTTTCCTTCCTACCTTAAAAACTACAAGCTCTGTAGTCTGTCATAGTCATTCTCAACCAAGTGCAATTTTGACCCCAGGGAACACTTAGAAAGACCTGGAGATATTTTTGACTATCACAACTGGAAGGGTGCTACTGACATCTAGTAAGTAAAGCTCAGGGATCCTGTTAGACATCCTAAAACACTCATAGCCATAACTCACAACAAATCATTATCTGGTCCAACATGACTACAGTGGTAAGGTTGAGATCCTCTGCCCTAAAATATCTCCATTGATTTGAAGCCTTACTATCAAGAAGAGTTTTTACTATTCTGCTCTCTTACTCAGTCCACTTGAGTCACATCAATTTTCTTTCTGGTTCTTTACATTACCATGATATTTCCTACCTGATGAAAGTTAGTCTCACAGTCATGTCAGACTCTTTGTGATCCCATGAACTACTGTAGCCTGCCCAACTCCTCTGTCCATGGAATTCTCCAGGAAAGAATACTGGAGTGGACTGCCATTTCCTTCTCCAGGGGATCTTCCCAATCCAGGGGTGGAACCCAGGTCTCCTGCATTGCAGGTGGATTCTTTACCAACTGAACCACTAGTTCAAACTAGCCACTACCTGATGGACTTTGGCCATTATTGCTGCCTAGAACAGTTTCTCCTAATTTCAGACGGAAAGAAGTGCACTGTAATGCATACACAAATAGCATGAATGGGCCAGGGCTCAGGTATGAGTCTAGAGTGTTAATTCACAGCAGTATTAGATGTGGTAGAGTTGAAATTTTCACATAAGAATAATGGAAGTCAGGGATCAAGCGAGGAGATAGCATAAAGATAATTCTGTTCTAATATAACAGTAATGCTTAGAAGAAGTAGCAGTTATTGATTCAAGATCCTGATTCAAGATTCAGGATTTGGGTATTTTGATAAAGTTTGTATATCATATAACCTTCCAATAGCTCCACGGTAAAGTGAACATAACTATTCACATTTATAAGTTAAAAAAAATAAAGAAAAAAACAATTAAGCCCAATTTCTTCAGAGTCACCCAATTTCTGAGATAGAATAGGTGGGATTCAATCCCAAAATTAGTCTGATTACATACTTAGTGCTCTTACCACTAAGGAGCTGAACCTGAGGAAGAATGAGGCAGGCAAGATGAGACAGTGATTTTGTGTAACAGTTAGGGCTGGGCAGTTTGAGAGACTGAGATTCAGAATAAGAATCCAGAGAATGAGGAAATATAGAGATTTAGATAGATTTAAGGGAAAATCAGAACATGCAATTGATAGCAATTGAAAAATGAATATGAGGGTGAGGTGAGGGTAAGGGAAAATTCATAACTGAATTGGTTTCAGGATGGGTTAGCAGGATATATGGTGATATTATCCTTAATTTTTATTATTAATAAAAGTGACAGTGGGGGATGGTGAATGATTAGTTAAGATAATTTTAGTTCTGTGATTATGGAGCAGTTAAATAGCTATATATATGATTCAGGAGAGAGGTAAAAGTCCTTTGAGTTGGGTTTAGTCAAACCCTATAGACAGTAATAGATTCAGTGCTTGGATGACCTCCATCAGGAGGATTTTATAGAATGAGAAGGAGAGGTTATAATCCAGAGGAACCTCAGTAAGTGTGAAAGAAGAGGCAGATAACTCTGTTATACAAGTCTAATGTCTTGGATGTAAAAGAGAATTTAAAAGTGAAATAGATGAGCAATGTTTAATGTTGTAGTGCTCAAGTATGCTGCTGCTGCTGCTGCTGCTAAGTCACTTCAGTCGTGTCTGACTCTGTGTGACCCCATAGACGGCAGCCCACCAGGCTCCCCCGTCCCTGGGATTCTCCAGGCAAGAACACCGGAGTGGGTTGCCATTTCCTTCTCCAATGCATGAAAGTGAAAAGTGAACATGAAGTCTCTCAGTCATGTCCGACTCTTAGCGACTCCACGGACTGCAGCCTACCAGGCTCCTCCGTCCATGGGATTTTCCAGACAAGAGTACTGGAGTGGGGTGCCATTGCCTTCTTCGCTCAAGTATGATCAGGACTGAAATGGTAAAATTTGATTAAGATGTGGTCCTCAGTGAGAATCTAGATGAAAACAGTTTCTGTACAGTAGTGGAAACAAAAGAGATATTAGAAGAGGTTGAAGTGAAAAAAGAAGGTGAACATAAGTATATGCAAAATGAGGATAGACTAGGAAGGAATCTGTAACAAAGAAAAGTCTCTTAAATAATTTTTTTTCTGGGTGTTTTATTACAATCAAAAAAGGAGAGGTTGAAGGCGTGGGAAAGAGAGAGAAAATAGATCCACAGTCTGACTTGAGAAGGTAGAAAGAGACAGTGACTGTAGTAGATACAACAAGATCAGGTTAGAGGAGGGCATGGATTTTTCTACTTAATCTGGAAATAAAAGAGGGAAGGCAGAATGCACATGCAAATGACTGAATCTGTGGAATCAGTTATAGGATTTTTAAAGTGTGCATCTCTGAGTGTCATTATTTTTTCAGTGCTGTGGGTGCTGAAACCATTCTCTGAAAGCAAGAGTAAGGTAGGGAGTTAAGGCAATGAAGAAGTGGAGAAAGTGTCTGAAACACAAAATTGTAGCAGATGCTAGAGAGAGCAAACTAAAGACTGCAACTGTTGGACTTGCAGGATGGTCCAGCATGCATTAGAGAAGATGCTAATGTGTGGGAGATGGTCAGTTTTCTCTAGCAGTGCTTCAACCCCTGAATATAAGCCATATCCCCCTGGAGAAGGAAATGGCTACCCACTCCAGTATTCTTGCCTGGAGAATCCTGTGGATAGAGCAGCCTGGTGGGCTACGAGCTTCCCTTGTAGCTCAGTCAGTAAAGAATCTTCCTGCAATGCCACAGACCTGTCCATGGGATCACAAAGAGTCAGACACAACTGAGCAACTTAGGGCACAGACTAAAACAAGGCAGAAATTTGAAACTCTTAAGGCTGAGGAGCTGTGAGAAAGTAATATTGAAAAAACTAATGGAACAAATTGTTGACATTTACCAATTTGATTATAAGCTGCAGATGGAAACAAGATCTTGTTGAGGTCAGAGTAGTTTAATGAAAAAGCTAGAAGGATAAGAGGATATGGTTAGGTATCAAAATGTCTGAATATAGTGTTTTTGAGATCAGCAGACTTAGTTAATGACTAAGTTCCTCTATGGTCATGAGTAGAAGGAAAGGTAGAGTAGATAATAAAAATAAATGTAAGACCAAGTGTAGAAAAGTTATCCATCCATTGGTCCTTGACTTCACTCTGGATGACAGGAGGACTTATGCAGAATATCAGGTAGATGTCAGGGATTTCTAGATATTAACTCTGCCTATGACCTTGCCCTCTCTCCTTACTGCATTTATCAACTTCTCTCCTTTGTATTTGATAATAGTTTTATATATTTTTATTTAACTACATATATTCAAACTTTTTCAATAAGAAATGCTCCTACTTTCTTCACTGGATTGACTGAAAACATATTTATATCACAAAAACTCTTTAAACTGATGTAAATTTTAGACAATTATGATATGAACAATCATTGGTTTAATTATATATAATTAACCTTTGTATGCATATATATACATGTTGTATATATATATATGTGTGTGTGTGTGTGTGTTAAAAGCCCTCTTGACACCTTTGAAGAATATTGATGATAGGTTTCATACTCAGGATGTTTCAGAATCCATATAGCTTACCACAAACCATAGTTTTGCAGTAGCCATGATTTTTTTTTTTTTTTAAAAAGCACTTATGGTCTAGAATAAGCCTACCAGGCTCCTCCATTCATGGGATTTTCCAGGCGAGAATACTGGAGTGGATTGCCATTCCCTTCTCCAGGGGATCTTCCCAACTCAAGGATTGAACCTGGGTCTCCCTCATTGCAGGCAGACGCTTTACCGTCTGTGCCACCAGGGAAGCATGGTCTAGAATGGATACATGTGTATGTATAGCTGAGTCGCTCTGCTATGCATCAGAAACTATCACGGCATTGTTAATTGGCCATGCTCCAATATAAAATAAAAGGTTTTAAAAAATAAAAAAAAAAGAGTTACTTTTCTTTATCTATAAAATGAATATTCAGTGTTATATATTGGAGATAACATTTATTAAGTGAAAATATGCATTAAAAATTCTATCCTCCTGAATAAAAACATAATATACATCAAATCTTTGTTATCAGAAATTAATATTTCCTGCAAAAAAAATGAACCAAAGGGAGACAAAATGATCTTTAATAAACAGGTGACTGCAGAAAGATTTGAAAATCAATGAGGCAAAATTGCCTTCCTCTTAAAATGAATTAAGTTCAAATCAATTTATTGCCAAACCATGGACTATGATTTATATAATTTATTTAACCAATACCTTCAGGATTCAGTGGACCCAAGCATTAGCCCTGACAGATTATAGAACTCAGAGACTTTGACAGATGTCACCAAGGACTTGGTATACTTATTAATGGGGAAGACATAAAATGAGAATGATCCTAGGCATTCTCACTGATGCAAATATGTTTTAGAAGAATTTTAAATGATATATTCAATCCTGGGTTGAAAAATAGGCTTTATCCTTTCTTTTCTTTTTAAATAGCATTATTGAAATGTAAACATGTACAATAAACTGTGCATTGAAATTGCAAAATTTATATTTTGACAAATGTACACATCTGTGGAACCACTGCCAGGATAAAAATAGTGAACACATCCACTATTCCCAAATAGTGTCCCTCAATAAGTCTTCCTTCCTCCTCTTCCCACCCACTATTCTGTGTAAAGCCCTGAACTAAATTCTGGTTAATATAAATTAATTTGCATCTTCTAGAGTTTTATAAAAATGATATCACAAAGTATACACTCATTTTTTTCTGAACTTTAAAAAATTCTGTACAAAAACCCATCAATATAATTTTCCAGGTCAAAAAGCTAAATAAAGACAAAAACTGAAAACAGCACTGAAGTCCACCTATAGATGAAAATGGACAAATTGTGATTTATCCATACAATGAACTACTACTTGTAAAGAAAATTGAATGAGCTAGTGATAAATGCTACAAAATGTGTTAATCTCAAAATAATTGTTCCTATTGAAACAAATTCAGTTATATAATGCATGACTTCTCTTTTAATTAAATTCTAGAAATATTTGCAAATAATAAATCTGATTATTCTTCAGAGCTTGTTCTTAGTTAGGCATGGTAAATGTTAATGACATCTTATTTTATATTATGTCAGGAAAAATTCCAATCATTCCTATTTTCCTGAGTGTTTTTGAATTAGGCAAGTATATTTTGAAATTTGTCAAATTTAGTGTTCATTATTATTATTTTTTTAAATGGATACTTTATTGGCAACTTTTGTCATTCAGAAACTTCTGAAATCTAGAATCTATCGCAGAATCTACTATGGAATCAAGTTGTGACAAGTTATTTTTTAAGGTATTGTTAAATTTTATTTCCTATTATTTTACTTGAGAACTTTGCTTTAATTTTCTGGGCTTTTCAATTTTTTGTTGTTGTTGTTGACTATTTGTCAGTTTTTATGTGTGATATTATAGTTTATAAGAAGAAATATATATTTGGTCCTCATCCCATTCCTGACACAGAACTTCTAATTTCCTAAGTGATAAGAGCTATAGGAGCATCTTTTGTTATAATATTTGATCTTCTGTCCTCAGATTCTAAAACAGATATTTGCCAGTTTGAAAGTCAGAGACACTTTATCTCTATAATTAGATTAGGAGAAAATGAAAAGCATGCTGGTATAAGGTATGCTTATACCTTATAAGCATATACGTATTTTCTAAGGTCTGGCATTTAATGAAATAGATACTCAGTTATTGAACAATGTCATTGTTTGTCCATAGTAGATTATATGACAAAGACTTGGGAATGGGCACACCTGAACAGGTTACTCTTATGTTCTGTAACTGTGATGCTTGTTGCTTGCAGGGCTGTTGTTGCCACAGTAGTTAACTGTGCCTCACACCTAAGTGTCTCATACATATGTAGGTGAATATATATGTATACCTATATATGTGCATACATGCACACTTACATATACACACACATACATATGTATATATCAGCAATGAATTTGTGATTCCAGTAACTAGTAAATAGTGGCTAATTATTACTTTAATTGTGTAGAACTTTCATCCATTTATCCATCTGGACCTGGTAAAGTGGCATATAATATTCTTCATCCAGAAATCAATCACATAGTTACAGTTGAAACTGACATATTAAGAATATAGTGATGGGCATATAACCCAGGCTTAGCTAGTACCTACTGGCGGTATACAGATGACACTGTTATACACTATTCATTTATAAATTAAATTATAATTCTGAAGCTACAAGAGAGCACATTTATTTAATGTAGTGTGGAAAAACAGAGGAAGTGGGCTTATTGAATAACAAAAATTGAGAGACAAAAGGGGACATAAGACAGCATCAGAAAAAAGAAAAGACAATACATTCCTAATGATAATTGAGACAATGGATCCAGTTTTATGAGTTCTTATAGAATACCTGACCTTGAATTACATAAAACTCATCAATATATTGGCTGAAATTGTGTTTATTTACTTGGAATTCTTAGAGAAATAACTAATCTACTATTAATATCATTTTAAGCCAATATTCTTGAAGAAGGATTGGTGATGTAGATATAAAAATCATAAAACAAACCCCTCTATTGTTTTCAAAAATGAGATATAATAAGAAGATAGGAAATACAGAAAAAAATATTCCAGCAAACTCTCAAAATGAGATAAACTGAGCTGTATATGCAAAAATATAAGATTTAGGAATCAATTCATTTGCTGTACCACACCTCAGTTATGGTGGAAGGGATGAAAAGAAAGTAAACACACACAAAAAATCATAGCTTCCTTTTGGAGTAAAGATGAAATGTGTACTCAAGGGTACAATCATTGCAACCTTGATTTTAGCCAGTTCTTTTGGTAAGTGAACTATTACATATGATTATACTATTATGAAATAAAATGTATGCTGTACATAGTTATCTTTAATGTATTTGATGAAAAAAATCAATTCCCTTTTTTTGTCAAGATAAATTGGTATATTTAAGACAGTGCCTGGAATTGCCTTCTGCTTTATTGACTATGCCAAAACCTTTGACTGTGTGGATCACAACAAACTGGAAAATTCTTAAAGAGATGGGAATACCAGATCACCTTATCTGCCTCCTGAGAAATCTGTATGTATGTCAAGAAGCAACAGTTAACTGTACATGGAACAACAGACTGGTTTCAAATAGGGAAAGGAGTACATCAAGACTGTATACTGTCACTGTGCTTATTTAACTTATATACAGAGTACATCATACAAAATGCCGGGCTGGATGAAGCACAAGCTGGAATCAAGATTGCCGGGAGAAGTATCAATAACCTCAGATACGCAGATGACACCACCCTTATAGCAGAAAATGAAGAAGAACTAAAGAGCCTCTTGTTGAAAATGAAAAAGGAGAGTGAAAATTTGTCTTAAAACTTAATACTCAGAAAACGAAGATCATGGCATCTGGCCCTATCATTTCATGGCAAATAGATGGGGAAACAGTGGAACCAGTGAGAGATTTAATTTTTTTTGTGGTCCAAAATCACTGCCGATGGTGACGCAGTCATTAAATTAAAAGATGCTTGCTCCTTGGAAGAAAAGCTATGACCAACCTAGACAGCATATTACAAAGCAGAGACATTACTTTGCCAATGAAGGTCCATCTAATCGAAGGTTTGGTTTTTCCAGTAGTCATGTACTGATGTGAGAGTTGGACTATAAAGAAAGCTGATGCTTTTGAACTGTGGTGTTGGAGAAGACTCTTGAGAGTCCCTTAGACTGCAAGGAAGTCAAACCAGTCAATCCTAAAGAAAATCAGTCCTGAGTGTTCATTGGAAGGACTAATGTTGAAGTTGATGTTCCAATACTTTGGCCACCTGATGCGAAGAATTGACTTACTAGAAAAGCCCCTGATGGGGCAAGATTGAAGGCAGGAGGAGAACGGGACAACAGAGGATGAGATGGTTGGATGGCCTCACCGATGTGATGGACATTGGTTTGAGGAAGCTCCGGGAGTTGGTGACGGACTGGGAAGCCTGGCGTGTTCCAATCCATTGGGGTCACAAGGAGTCGGACAGAACTGAGCGACAGAACTGAACTGATGACCATAATTATGCAGAATTGTTGAGTGTTTTTTTAACAGAATAATGCTTTAGATAAATACAGGACATTTTGAAATATATACATACTTTTCATTATCTTAAAGTAAAATGAGTTTTCCTCTTGAAATAAGAATATATTACTTGATGCATTAACAGATTGATAGTTTTAATGAAACAGAAAGTAAATGAACAAAGCTTACAGGTTCAGGACAATGCTTCAACATTCATATTTTCCCTATTATCATAAACTTTTTAATAAATTTGCATTGAAAGCAGAGTTATCCAGATGCATTCAAGGGGTCAATATGTCAGTTTGGCTAGCTGCAATTTAGACAACTTGGGAGAATTTATGAACTCTTTCAAACTGCATAGGAACTATGTATTCATGTAGATAACAATTTGTGTCCACTTAAAATATTAAGAAAGGATAATTTGTTTCTGAGAAAATACTCATATTTAAGGAGTAACTCAATTTGCAGTATCTGGTCAAATTAACTGTTTTAAATTCTACATATCATCCAATTTATTCACCAAGGACATTGACCTTTCAATCTTGTTTGGATGTCTTGTGAAATAGTTCTGTCCAGTCAATTATGCAACATTTGGTCATGTAAGGCAAAAGAGCCCTATAAGTAACAGGCCATGCAAAGGAAATACTGATGAGCTGCTTCTATATTGCTTTCTTCCTTGATGTTATTCTAGTAATTTTGTGTCTGTGTTTAAGATGGTTAACCTGGCACTTATTATGATAACAGCGTATGAGAATAAAAGAATAAATTACAAAGTGCATGATTCCTATTGATGTAAGCATTTGTTCCCTATCAGGAATGTGCTTGGTAACAACAGTCAAACAATGCTCTTTACCTTCCAAATTGAACACTGCACACTGCCTGACTTTAGATATAATTACTTCACATAATTGTTTCTGTCAAGAATAAATGAAGCCTTAAAAGAACAATGCAATCATTACAAGTGGAGCATCTTAAGATATATATTATGCTGAGCCTCTTACCCTTAGTGTTTTCTGTCCTGATATTAATGACTAAAGATGCTTAAAGCATGCATCTTTGGGCACCAAAAGCAGATATCTGAGCGCTTGAGGTATTCTTGGGTAATTTTAAATACATTCATGTTGCTCAGTGAAAACCTAGTAAAAGCAGTATTTGTTTGCAGTTAATTTGTTCAGCCCGAGTGAAAACATGTTGGCAGTGCAGGGGCAGAATAAAACATGGAGACAACATCCATATTTTTAACACTAAATAATGTTTCTTTTGCAGTGCCTAAAGAAGTGGTTTCTTCCCATCATTGAGCTTTACCTTAGAATTTCTGGTTTGCAAAGTCAATTTAAATAGTCCATTTAGATTAAAATGTATTGAATGGAAAAATGCATAAGGTAACTTACATGCGGGTATAAATCTGAGACAGTTAATTAATTAGCCTAGTAATGCATGGCACTTCTACAGAGATAAGATTTCGAGATCATCAATATTTATCATTCCTGATGGCATTTCAACTGTATTTACTATAAAATAAGAAAGAGACCATACTTAAAATTTTCAGGGTCTCCAGTACAAGGCATTTCTATGCCATTATCATTATTATATATATATATATATATATATATGTTATGTTTTTGGGAGAATCTGTGGATTATCTCTCATTATTCATTCAGTTCAGTTCAGTTCAGTCACTCAGTCGTGTCTGACTCTTTGCGACCTCATGAATTGCAGCATGCCAGGCCTCCCTGTCCATCACCAACTCCCGGAGTTTATTCAAACTCATGTCCATCGAGTCGGTGATGCCAGCCAGCCCATTATTCATTACTTTATGCTATTAAAAAAAACTACTGGGAACGGGACTTCATGACATTTTCAGTCTATTATATAAAATACGAATTGAGTAATATCTAAATGTAACATTCATTTAAGTGTCATGGAATAAAATAGAGAGTACTCTGAATGTTACATAACAAGCTTTGGGTGGGGCTTGCTGAAACTGCAAAATTTGTTAGGAAGCAGGAGATGGGAAAGTTCAAAGGTCAACCTTGAGTAAATGTTTGCTTGAAAATGTAGTAATTGATGACTGTAATTTATATCATCAGAGAGCTGATAGTTAGCATCTTGTCACTATGTCCACAGCCAGTTATCCCAATAGTTTCTTTACACTTTCTGTAAAAAAAAAACCAAAAACAAAAACAAACTCTCCTCCAGAAAAATCTCATACTAGATTCAAAATTTCATCATCATTCTCTCCTCATACGCTAGCCCCACAAAAGGAATCCAAGCTGAAAGCCTTTATATCAGAAACAGTGTACACCTCTCCTCATACACATACAATTGCAACCACCTAAAAATGACAGTATTGAATATGAAAAGTGAAAGTGTTAGCCACTCAATCGTGTCCGACTTTTTGAGACCCCATGAACTGCAGCCCGCCAGACTCCTCTGTCCATGAAATTCTCCAGGCAAGAATACTGGAGTCGATTGCCATTCCTTCTTCAGAGGGCCTTCCCCACCCAGAGATCAAACCTGGGTCTCCTGCACCATGGGAAGATTCTTTACCAAATGAACCACCAGGAAGCCCTCAGTTTATAGTCACAAATGATCCCTAAAGTATGAGTTTTTAATGCCTAGGACATATCCATGTATGTAGCAGATAAATGATTCTTACATGAAAAAGTCATATTTTTATAACCTCATTTCAATACTTGATTCTATTGATCTTTTCCTCTGAAAAGTTCTCTTCTACTTGTGCTTTTGTAACTATATTTTCTCTTTCCTCTGTTCCTTAAGTTCTCCTTCCCTGGATGCTCTTTTTCTGGCTTCCTAAAAGTTATAAAACTTCAGTGATTTGTCTGTGGCCCTCTCTTCTCTTAATTCACCTCTTTGGTGATCTCTTTTATTCTAATACTGTCAGATGTTTCCTGTACATAAATGACAACCTGAAGATGAGGGAACAGTGATATAATGAAAGGTACTTGGGTTTGGCATTATTTTGTGGTATAAAATTCTAACACTTCTGCTTCCTGACTATCTGTAGAAAAAAAATTATTCCCAAGCATGATTTCTCTTTTTAATAAAACATATATCATATTATAGTATGTACATATATCATTTATATATATATATATATATATCCATAACATTGTATGGATTTTCTGATAACCTAAAATGGCACGTAGTGGGCATTCAAGGAAGAATTTGTCTTATTACTAAACCAGCCCATCCTTAACCCAGAATGCTTATGGATTCCAGATCTATATATCCACTTGTTTTTTTGATGTCTTCATCTGGGTAGATAGACAAATCATAACTCACAGCTTTCCTCAAACTAACTCCCCTTCCTGGACATAAGTCTTGCTTAACTGCATGCTTATTTCCCATTTCCTTTCAAATTGTCCAGGCCAGAAACCTGAAACATAATTTAAATTTGTTTAACTGATCAAACCCAAGTCTAATCAATCATCTTGTCCTACAAAGCCAACGCTCATATGTATTTTCAGTCCAATGTCATTAACTTGCTGCTTATTGCACCCTCAAATCTCTCACCAATCGGACTATCACAATCAGACTCCTGGCTGATTTGCCTCTTCCAGCAGTATTCCTTAATGATCTACTGTACTTGATGCTGCCAGAATCATATCTCTGAAACCATAGATTATTTACACATTCCTTTGCCTGGAAAATCCCATGGACGGAGAAGCCTGGTAGGCTACAGTCCAAGGAGTCGCAAAAAGTCAGACACGACTGAGAGACTTCACTTCACTTCACTTTGCTAAAAAGTAGTGCTGCTTCTTAATATTCTAAATCAGGTCATTTCCCTAACTTTAAAACTTCATTCTTCTAAACCTTAAGCTATCTCTAGTCATACTGAAATATGTGCAGTTTCCTGATCACTGTGTAGGCTCTTAAGTTCTGTTTTTTCATACTGTATTCATCCTCTCCACTCACTCTACTCCCACCCATTTATGACTCAAGTCAAGTATCACCTTTGCTGATTCATCCTCATATTGGTTAAGGTTAAAACCATTGTATTTCTTTACCAGTTATATTGTTCTGCACTACTGATGCTTCTTTAGAAGTTATCTTTTTCTTCATTTTCTTATGTTGTCTTTAATATTTTGATTTTTAAAAAATCAATTCCTATTGGAGTATAGTTGCTTTACAATATTCTGCTCATTTCTACTGTACAGCAAAATGAATGATTTTTTAATTTCCTTGCAGTTAGATCATCACTGAGCACTGAGTAGGTTTCCCTGAGCTGTAGAGTAGGTTCTCATTAGTTACCTGTATTAGACATAGTATCAACAATGTGTGTGTGTGTGTGTGTGTGTGTGTGTATACATATATATATATATATATGTAAATCCTACCACTGGAGGAAGGCATGGAAACCCACTCCAGTATTCTTGTCTGGAGAATCCCCATGCACAGAGGAACCTGGAGGGTTACAGTCCGTAGCTCGCAAAGAGTCAGACAGGACCTAAGTGACTTAGCATGCATGTATGTCAATCCTAATCTCCAGATTCATCCCAACCCACTTCCCACCCTGACCCTTGGTGTCTATATGTTTGTTCTCTATATCCATGTTTTTATTTCTATTTTGCAAGTAAGACGATTAAAGTGTTGACTGATTGGATACTATCCTGATGCTGAGAAAGACTGAAGGTCAGAGGAGAAGAGGGCAGCAGAGCATGAGATGGTTAGATTGCATCACTGACTCAATGGACGTGAATTTGAGCAAACTTTGGAAGAGAGCAAAGGAAGGGAAGCCTGGAATGCTGCAGTCTATGGGTTCACAAAGAACTGGACACAACTTAGTGACTGAACAAAAAGAACCAAAACATCATCATTATTCTAGACTCCACACACGTGGTAATATACAATAAGGATTTTTTTCTTTCTCACTTACTTCACTCTGTATAACAGTCTCTAGGTCCATTCATGTCTCCATAATGGCCCAATTTCTTTCCTTTCTATGGCTGAGTCCACTTCATGGATCAGAGCCTTGTCATGGCAAAAGGGCTTGTATAACTCAATGAAGCTAAGAACCATGCCATGGAGTGTCACCCAAGATGGACAGGTAATAGTGAAGAGTTCTGACAAAATGTGGGCCAATGGAGGAGGAAATGGCAACATACTCAGGATTCTATCCTAGAGAACCTCATGGAGAAGATGAAAAGACATAAAGATATGACACCAGAAGATAAGCCCACCAGGTTGGAAAGTGTCCAATGTGCTACTGGGGAAGAGCAGAGAGCAATTAATAATAACTTCAGAAAGAATGAAGTGGTTGGGCCAAAGGGGAAAAAACCTTCTGCTATGGATGTGTCTGGTGGTAAAAATAAAGCCTGGTGCTCTAAAGAACAACACTGCATAGGAACCTGGAATGTCAGATCCATGAATCAAGGTAAATTGGACATTGTCAAGGAGGAGATGGCAAGAACGAACATTGGCATTTTAGGAATCAGTTAACTAAGATGGGAATGGGCAGATTTAATTCAGATGAGCATTGTATTTACTACTATGGGCAATAAAGGAATTCCCAGGTGGCACTTGTGGTGAAGAACCCACCTAACAATGCAGGAGAAGTAATAGGTATGTTGTGTTTTTTTGTTTTTTTTTTTTTTTCCCCCTGGGTTGGGATGATCCCCTGTAGGAGGGCATGGCAACTCACTCCAGTATTCTTCCCTGAAGAATCCCATGGACAAGGGGCCTGGCAAGCTATAGTCCATAGTCTCAAAGAGTTGTACACAACTGAAATGACAGCACACATGCATGCATGTGGACAAGAATCATTTAGAAGAAATGGAGCAGCCCTCATAGTCAACAAAAATGTCCAAAGTGCAGTACTTTGGTGCAATCTCAAAAATAACAGAATGATTTCAGTTATTTCCAAGGAAAACCATTCAACATTATTGTAATCCAAGCCTGTGCCCCAACCACTAATGAAGTTGAAGTTGGCTAGTTCTACAAAGACCTACAAGACCTCCTAGAACTAATACCAATAATTTTAAAAAAAGATGTTCTTTTCATTAAAGAGGATTGGAATACAAAAGTAGGAAGTCAAGAGAGTAACAGGCAAGTTTGGCCTTGGAGTACAAAATGAAGCAGGGCAAAGGCTAACAAAATTTTGTGAAGAGAATGCACCAGTCATAACAAACACCCTCTTCCAAAAACACAAGAGATGACTCTACACATGGACAATACCAGATGGTCAATACCCGAATCAGATTGATTATAGTCTTTGCAGGTGAAGATGAAGCTCTATAAAGTCAGCATAAGTAACACCTGGAGCTGACTGTGGCTCAGATCACCAGGTCCTTATTACAAATTTCAGGCTTAAATTGAAGAAAATAGGGAAAACCACTAGGCTATTTGGGTATGACCTAAATCAGATCCCTTATGACTATACAGTGGAAGTGATGGATAGATTCAAGAGTTAGATCTGGTAGACAGAGCACCTAAAGAACTATAGATAGAAGTTCATAGCACTGTGTAAGAGGAAGTGACCAAAATCATCTCAAAGAAAAAGAAATGCAAGAAGGCAAAATGGTTGTCTGAGGATGCTTTACAAATAACTGAGGAAAGAGATGTAAATATCTTTTAATTTCATGGATGTGGTCTCCATCTACAGTGATTCTGGAGCCCAAGAAAATAAAATGTGTCACTGCTCCCACTTTTCCCCCTCTATTTGCCAAGAAGTCATGGGACCAGATGCCATGATCTTAATTTTTTTTTTTTTAATATTGAGTTTCAAGTCAGGTTTTTCACTTTCCTTTTTCATCAAGAGGCTCTTTAGTTCCTCTTTACTTTCTGCCATTAAAGTGGAATCACATGCTTCTCTGATCTTGTTGATATTTCTCCCAGAATTGTTGATTCCAGCTTGTGATACATCCAGCATGGCATTTCCCATGATGCACTCTGGAGATAAGTTAAATAAGCAGAGTGACAATACACAGCTTTGTCTTATTCCTTTCTCAATTTTAAAAGTTGTTCCATGTCTGATTCTAGCAGTTGCTTCTTGATCTGCATACAGGTTTCTCAGGAGGCACATAAGGTGGCACATAAGAAGGTATTCCCATCTCTTTAAGAATTATCTATCCACAGTGTGTTGTGATGAAGGAAAGCTATGACAAACCTAGTCAGTGTATTAAAAAGTAGACATTAATTTGCCGACAAATATCTGAATAGTCAAAGCTATGCTTTTTTCCAGTAGTAAGGTGTGTATTTGAAATTTGGACCCTAAAGAAGGCTGAACACTAAAGAATTGATCATTTCAAATTATTTTGCTGGAGAAGACTCATGGTAGTCCCTTGGACTGCAAGGAGATAAAACCAGTCAATCCTAAAGGAAATCAACCCTGAAAATCCATTGGAAGGACTGATGCTGAAGCTGAAGCTCTAATACTTTGGCCATCTGATGAGAAGAGCTGACTCACTGGAAAAGACACTGATGCTGGGAAAGATTGAAGGTAAAAGGAGAAGGGGGTCACCAGAGGATGAGATGGTTATATAACATCACTGACTCAATGGACAGAATTTGAGCAAACTCTAGGAGATAGGAGGACAGAGGAGATTGAGGTGTTGCAGTCCGTGAGATCGTAAAGGGTAGGACACAACTTAGAGACCAAACATCAACAACATGCCTGAGTAATATTTCATTGTATGTATGTATCACGTCTTCTTTATTTAGTCCTCTGTTGACAGACTTTTAGGTTGCTTCCATGTCTTGACATTGTAAATAGTGTTGTAATGAACATCCATCTGTCTTTTTGAACTATGGTTTTCTAGGGATAAATGCCCTGCAGTGGAAATACATTGTGTCATATAGTAGCTCTTGTTTTTAGTTTTTTGGGGAATATCCATACTGTTTTCCATAGTGGCTATGTTAATTTACATTTCCATCAACAGTGCAAGAGTGTTCCCTTTTCTCCATTCCCTCTCCAGCATTTATTGTTTGTAGATTTTTTTAATGACACCATTCTGACCAGTGTGAAATGATATCTCATTATAATTTGATTTGTAGTTCTCTAATAATTAGTAATGTTGAGCATCTTTTTATTTGTTTATTGGCCATCTGTATGCCTTCTTTGGAGAAATGTCTGTTTGGGTCTCCTGCCAATTTTTTATTTGATCTTGAGTTAGTCTTCTTGTTTAATGAATTAATGAATAAACAATCAATGTGCCATTTTTTCTAAAAAAAATGCATAATGTTACTCATGTGAATGTCTTCTCATGATGTTAGAGCATTTCTTCATTTTTACTTTATTTTCACCAGTTGAAAGCATTGGTCCTGGTTTGCCAGAACAACTGGAAGCACACCACAGCTCTTCTGTTGACTATATGTGTTATCCTTGTCAAGTTATGCAGTATGTTTATGCCTCACTTTCCTTGTGTATAGACTATAAATAATAAACTTATGGATATATTGTGTAAATTTTCTCTAACAGTTTTGGGGGAGAACTTAGAACATTCAGTATCCAATATGTATTATTATTCTTAGAGTCTTCAATACTGTTGCTAACAAAGTAGATGCTAAAAGTGATGTTGTTCTCAAAATTTTACCTTTCATCCAAATGCAAAATAAATAGATCTAGTTATTTTTATGTTTTATAAACTGATATTGATCTAGTTATTTGATAAATTGTTATCTATATAACAAAGGACATATTTACTAACATACAGTTATTGCCCATAGTTGTCTTATCAGTCAAAACTCCATAATAAATAAGAATATCTTGAAAATATATCTAGTGTTATATAATTTCAGTCTAAGAATTTTCTCTCATAAAAGAGAATTCATATTTCCCAATGTTTTCAATAAATTTAATTAAAACTTAATCCAGGCATTTCTAGCCCTTTTATGAGCAGGTTGTTCTACCTACATATGAGATACAGTGAGTTTAAAGAAAACTACTCTAGATTCACCACCATTGTTCTTGAATATTTGAGCCTTTAAATAAGCAATGATTTAATTTTACATCACTCCATCAATGTATATGATCATAAGGGATGATAATTTTTTCCATAATAATTTTTAGAAATATTGGCACAATTGCCCAGGAATTTCTTTAGGGAATAAGCAATGAGTTGTATACTCAATTGTTTTGTAGGGTAAATATAATTTTCAAAATTAAAGTGAGACAAGTGCTTAACTGTATGTTATATTTGACAATTGAAATACCTGAGATATTTCATGGATGCACAGAATAGAAGAGGCCCACTGTTCAATCCTTATGTAAGAGATATGATCTTTCCAATGTCTCAACTTTGAAAATGTAGTTGACATACAATCTATTACAGATAGATTATCCTATGAAAAAAGTATTTTCCCAAATCCAAATTTAGACATGTAGACATTCTGTTTTGTCTTATTCTTAGAAAAGAGTCAAATGACCATTCTATAGGTAGAAATATACTACTATAAACAGACCATGAAGATGATTTTTATA
Source organism: Cervus canadensis (assembly GCF_019320065.1). Lineage (NCBI taxonomy): Eukaryota > Metazoa > Chordata > Mammalia > Artiodactyla > Cervidae > Cervus > Cervus canadensis. The sequence continues at coordinate 41,399,850 of NC_057394.1, read as the reverse complement.
TCTGACATGTTTATAATCACTGACTTGCATACTAATGTTTGCTTCTAAATTTAATTAGAATGAGTGGTATATAATACAGAGTCCTAAAGCATTTCCTGAATATTGTTTCTGTCTAACCTTATTCCAAAACTGCCTTCATGTTTTGAATTGTCATTGTGTAAATATAGTCAAGATACAATTTTATCTTATTATAAAATATAATTGACCCTGACTTTTAACAAATGGCATCTGTAATGTGAAATTTGCAGAATTAACAAAACTACCTAACAGATAAAAGATGAGGTGGTCTTTTTACAGAGTTGCACTGTTAACTGTGTATTAACAAAATAATATTAACACTAATTTTGGAGCATTTCAAGAGGAAACAGCAATCACCTTTTCATTTGAAAAACAACAGTAGGGCTACTTGGCCTTGGAATATGATTATTTTTTGAATGCCAGAGAATGAACCCTTCATAATTTAACATTTTAATCATTTCAAGGTGATTTGTTTTTACGGTGAGAAACCCTGTGTTGGCACTTTCTCCACATGTTTCCTAGGCATAATCACATATTAGTTGCAATTTTCTTTGCAAGATAAGACAATTATGCTAAAGAAAAATGCTTCTTTTTTAATAAAAGTTGTAAAATACCACAGGTATCCAGTTTGAACCAATACTGAGACTGGAAACTCATTACCCCTCAAAATGTCAGTTCTGATGAAGCATTTTAAAAAATTCCAAGAATCAAATTCAAAATGTCTTTACTAAGCTGTTTTATGGTAGCATGTACCATTGGAAATGTGATGAGTCTTCATGTAAAAATGCTGATTTGAATTAGATTTAGAATGTATGTCATCCTCAATTAGCCTTTCCTTCATCAAAATGATCTCACAAACACGGAGAATGAATCTTTATTTCCTCCTTTGCACATGGGAGGTCATTTGTCAGATTTAATATACTTCTACCTATGTCTTCCTACATGCCTGGAGTTCAAGATGGATGACCATAGACTTTCAGAAAAAGTTTCTAGCTTAAAACTTAAATTTAATTTTAATATAATGCCAAAACCGTTCATATTGAGGCTGAAAATTAAAATAGCATTTACTAAAATAACATTGATTTGTTTCAATTTGAGAGGATAAAACATATATTTTAGTCATTGTCCCTCCTATAAGAGCAAGTTCATATACAAGTAACTACTGAGATCCAAACAAGAAACGTTAAGTGTTGTAACTTTTTTTTCTTGAATCATTCAGATAGTTTTATGACCTAGATTTGAATTAATACTACTGTCTGTGATATTCCAGAAATGCAATCACTTATTTTATGGCTGTTTGTTTAAAATCAATTAACCTAAGGCATTTTAGGAATTAATATCCCAACATTTGAACAATTACAGTGATCTTATAATATAGATATCAATTTAGAGATTATGAGGCCCATGAAAATTACAGTTTGGTTATACTAGTGGTAGAAGATTCATACACTGAATGGTATTCAAGGGAATCCACAGTATAGGATTATGGCTATGCTCTAAAGAGCGTTAAATCCATTGATTAATGGGTTATTTGCAAAGCCTAGTGTTCACAAGGTCAGTCCTTGAGGAGTTTATTTATGAGAACATTTCAGTTCTTGTGATTATAACTAAGAACTTCTGCTATATTTGTACCTTGGCAAAGCATTAAAAACACCTATGCTGGTTTGCTTAAAGAGGAAAGCATTACTTCCTTTTGCAAGACCTCATTGATGTCTTGGTTTTTAGGCTTATATCACCTTCTAGATGAGACTGTAGAATGACATGATATGAAAATCTTGGTTTCCACTTAGACAATAAAAACTATTGCTACAAATTTGGTTTTGTACAATAACTGCTACTCACCACTCAAAAGTACTTAGAAGATAATGCTACATACTGCACATTTATGAAGCATTCAGTTCTGTAACATCAATAAAAATTTATAAGAAATTTTAGCATGTTACAACACAATACTTTGGAAAGTTCAGTAGAGGACTCAAAAGAAATAAAAATAAAAGACTATTTTCTCTATAGGGGTAGCAAAAGGGTACATGGAAGTATATGCATATATGGTTTTATCGTTCTTAAACAAATATGCTTTATAAATATGAAGGTAAGAACAATTACTTTCAATAAGCATTTTGATTAGATTAGGGTTATAATGTTTACGGCAATTCCTTTTTAAAATTTCAGGTGAAATAGAAAAGAACCCCAAAGTACCTGTTCTAACAAGTAGTCTCTTAAAATCTATTAAACTCCAGTTGCATTTTAGGTTTCTCTTTGAAGTTAATGAAAAAATGAACATTGTGCTATAATTTATATTTCAGGCTAATAATATTATTATATACTGTTAATAATACAACTTCTAGAGAGTGCAGTTATAGTAATTCCATGATTGGTGTCATTGTTTCTGGCAGTGAAAAAAATGTATTTGAGTATAACATATAATAAAAAATGGTCATTGATATTATATCAAGCATAATGCTTTCTTCTGAATTATATCACATAAAATAGAAAGGAAGACTTTCTATGCAGTAGATAATTATATACTTAAGTGTGAAATATGCCATTAGAGGTCTTAAATTAAAATTTCTAAATTCAAGTTTGAAATAAATTCAAGTACTTCCCTTTCAATATACATATGAGAGGATCCCATCAAATAGTTCATAATCCAAAACCCCACCAACAAGAGAAATCAATATTGTCTCAATACTAGAAACAATTCTTAGACAATGCAAAGGGAGATCATGAAGACACTTAGTAAAGGGAAATATTTGAAGTTGAAAGTGAAAAAATGAAAAACAAAATTTGCTAATTATAATTTTTAATTCCTCATGATATTTATGAGAATAGGGACTGCCTCAGTCTTGTTCAATCTCACACCCATTTTGTAGCATCTCTACTTCATGGAGCTTATATCATCATCAGGGGGAGAAGGAGCTGACACATGAAATAATCCATACACATGATAACTTCAGTAGAGGGAAGCACTATTGTGAAAATAAAACATGATAAGAAGGTAAAGGATGAGTTTCAAAAGTAGGCAGAGAAGGCCTATGTGGAGGTTACCTTTACACCAAAACTGGAAGCAGTCATGAATGAAGCCACGTAAGAATTGCTGACTGGTATCCCAGACACAGAGCACTGGGACATACGGGTTCTGAGAGCAAGGAGCTGGGCATGGGAGAAGGAAGATCAGTGTGGCCAGAAAGAACAGGAGAAAGAAGATGAGGCAAGAGGCAAGCAGAGCTCAAACAGTCATGGTAGTTAACAAAGACAGTTCTAACATGCACAGAATACTTGATGAGTGTCAGCCTTGGTTTTCATGTTTAAAATGCACATTCTGTTGGACTTTATCTCTTAGGTAAGACTTTTAGTTTTTATTCAAATCGAGACAGGAAAAACATGTCTTTATGGGATATTCTTTACAGTTAGCTCTTATGAAGTAAATTGTGCTTTATAAAGCAGAGGAAATAGAGGAAAACATGGCTTGAGGGAGTTTTTCTTTTGTTAAAGAAAGATGATCTATTTTAAGGTACATTTAAATGAAAATAGGTGGAAAAAAAAAACCTCCTGAAGCAAAGGTATAACCCAGTCTTTTCATCATTAAAATGGAGAAAATTTAAAAAAAAAAAAAACATGCTTTGTTGTGAGAAATGAATAAAATTTGTGTATGTATGTGCGTGTTACCTGACTTGTAGTAAGTAATCAGACAGTGGCTACAAAGATGATGATGACACAGATGATGATAAAGAAGGAGGAGGAGGAATATCAGAGGAGAAGAAAGGAAGAAATTACCATCACAAATCCTCGGATAAAAGTGAGAGTACGATTTACTGTCACTATACATCTTTTTAATCTGAAGAGAAGGGGAAGCAAATAAGAGAAAAATATCATGACTTTGATCATGTAAAGTTGAGTTAGTGCTTAGTTGTATCTGCTTTTACGAAGACGTAATTTTCATATTCAAAAACCCTATTGAATGAGAGAATGGGGTGTCTGAGTTGTGAAAAGAGACAAGGATGTTATAGTGTGGGGAATCCTTGTGCTAGGGAAACAGGGAGACTGATAATGTTGAGCGCCTTTGTCTCATTATTATTAAGGTATTTAACACTTAGGACTCTCTGTCATAAAACTAAATCATTATATATAATTGATTTATTTCAAGTGGTGGCAAAGATACTCAAAAGAATTCTGTGTGTTAGGGTTCCAGAAAGAGTAAAAATAGACAATCAACCAAAACAAACCAACAACAACAACAACAAAAAACCTGGATAATTAAAAAGACATTTGTCCTAATTAGTCAAATAACCTAAAAATTCTTTCAGCATTATGTTCCTCAAAATATATGCTTTACGTTGGTACCTTGCTTCCTGTTCCACATCTACAGTATCAAAGTATAAGCATCTATTTTATAACCTTAATAAAATATATTTTGTTGGGTAGAAGAATTCTATATCCATTGACTGTATGTATCTTAGGTCTCAGAAATCAAAAACCAGACATAACGTGCCTCTGACTTCCCCAATAACATGAAAAAGAACAAAAACTGAAAAAGTCAAGCGTTGCTACAGTCATATCATCTTCAACTAAGCTGCAAATGCAAAATGTCTGGTGTTCCGATAAGTTTCTAAGATTTCTGACTTAAAAATATTATCACATGTGGTGAAGTGGAGGGCTTCCCTGGTAGCTCAGCTGGTAAAGAATCTGCCTGCAATGCAAGGAGACCCTTGCTCATTCTATTCCTGGGTCTGGAAGATCCCCTGGAGATGGGGGAGGATACCCACTCTGGTATTCATGGGCTTCCCTGGGGGCTCAGCCGGTAAAGAATCTGCCTGCAATGCGTGAAATCTGGGATCTATTCTTGGGTTGGGAAGATCCCTGGAGGAGGGCATGGCTACTCACTCCAGTATTCTTACTTGGAGAATCCCCATGGACAGAGGAATCTGGCGGGCTACAGTCTATGGGTCTCACAGAGTGGGACAACCCTGAACAACAAAGACCAGCAGAGCAGTGCTGAAGTGGACAACATCAGAGTTATTAGCAAAAGAAGGACAGGCACTTAAACTATATAAGTATGGTTTGTCCCTACCAAATCATGCCATAAAATTAAACAAACAAACAAAAAAGGATCACATTAAGTAAGACAGAGAGCAATTTCTTCTGATCGATCTAGGAAGAGAAGCAGATTAATGAACAGCAGCAAATACAGCTTTTCTGAAAGAGTTATGATTCCTCAAATCTGATTTGTGGTTTGGCAAAATATGATAATATATGAATTACTGAAATAATGTGCAGAGATCTGAGTCATTGAAAACTATGTTACTTTGATGATAACTCTTAGGAAATACAAATGTAATATGTTTATCAAGTATCTTGCTAAATGTTTTCATTGAAGTCACTATACCAATATGTAATAGCAGCTTGGAGAAATGACAAGAATAAAAAGAGAGAGACTACAGCCAACAGTTTTCTATTATGATTAGGTTGGATAAAGCCACAGAGTGACTTGAAAATCATAGTTTCCTCCTGCCTGCCACCTATCTTTTTGGTCATTGTTACTTCACTAACATGTCCTCCTTTGCTTATCTTCTGTTGTGTTTAGATTTCTCTAGAAAAAGGACTGGAAATAGATTTGAAGACAGTGGTAAAGTTGTTTCTTCCAGAAAACTGGATCATGGAGGGAAGGGTGAAGAGTGGTCAGACTATTCCAATTATGAGTAACAAAGGCATTATGAAAAAGACCGTTGTGTCAAAGACGAGATTAGCAGTATTCTAACATCAGTGCTGTTGGTAACTGAAGCAACTGCTTAGAGTGTATGGCATAGATGAAGAAAATGAGACTTAACCTAAAAGGATAGCCAGTTAGTACTCAATAAAATTTGTTAAATACAGACCATGTCTACTAAGTAAGTGATTTATAGTTGTAATCCTTGATACACATAACAGTCCTCTGGCAGTTATTACTGCCATCATTTTTCTGATTTAGAAACTAGAATGGTTAAGCAATCTCTCCTAAAGTCACCCAGTTAGTAAGTGGCACATGTGAAATTCACCCTCAAGTCTGTCTGGTTCCAAAGGCCGTGTTTTAACCAATCAGTTCAGTCTCTCAGACATGTCCGACTCTTTGCAACCTCATGGACTGCAGCATGCAAGGCCTCCCTGTCCATCACCAACTCCCAGAGTCCACCCAAACCCATGTCCATCGAGTCGGTGATGCCATCCAATCATCTCATCCTCTGTCATCCCCATCTCCTCCTGCCCCCAATCCCTCCCAGCATCAGGGTCTTTTCCAATGAGCCAGCTCTCCGCATCAAGTGGCCAAAGTATTGGAGTTTCAACTTCAACATCAGTCCTTCCAGTGAACACCCAGGACTGATCTCCTTTAGGATGCACTGGTTGGATCTCCTTGCAGTCCAAGGAATTCTCAAGACTCTTCTTCAACACCACAGTTCAAAAGCATCATTCTTCTGCGCTCAGGTTTCTTTATAGTCCAACTCTCACATCCATACATGACTACTGGAAAAACCATAGCTTTGACTAGACAGACCTTTGCTGGCAAATAATATCTCTGCTCTATTTTAGAGTCAAGCAAAAACAAAAACAAACCATAAAAGCCCCAAACAAAGCACAAAATGCCAATCATATTAATTTCATCACAGGTGAATTATATGGCTTACCATTAGCATAAATTAACACCAAATAATATTTAGCTGTAATAGTCAACAGATGTAAATGCTGAAATTAAGTGAAAAACAAATATACTATCTTCACTCTAATTTATAATAAAAACATATAGATTATAACTTAAAAGAAGTTTTGTTTCACCCATAAGCAGACAGAATGTAGATGGAAAGGGGGTTACATTTCAGATTGATATGAGTAGTTTTTTCAAGCTATTACTGGTGTGCTTGTCCTGTTCTCACTAGATTAGAAACATATTTAAGAAAGTTAGCTTTACCTTTCCACATCTATATCTGCCTAATAAACATTAACCAAAGTCACTTTAGTTTTAGGTTATAGGAGATTTTTCAGTAGAAAACAGCTAAAAAATGCAACTATGAAATACAATAAACTTGGATTTCATTTCTAGCTTCAACACTGATTATTTTCTTGATATTTAGAAACTAATTTAAACACTATGATTCTCAGATTCTTCTCTGTAAATGGAGGTGATGATTTCAGCCTCCAAATATGCCACAGATTAAATGAAATCATATGCATACATCAGTTAATGTATTTATAAAGTATAGAAACATTAAGAAGATTCAAATTTTTGCAATGCTCTAAAAGTTTACTTACTATTCTATTGATTCTCTAGAGGAGGATTTATTAGGGTTTTTAAAGAAAGAGTTACTTTAATTTCTTGCATGTATGCTTAGTCCCTAGGACATGTCTGACTCTCTGTGACCCCGTGGGCTGCAGCCTGCCAGGCTCCACTGTCCATTGGATTTTCCAGGCAAGAATACTGGAGTGGGTTGCCATTTCCTACTCCAGGGGATCTGCCCCACCTAGGGACTGAACCTGCATCTTCTGCTTTGGCAGGCAGATTCTTAACCACTGAGTCATCTGGGAAGTAATTGGAGGATAATAGAATACCTATGCAGAAGTTCAGTGATGATTATTCTTACTCTTCTTAACATGAATGAGAGGGTGATAATATCTGGTTAGGCAAAATCCTGGTGGTTTCCATCCAGGGAGTAACATTGAAGGGAACTTTCTGATCGTATGCCTGACAACCTTTGCTCTGGTGAGTTTTGAAAATGATAAACAAACAGAATTGCAATACCAAATATAGACTATGTATTTTTAGTAGGTACATCAACTGTTCACAATCTAACTTGTAACATTATATGAAATCTAGTACAGTTTAAGTTATCCAAATATTCCTGTTAAGAATATACTTTCTCTTATTTCCACATGATTGTTACATGACAATGATACCCTATATTCAATTAACATTTATTTGATATTCACATTTGCCTTTAAGGCATTTTTGTGACCCACCTAAATGCATTACACAACTTAAAATTTATTCTTATTTTCATATGACAGAATTAACATTAAGGCATTAAAGATATTCAGTAAGTTTTCTCTTTTCCTTCCAGTATTGAAATTTTCTTTCTATGTCTGTCAATGATAGAGTTTAAATCATGATTTTTGAAAGCAGTGGCATCCAAAATACCTATTAGCTAGATCATTGATAAATACTGATTAGCTAGACAGCAGTCCTTGCTAAAGCAATCAATGTCAATCATAGTTGAAATCAACATTAAGAAATTTAGGGGTGCTTACTTATTTTACAAATCTTCATAAGAATAATTCATTTGCTATCATTGATATGGAAAGAGAAGAAAGGCAAGAGAAAGAGGGAGCAAATAAAAGAGCAAGTAAAATGAATGGAGAATGAAGAGAGAAAAATAGAGATGGACAGCAGACTCCCAATTATCCACAGAAGAAAGAACACAGCTTGTAGTCACACATTCATGAGTTACCTGGCTGGTAAATTCGGTAGCACAGGCAGATACACTCAGTTCCACTCCTGTCCATCCTGTTTCTTAAAGGACTCACAGCATCCTCCTTTGTACTCTGCCTGTGAGTGGGGAGGCCTAATGAAGGGCTTCCTTACACTGGCCCGAAACACTGAGTATTTCAAAACTGAGCATGAACTGTTTCTCAACTGGTGCCCCATTTATATGTGGAACTGACCTATGCATTGGAGGACAGTTATCATTCCTAAATCTCAAATAACAATAACATCCTTCAGTAAGTATGACAGCATCAAATGTCCCCTTCCCACATTTCCAAAGGCTCTGCAGTTGAAAATCTTAATACCATATTTTTTCTCTTTACAAGATGAAATTTACATTAAAATGTAGACAATGTTCACAATTTGATTAAAACATATTACTTGGGACCAAAAGAGATTATGAAGAGATCTTTTTAATCCACATAAAAAATGTCATCCAACTTTAGATTTATTAGTGATAATGCTAATAACTGTGTCTCCATCAATTTACTTCCTGGATCATCTGCTGACAGGTTCTGAACTTGAGGAAGAGAGCTCAATAATACATTTGTAGACCAGGGTTGATTTCTTCAAGATAATATATTTTTAATAAAAAGAGATCTGATGGCTTAGAAAGAGTATCTGCTTTGAAGTAAGAGAATTGTTTTTTAGTCCATTCTCTTCTAAAATAGCTTTGTGATGATTTCACAGAGAAAAAAACATTTGAATAGAGTGAACACGGTAAATATTTAACTTTTATAACACTTTTTCTACCTAATTTCTATCAAAATTAAAATGGTACATATTAAGACACATTTGTCTGACTTAAGAGTTAATAAAGACTTAGAATCCACCAGCATAATTAATATTCAAATAACTGCATTGTCTCTAAGGCACCTGAATATCAAAAAGGAAGAGGAGATTTTATTGATCTGGGAAATGGCAGCAGGTTATGCTTATTGTATATAATAAAGACTATTGATTTTTTTAAGCAGAAAAATGGCACTTTAAAAGGCCCATTTTATATCAGCTGCAGCTGAATGATTCTTTCTACCAGACTAGAATTTTTCAGAATTATTTTTATTGGACCAAAATGTGTAATTTGCCAGGAGCCTCCTTTATACCAACAGAACGGGAGTTCATTGCTATAATGAATGCTTTCCCTTAACATCTGAATTGAAACTGTAATCTATTCAACTGAGCTAAAATTGTAGGCAATGTTCTCACTGCAATAAAAGGACATTACACTAAAAAATAATATCCTTAGCTTAAACAACCTAAGAAATTTGAGAGGGAAGAGATTCCTTCCTAAGCAAATATACATATGTTCAAAAGTTGATAATGATACTTAAACATAAGGCCAATACATGTTATATCAGTAAGTTATAATTATTTCAGTGAGTAATAAAACCTAAGCTGTAGGTTTAGGAGAAGATACTTCAAACTACCACTGAATCAGGTTACTGATATTTTATAATGTGCTGAGGGAGGTGACTGAGCTTGCTACCACTTTTATACAATACTTTTGAAACAAGACTAACAATTTTTGTGTGGTTCCATAAACTACTGAGTGTAATAGTACTTAGCTTTTCTGCAATTGTTTTATAATTCACAGAATTATCATAGAAAAAGCTATTGGTAGATGGGTTAGCAATTTAGTATATCACTTAACTCACCAAAGAAGTGGTTATCTCCGAAACTAACCTCAAATTCCACCAGGGACATAGCTACACTACGTGGTGCAGACTCACTTGTCAGTGACATATGACCATATGACAGATCCAGCCAAAAGAATGTGAGAAAATACGCCCATTTCAGGACTGGGCCACCAAATATTTCCCTATGTACTTACCCATGCTCAGACCCCTTTTCAGTTGGCTACAGTAGAGATTGGCAAGATAAAAGTAAAACACAGATGTTGAAGATAGTATAATATTCACCTTTCTAAATTCCTGATTGATGACAGGAAGGAGACCGTCCCTCATCTGCTATATTTTTTGCTCATTCAGAACTACTATATCAGCAAGAAATAAACTCACTATGTTGGAGCTATTTATATTTAACCAGCTATTTATAAGAATAGCTAGCACTATCTTTACTAATATAGTATGTCCTACCTTAAATAGGATATTACTATAAAAACAATCCTAAATTATGGATGTAGACTTGTATTATGCCTTTAAGGACAGGCAGCAGATAACAAGGAAACAGATATAGTAGATTGGAAAGCTTGAGTGGTTTGCTATTCTCTTGTAAAATATTTGCTAACATTGAGGTTAGGGATAATTTGAAAGAAAAACAAGTGCTTGCCAATCCTGTGGCTCTGGAGGAATGGGTTGGATAGAACCAGAATGATACTATATATTGTTTTTACTGTTTTTCAATATTAAAAGAGATAAATGACTAAAAATGGAATTGTCTGGATTGCAAACAATAAATGAAAGGGAATAGAGAACATACGTAAAATTGGGAACTCCTAGGGTTAGAAAGTCAGCAGTTTCCAGATCTTAAATAGTAGGATATAAGTCTAAAAAGAAGACCCAGTTCCATCCGTGGGTCAGAATGATTCTCTGGAGAAGGAAATGGCAACACACTCGAGTATACTTGTGTGGAGAATCCCATGAACAGAGGAGTCTGGTGGGCTACAGTCCAAGGGGTCAAAAAGAGATAGATATGACTGAGTGACTAACATAAGTCTAAAAAAAGTTTTAGATCAATATGTCACATAAACACATTTCATCTTAAAAAGAAATACAAAAAATCAGCCCTGGAGCAACTATCGTGTGCTCAGTGGAAAGTTGGTTACTTCCCACTAAAGCCTATTGCTACCAAGCTTTAAGAAAATAAGATGAGACAAAAGAAGCAGAGAAATTAAAAAAAAAAAAATTTAACAAGTAGATTAAATTAAAAAAAAAATTTTGGATTCCTTTACTTATTTTAGAACTTCCTTGAAGCATACTGGTCAAAAGCATTCTAAATACTGCAGGAAACTTTATTTCCTTGATTATGCCCTGAGAAAGTCTGTGTAGGTAAATCAAATCTTGGATTCCCAAACTCTCCTGAGAAAAAAGAAAATTATATAAACTGGAAGGTCCTTGAGAATATACTTCCAAGGATTTCCCTGATGGTTCAGTGTTTAAGAATCAACCTGTCAATGCAGGGGACACAGGTTCGATCCCTGGTCTGGGAGGTTTCTATATGCCTTGGGGCAACTAAGCCAACGCACCCCAACTACCAGCCCTGCACTCTAAAGCCTGCATTCTGCTCCAAGAGACACCACCACATTGAGAAGCCTGTGTACTGCAGCTAGAGAGTACCCCCGCCCACCCCCCGTCCCACTTGCTGCAACTAGAGAAAGAGAGTGTGCAGAAACAAAGACCCAGTGCGGCCAAAAGTTAATTAATTATTTAAAAAAGAAGAGCATTGTCCCATGCCTGCTTCAGATGTGGCCTTCAAAGATAGGCCATCAAAATGAGCTAGGACTTCCCAGAAGGTGAACTAACAGAGAAAAACTGGGGAAAAAGTTTATTCTAGATGCAGAATCTGAATATAATAAATGAATTTTCTCCAGAAAAGGGAAGAGGATCTTCACAATGCCTGCCCAACAGGATTTTATTAGGGCCACAGTGAAAGTGTTAGTCACTCAACAGTGTCCCACACTTTGTGACCCCATGGACTGTAGCCCACCAGGCTCCTCTGTACACGGACGTCTCCAGGCAAGAATACTGAAGTGTGTAGTCATTCCCTTTTCCTAAGGATGTTCCCAACCCAGGGATTGAACCCAGGTCTGCTGCATTGCAGGCAGATTCTTTACTGTCTGAGCCACCAGAGAAGGCCAGTGTGGAACAGTAATGGTTTTACCTCCCTTAATTTTTAATTTTTCTAAATTGACTATGTGTTTTAGTGTGTGTATATATACATATGTGTGTGCTTTCCCAAAGTCTGTTCCTCTATTCTATATGTGGGGGAAAGAACATGAACATGAAAGTCACTCAATCGTGTCCAACTCTTCGTGACCCCATGGACCGTCCATGGAATTATCCAGGCTGGGATACCAGAGTGGGTAGCCTTTTCCTTCTCCAGGGGATCTTCCCAACCCAGGGATCGAACCCAGGTCTCCCACATTGCAGGCAGATTCTTTACCAGCTGAGCCACAAGGGAAGGCCATTATCTGGGGGAAAGTGGAAGTAAACAACTTGTCTTTTGGTTTTTGAATGTTTAAAGGAGGAGGATTTATGGATATCTTAGACTTGGATCTGTTTGCTGTTAATGGCTAAGTTACTTTGAATTCATTTCCTCAGAGATTTGTTGATTTTTTGTTTTTTCACCTAGAAAATTGAGCAAGCGTTGGTTAATAATCATAAGAATGATCTGTGACAAAGAATACTTGTCACCAAAATTTGTCCTCGTCAACTTGGTATCCAGCTAGGCTTGTTCCTCAGCCACGTAAGCAGTTAGGTGTGGACACATGACTGCCTTCTACTTTAAATAATATGCGAGGAAGTGATGTGTATCGCTTTGAGGTTTGGCCCACAAAACCTCTCTGGCATATTCTATTGTTTTTAGTTGTCTAGTGACCTGGCCATTGGTAGAACACCATTAGGATTTAGAAGTTACAGTTAGAGATGAGAAAACATCTTTTATCCTGATTTCTGCATAGTTTTGAGGGAAAAAGCTTCTCTATCTGCCTAGGACGTTACATGAGTAAGAGGAACTTCTAATATTTGTAAAGATTAAAGATTTATGAACCAGAATTTTTAAGCATTTAACAGTAATCTAATACCAATGTTCCTTGTTTTTCTTCTACAGAAAGGTACTGCAAAATATAAAGACAGAAAAAAAACTTTTAAAAATAAAAATAATGGGACTCAAATATAAAATTGCTATATAATGTTTAAACTTCTACTTCAATTAAGAAATAAATTATAAAGAAAAAACAATAGAACTATTGAAACATTCTAAAATGCCAAATAATTTTGTATTTAGATATATTTGTAATTCAGAATTTAGGGGAAATTTTGAAATAAATAGGAAATATTATATATGAAAAGATGTATATTTTATTTGCTTTATATTTGAATCTCATTTTTTTAGCTCTGTAACACATTTAGTAGATTTTCTTCCCCAAATTTTAAATTATAATTTTTTCCTGTTAGTTATTTCTAGTTTATGCTGTTATAGAATACCTTTTACAGTTTTATGGCAATACTACCTAGGAATCAGTTTCATTGCATTCATTGGTTAATGAATTTTACGAAGATTGCTTGCTAAAGTGCATTTCTTCTCAGTCCAGTTTGAATAGATTAGTTCCGTGATTATGCCAGCTAAGCTATTTATATCCTCCTGAACTTCAATGGCAATTTGTAACTTTATATCACTTTATATTCTCTGCTATATGTTATAACTATTTGCATAGATCTCTTTATTAATATTATAGAAAACTCTTTGAATGTTTTCATTCTTTGTTCATCCTTTATGTTCAAGTCTTTATAATAAATTAAAATCAGAAATTTTGCTTTGCTCAATAAAAAAATTTACGCTAATAGACACATTTATTCCTTTATCAGGTCACTATACCAGAATATGATTAGAGCTAAAACTTTGAGACTATCACTGCAGAACAATCACAAAGGATAACTTCTGTGTAATGATTGGCTGCATCACAGCTATTAACATGGCTTACCTCGGCCTTAGGTTTCTATCTAATGTGAAGTTTGCATGTCTGTTACTACTGGCTCCCTGTGGTGTGTCCAGTCTAAATTTCCACTTGGCTAAATGTAGTATGCAAAATGAAAGCATATTTCAATTTACTAAGCATAAGGGCCATTTATAATCAGCACAAAACTGTTTCAAGTATTTGTATACGTAAAGGATAACCAAAAAAATGGCAATACACTTGTTTTCCCTGCTTTTAACAAGTCTGATATTACTTTAATTTTAAATGTAATAAGTACAGTTCTCAAGAAATCAATAGCTTAAAAACAAACCAAAAAACCCATGAGTCTTTTTGAAAAAGAGTGCAAAACTAAACTAAATAAATAAAAGCAGCCCTTGTTTTTGCTAAGAGGATGCACTTAGAGTCAGATAAGGTGGGTTTACAGAAAGAAATGAACTTTTTTAAGGAATGGGACTTTAGGCAAATCTGTTTCATAATTTATGTCTATAATATGTAATACATGTAATTTTATTATATATATAATGAGTTAGGCATATATATCTATACATCGATGCTTTTCAGATTTATTAGTAGAAGCTGTCAGTATATATTCATTATAATCCTCAGAGAAATAAATATAAATAAACATATTTGCCTTTTTATAGTTCAACATTTGACAATTATAAGGCAATAGCTATGCTTTTATTTCTAGAAACCTTTTCTAAAATTAAGTAAAATCTACTAATGGGTATCTTATAGAAATAAAGCTGGTGAGGGAAGTAGAGCAAAGGAGGCAGGAGAGGAAACAGGGGGTCATGAAGAGGCATTCATCACTCTGGCACCAATGTTAGTGGATGGAAACGGTTGATCCCTTTCTAGGTTTCAAGAGAAAGAACATTTTGTGCAATTATGTCCTGTGCTGAATGTATTGTTGGCATTCAACCAATTAATAATAACAAGAATGAGAACAACTCTGTCTGCGATAAGAATAAGACTTCCAATATTAGTCACAGTCTGCTTAGCTTTAGGTTGGCTTAGATAAATGTAGTAAAGACAAGGAAAACATCCCACTCCACACTTTTTGGTTAATTTAATATCTTTGCTAAGTGCTTAGGTAGTACAGTGACAGACACAAGAAAAATGCATGAATTGATTGCACTGATGATAGAGTCCATTTTAGCACAAAGAAAAACCCTTATAATTAGATGTGAATACCTGCTTTCTTGCCATCCATCACATGAGCAAGTTTAGAAAAGTATTTTTGTAATGAATTAGAAATGAGTAATATTTCATAACACTCACCATGTATTATACACATCCTGCCATAAATGGCTCTGTCTGTACTGACTATTGCAAGATTCAGAAATGGCCCAACTATCTTTAAAGAACTTTCCACATAGTACTCTGCCAAAAAGTCTTGAACAACTTAGCACTTTTAAAACACCTGAGTCATCCAAATTTTAAAAATGTTTTGTAAAACTTTCCTGAGGCAACTACTGAAGTCCTACACAAGTTCCTAGCAAACAGAAATCCAATGAATATTTAGTCCATCAATTTAGGAGATATAGACCACATTTAAATGTTTTATGGCTCTGTGTAGCTAAATAATACCACTAAAAATAAGCTAATAAGGCAAAGTGTGTGTTTTAAGTACAGTTTTGTTTAGTGAAAAAGGCAACCATATGCATTTTAGTTTATACTCAGATCCTAACAATGAGCTGAGAGCAGAATCAAATAATTCCACAGTGTGATTTCTAACTTTACAGGAAAGAGAAAACATGAAGAGAGAGAGAGGAGAGAAAAGAGAGAGGAAGAAATTAGAGAAAGTGATAAGGGAGAGAGGGTAGGTAGACTGAAGGTGGAGAGGGAGACTAAGATGTATTGAGATGATTAATTCCACCCGGATTTGATCAGCATGAGAGATATAGATCAGGTACACCAAGGACGCCAGAGTCAAATGATGAGTGAAACAAATAAGGAAAAAACCTATAGTCTAAAGCAAGATTGAAATTTTATTATCATTCCAGGACAAGGAGTGACTAACTTTAAAATTGTGAAATAAAAATTATAATCTCTGAGCATATATAAAGGTGGAGAATAAGACTGGCTATTTTCTCTACGCCTGGCTGTAGCCTCTTAAGTTTGTTCCACAGAATAAAGGAAAGCAAAGAGCAATTTTACCACAAATGTTTGGGTTTTTTTCTTAAATATTCTCACCCAAGTTCCAAAGCAAATGAAGCTAAATGGCAATGACTACGATGTTTAAAAATAAGAAACTAGCAGATAATAGCTAAGAAAATATACTTAATTCAAAGAAAACAATTTGCTTGCTACATTTCCCTAAGCTTATAACTACCATCAGAGCGAGTTAGTATTCTTGAAGTCCTATTTATAATGTGTTCATTTCTTATGAGGAATGGATAAAGGCAATGTGCTTATTTTTATTCAATTTCACAAGGATTTGGAGAAATGTGTAAAAGGTTGAAATGTTTTTATTTATAGTTTTTCTTTACCTTTAGGAAATAATTACTAAAATGACAACAAAAAATAATTAATGAAGCTGGTGCATAAAATTATTAATGAATCTAAATTGCGTCATATCGTTATAACTCCTTGCCTCAGGTAACCATTTGACAATAAAAATGAATAAAATACATTTGGACAATTAGAAAATAATGAAAAACATTCAAGAATGACATTTGACAAAGGCAGATAAGGGGATATTGTAGTTGAAAAAATGAGCACTTATAGATCGGCTGCCCCTGATGTGATATATCATAGATTATTAAGAAAATTGTGCACAAGTATATTGAATCACTTGCAATTAGTTTGGGGGCAAAAGGAAAATGGACTATACCTAATTAATGATGACAGTGAAAGATGTTGATTCAATGGGAGATCTTTATAAATTATAAATGAGATAAAAACATATAAAACCAAGAAAATAACTCTACATTTATCATAGATGGATAAGCCCAGCAAGGAAGCAATTATAGAAAGACTAATATTGAAACAAAAAAATACATTGAATAAAGAGAAAAAATGTATAACATAGAATGAGCTATGAGGAACATTTAGAGGCAGTGTGTAAAGTATCAAATGACCAGTTGTGCTCTACACGTCAGTAACCTTCAGAGTAACAAAGAGCTGAGTTTAGAATCCCACTTGCTATTTTGTAGCTGCAGGAAAGTCTGAAAACATATCCATTTAAACAATGCATACATATTATTATGATTAATTAATTGTAGCTCTTATATACATTTAAAATATTATTCAAAATTGTAAAATTTAAGAATGGCTAGAGAAGTTACTTTGTAAACGTAATTAAGTTCTTTAAGATGATTTTAAATTTGTCTTGGTTGTGCCTATACCTTAAATATTATTTCTAACGATAAGATGTATTGTTAATTATTTTTCTTGATATTAAAAAAGTCTTCCAGTTCAATGGATAACAGACTTCCTTTAATACTTTCCATGAACAAAAGTTAGGCTTTTTCAAGTGATTGTTATTTTTCCTTTGTAATATCTACCTGTTGATTTCAAAATTGTTTATTTGTTTCAGGTCATTAGTTTTAGAAATAATATTTTAAAAGACCTTTGTGAAAAATTTTCAAAAGAATGGAAAAAAAGCAAGAATACATTGTATCTATTTTGTTTTATTTATAATAACATATTGCATTAATTGTCTTTGCTCAGATAAATTGAAACTGGTTCAATTTCCTCTTGTCATAGAGAAGACTATAAATGTGGTGCAATCTTATAATTGATTTTGGATGATTCAAAGGGGTTCTTTGGTAGAGATAATTTAACAAAGCTGGTGAAATTGGTAAATGAATATTTTCATGGAATTTGGAGATTTTTCTTCTGGAAATGCTGAATTTACAAATGGTCAATGTTAAAATGGTCAAAGATTTTTCTCACAAAGCTTACGTCCTATTTATAATGTTCAATTCAATTCTTCAATTTTATCTTCGCATTTGGTGTTGCTTCATTTAAAAAAATGAAGCATGAAGGAAGGGCATTGATACGGATGTATTAAACAGAGAGAAGATTGTTAATAAATTAGTTAAGCTTCACTATTAATCCTTCAAAACCTATTCAGGTTGCCCTTTTGGGTTGTCGCTTACACATTCTTGAGAAAAAGAATAAAGATTACTTGATGTCAGGAAGTTGAAATAATAACATTGCTGAAATTTATTGATGTGTCACATATCTTATTACAATAATGCATTAAACAAGGGATCTCATATACATAAAATTTCTTCTGGTTTATCACTCTCATTTTGTTTGTATAACCACATATAGTTTCACTATGTCCCTAATAATAATATTGAGAAAATAATAACCTTCCAGGCATCAGATGAAGTCTCTGGTGATGTCATATTCACTCTGACATTTATACTGACTTCATTTATGACAGGCTGAAGGTGATGAACAGGTCCAAGCAAGAGGTCACCTTGTGTCAAGATTGGTGTACAATCTGTCAAATCCAGTGACTGTGAGTCTGCTAATGAGGAATTAACTAGACAGAATGTTGCTATTTGACTGTTTTCATGCACTCCAAACCTGTTAAACAATGCTAATCAGGTGTTTATTAAGTGAAACCATTATGCCAAACTTGCTGCAAACCTCACCATATGTCAGAGAGGTTGTAACGTATTATTCATCCATTTTAGAGCTAGATTAATAAGAGTCATTCACTGAACTTTTCGTTTCTTAGCCTTTGGCTATGCCTTGGAATCAAGGTTACACTTTTGTTTCAATTTTTCTTTAAATGGACACACAATTCCAGAAAACTCCTTTGAGCTAGAGTGTGCCTCTTGGTGTAAAACTCTGTTCATTTACTATTACATTGAAAACCAGCTCTTTTTATAAGAAGAGTAAAAGAAAGAAAATGTCAACTTAAGCAAAATTTGATAAAGGACTAAAATAATAAAATTGTTATTATACAGAATGATACACTTTACACTCAAAGTGAACACATTAGTTTTTTTTGAGTCTTCACTTTACAAATGAGTTGGGAACAAGCAGGCAGTTGCAAATTATTCCTGAATTGGGTACAACTGTACTTGAAAATGTATAACTACTTCTAATCTAACATTTTATGAGCTAGCATTTCCTTTACATAAAGGGCATTAATTATGAGTACCCTTGTAAATGGATACAAAATAAATAAAACATTTCCCTCTTTAACTTTATAGTATCTTCCTGTTTTTAAGACCAGTGTTAATATTTACTTATTCCACATGAATACTTTAGTTATTTATGTACTCTCTGAATTTCACTATTATATTTTCATTTTATGAGAATGGAAAGAGCCTTTAAGTCAGAAGATCTGCGTTTACATGTAGAAGCATCATTCTATCAGTCATATGATCTTGAACAAGTCATATAATCTATCAACTATCAAATTTGAATCAAAATATTTTCCCTTTATGATTTTTGAGTGAAGCAAAATGATACATAATGCAAATTTTAATTTGATATATAATACACATTTTAATTTAAAAGTATATTAAAGTTAAAACTAAAATAAAAATTCATGTTAGTGTCTATCATAAATGTTTTAACTGTGTGTGAAAGTATTTTATATTTGCTTATGCTTGAACAATATCATTTTTTTAAACTGACATCATGATCATACTCCTCCTCTTTACTGCTATCCTAACCATCACATACGCTCTATGTGCTTAAGTATTTCTATCAAACTAGATATTAAGCTGAAAGTAGAAAATACATCTTCAAAATTTTTTCTATCAAAAATCACCTGAAGTAATAATGTACTATTTACAGAAAGCAATGCATAATATTTAAGCTGTGACCAAACTAGACAGATTATTAAAAAGCAGAGATATTACTTTGCCAACAAAGGTCCAATTGTCAAAGCTATGGTTTTTCCAGTAGTAATGTATGGATGTGAGAGTTGGACCTTAAAGAAAACTGAGGACCAAAGAATTGATGCTTTTGAACTATGGTGTTGGAGGTGATGCTTGAGAGTCTCTTGGACTGCAAGGAGACCAAGCCAGTCAATCGTAAAGCAAATCAGTCCTGAATATTCATTGGAAAGACTGATGCTGAAGTTGAAGCTGTAATACTTTGACCACCTGATGTGAAGAATTGACTCATTGGAAAAGACCCTGTTGCTGGGAAAGACTGAAGGCAGGAGGAGAAGGAGACTACAGAGGATGAGACGGTTGGATGGCATCACTGACTCAATGAACTTGAGTTTGAGCAATTCCAGGAGTCGGTGATGGACAGGGAAGCCTGGCTGTGCTGCAGTCCATGGGGTCACAAAGAGTCGGACATGAATGAGTGACTGAACTGAACTGAATTGATACACGTAGAGAAGATTTAGTGTCCAACTTAGCAGCCTCAGCATTATTTTTTCAGACTGTTGAAGCTTCCAGAAGAAAATTAACAATTTTTAGGAAACTTGCAAAGACTCTTGTAGTTTCAAAATTGGAATCAAGTGTTCTTAGTATGGATTCCTATAACATTGTACTTATTTTATTAGAACATTTT
Source organism: Cervus canadensis (assembly GCF_019320065.1). NCBI lineage: Eukaryota > Metazoa > Chordata > Mammalia > Artiodactyla > Cervidae > Cervus > Cervus canadensis. The sequence goes on along the minus strand of NC_057394.1, from coordinate 41,379,166 downwards.
GAATATCTCACTAAATAAATATAAACTCTGTGAGAAGTAGGGGCTATTTATATACGATTAGCCTACAACAAGGAGAAGGCAATGGCAACCCACTCCAGTACTCTTGCCTGGAAAATCCCAGGGATGGAGGAGCCTGGTGGGCTGCAGTCCATGGGGTCGCTGTGAGTCGGACACAACTGAGTGACTTCACTTCCACTTTCACTTTTCACTTTCATGCATTGGAGAAGGTAATGGCAGCCCACTCCAGTGTTCTCGCCTGGAGAATCCCAGGGACGGGGGAGCCTGGTGGGCTGCTGTCTATGGGGTCGCACAGAGTCGGACACGACTGAAGCGACTTAGCAGCAGCAGCAGCAGCCTAGAACAATAGCTGGAACATAGTATTTCTTCAATATAAACATTCTTTAATTTGCTGATTGAAAGAGTGATTGATGCCCAATTTTTACAGCTACTGGAAAGAAATCATTGAACAATTTAAACTGAAAAAATAAAGCAAGATAAGAATGTGGGCAATGGTTTCCTTTTGGTTTGGCTCTTATGCATCCTTCTGTTTGATAATGATGGACGGAGATCCTCCTTATTCATGCTTCCATGCTTTCCAATAATTCAGACATTGGAGTAAATCATAGATTATGTAAATAATCACAGACTTATAAGAACAACCTCAAAATAATTTAACTATAAAATGGATATTTTTAGAGAGCCATAGTTTTAAAGGCAATAAAATATGAAGGTCTATCTACCTTAGCTTCCAAACTGTGTTACAGTTATTTATTTCATAGAAACTGCTAGAAGTGGATGCTAATTTTCTGTTTGAATACTTCTACCACTGAGACGTTCATTCTTTAGAAAGCCACATAGCATTTCTAAGTTTTGAAATTTAGAAAATAATTTTGTTTTGAACTTAACTGTATCCCAGATAATTTTATCCATAAAATATTTCTACTATCTGACACAGAGTAAGGATTTTAATTGTGTCCCATGACAGCACTTCCCGTACTTAATCATAGCACTGTCAATCTATTTTCTCAAACCTTAGGTTTTTCAATAACTCTGAACATTGTATATTTTAGACCCTTTCAATATCATTGAAATATATATACATACCTCAGTGCATATATATACACATTTAGATATATACCTGTATCTGATGCAAGTGTCGTATTTCTTTCCAATTGTTAACTTTCATTTATTTGAGTATATAATAACTGCTTATCTAGAATCATAATATTTCTGCTTCTACTAGGTTAAGATTATGAAATGTATGGCATTCTTTTGAATTCATGTAAATTCTGTGTTCTCTCCTTCATCTTTGGAATATATCTTTTCAAAAATCTGATTTTATTATAAGGGAGAACACTACAATTTAATAAGCCTTCATTATGTGTTAGCTCCTTTGCTTAAAACAAATCTTACTTATTTCTCAGCCTTAGCCTTCAAAGAAGGTGATGTTTCCTCAGTTGAGCACTACTTGAGGTAGTTAATTTATCTTAGGAGCCAAGTTGTATCTAAACAGACACATCAACAAACCAAACAACTGAAAACTAATACCTAAAAAGACAAACCCAAAACAATAGTGATCTTCAGTATGACTTCCCTCAACTAGAATCATAGAATCTGAATTACTTTGAGAGGGAGAAGAAAGAAACTCTCGTGGCTTAATTTCATGGTTTTAAAATATTTTAAAATATTTGCTCCTGAAAACTATTTTTTCTTGACTTGTTAATTTTGTTGTTGTTGTTGTTTTACTTGCTTTATGTGACTTTTGCTAAACAGATAGAGTTGAATTCTTTGGGCCAGTGCACTTGTAAGGGAAAGTTATTACATGATTTCTCCTCACTCCACAGTATAATTTGAAATGCAGGAAAAAAAAAAATCTCAGTCAAATGGCTAGATTTGCATTAGTCAAATACCTGCACAACTATAGATAGTGTATGGAGTTACTGGAAGGAAGAACTCTGAGTTAGGTACTTTTGTGAATTAACATATACCTACTCCCAAACTATTTCAGTGAATGAAGACATAAATGAATCCAGGAAATCTGAATAAATTGGGAGAATGAAGAAAATAAGAGTACATATTTGAAAATTAAGTGAACCCTGGAGGGAAATAATAATAGCTTCCATTTATTATTTGTTTTTAACTTGCAAGGCTCTTTTCATACACATCCTTTAAGCCATTTATAAAAAATATAAAGCTAGGCAAGTTGAATATTAATATCTTTATGTTTCAGACGAAGAAACTTTGTTTTTTCTGAATTTGCACAGCCAGAAAAGTTTAAGACAGATTCAAAACCAATAGTAGTCTTTGATACTAAGATCTAAGCTGTTTATATTCTGATATCTTGCTCCTCTGAAAAACTGGTAAATGGTGAAATTTGAAATCTGTTTTCATAATAGGCATAGGAATTGGATGTTTTAAAGGAATCTAACTGAGACAATTTCAACATTTACAAATTGTGTGCTTTAGTAAATGGTAATTCTTTATAAATGATATCTGTATGGTTGGAGCCTGTCATTGTTATTTCAAATAAGCACTGAATTAACAGCTATTTCATCCTATCCAAGTATTTTCTATAGATTCACATTCATGAATATACTTTAATTATATATGATGATATAATCTGTGACAAATGTTAAACAAACATGTCGAGCAAGATATCACCTATCACTGCCATATTTTAGTGCTGAACATCCATTCCATCAATTTCTAGCCATAGTAAGAGCTTTATAAAAAATATCTAATTTACTTGGGTTAATATCCATGTTCTTGCTTGGATTATGACCATGATAAACCATGAGGATTTTAATGTATCTATTTCTTTTCTCATTTCTTTTTATATTTTAAATACTAATTCCTGTTTATTTCCATCATGTTTAGTTTGTTTTACTGGGATCATGTTTGTCCATTTGAATCTAATCCCATTGTAATGACATCATGGCCTTGTCAGTAAGACCCATGCTTTCTTTATTCTGCCTCTATGTGTATATACACACACACTTAAATGCACATGTGTGTGTAAAATAAAATGATGAAGCTTTTAATTCCTTATAGGCTTTCCTATATACTATTTCTTTTAAAGATATCTTTAACATGGATAAGATGTGAAAACAGGAAGCTGAATTGAATTTTTAAAATTATAATCAAAATTTTATAGTCATTGATAAATTCTGAGTGTTTTATTGTGTATGAAAAGTCAAGCAGCTTTATACAAGTTCTTTCACACTCTGTAGCATTGTGTTTCTGCCTTATAAATACAGGAGTGGGACACTTTCTATTTTAGGTAATTCCTATCTTAAAAAAATTGAAATTCAGACTAATTATATCAAATATTTAAATTTTAGAATTTTAAAAAAATATATAATTATGTGAACATAGAACCCATAGCATTGTTCAGGCCAAGGCAACTGGAAGTTACTGACAATTAAATTTTTTAATTGTCAGTAACTTGTGATATGTTAAAGCCTTATGTGTTAAAGCTTTCTCCATTTGTTAAGATTGTGGCATTATGATGTAATGGAAAATACATGGGATTTAAAGTCTGGTAATGTAAACTACAGGCCTCGCAGTTGGGGACTGCATGAAGTTCTAAGTCAAATCTTGTTCCTTTCCACTGTGGTAATACTTGTCTAATGTAAGAGACTCAGGTTTGATCCCTGGATCAGGAAGATCCCTTGAAGGAGGGCATGGCAACCCACTCCTGTATTTTTGCCTGGAGAATTTCATGGACAGAGGAGCCTGGTGCACTATGGTCCATAACATCACGAAGAGTTGGACACAACTGAACAATTTAGCACATATGCCTATATGCATATGTATTAGTTCTTTTATTTTCAACAACTTTTGTCAATTCAACAGGATTGTCTATTATAAATGAAAAATTAAACTGTCTTTAACAAAATGCTTATAGAAATGTGGAGACTTTCATACATAGAACTTTATTGTTCAATATTAGAGCCATTCTATTTTTCCTATTCCCCTGAGCACTTCACTCAACTGAAGTTATACACTGATGAATAATTAACATGATTATTTTTCACATATTTCAAGGTTCTTTGTTTTTACTAATATTTCACAAAGGTAAATGTGTTGCTTACACTATAGGTCTCTTTGCTACTCATCTTGCACCTGTTTCAAAGTGAATATAAACAGGATACTTTCTTTTAAGTTAGTAGAAACTCAGTGACCATACAGATCCTCTGAGTATAGAACAAAGAGAGACAGGCTTTTGATAGTTTAAGGGAAAAGTTGATAGAAATTTAGACAACGTAAACTGACAAGATACTAGAACTTTATACCCCAAAGCAAAAATATTAAAAATACTTCATTTTACACATGTTCATAACTTCACAGTTATGGTACAAGAGATTAACTGCATGTAGTCTTCTTTCTGATTTACAAATTCTAGTTCCTTAATTGCTATATTAGTTTGATGTTAAATTTTTATTTTATTTTCAAATGTGTAAACACATGCTAAATATTTTTTGTAGAAGTAAAATTGCAGCTACTGGCTTATTATTAAACATATTTTCTAGAGATGTTAAATTGACATTAGCATATTATGATCTTAATGTTTCCAAAATCAGATATTTTTGTAACAGGGTAGAAAATAAAATGATTTTTTTAAAATTTTCATACATTAGAGATGTAACAATTTAAGCATGAAAGTTTCAAACTGAGTTTCAATTTTTCTACCTGGGTTTGGAAATTTTACCCATGCTACATTAACATGAATTTGTCAACATTTAAACTGCTATATATTTTTCCATTTATTTTAGCTATCATTTTATTCAAATTGTTATCTGCACATTCATTATTTAGGGGAGAGGTCTAGACACAAAAATATGATCATTAGTACAATCAAGAAAATTTTTTAAACTTTTTAATGATTTATGTTCATTATTTTTAAAAATTTATACCATTTCTGAGAAATTACTGAGGACTATATGGAGGAGGAAAAAGGACCAACTTAAAATCTCGCATTTTCTGCTGAAAATGTATCTGCCTGCCTGGTTTCCATTTACAATTTTCTGAAAAAAGCTTCCAGTAATGTAGTTATCAATGCAAATAATAAATGTTAAAAAAAAAAGCTGGATGAAAGCCAAATCCATCAAATACTCCCTCCAAAAAATAACTTCCATCGTCCATCCCAGATGACAGTGCCTTGAACATCTTTAACTTTTCCATCAGAACCATTTAGCATTACTATGCTTCTGCGCAGCTGGAACATCACTACCATTGTCACAACCAGGCAAACAAATTTATGATGATGTTCCTGGGAATATGGAACTAATGCAAAGGGGATTTCTCTGCAGTTCTTCATTAACATTTTATTCATTACAACAAGGGAGTTTTAAGAGTTTCCTTTTAAGCAAATTAGGTCACTGGATAAAAAACACACAGCATGGAAACACAGTGTATTACTACATAGAACAAAAGATCTGGTTAATAAATTATGATAATGGGATTAGTCATTTGCTCATGTTGAAAGGCACATTTAAATATTTTGGAATTAACTTATAGAGAGAATGATATTTTTTTCATGTACTATTTTCCCTTGTCTATATTTTTCATGATTGTTTTTGGCCATTTTTTCTCTGAGTGTATGTATTGCTTTTTAGATATTTTAAATCATTTAAGATGAGAAAAAATATTTAAGTAGGTAGAGTATGTGTTTTAATTCTTAAATAGAAATAACCAAAATGTTGAGGAAAGTAGCACAAGTAGGTTGAGAAATAGGCTCTAGTAGGTGTTTTTTTTTTCTTTTTCATAAAGTCTTTTTTTATTTTTCACATAATTGCTAAAAGATAGGTTAAAGATGGTTTTCTCCCAAAACGAACATTCCAGTTTTCTGTGTATCTACCTGCATCTAGATATAGTTTTGTTTTTTCATCATTTTTTAAAGTACTTTGAAATATCGGACACTCTAGGTGAAAGCATTGTCATTTTCTCTTGCTTTATGATGTTCCAAGATGCTCTGGTTGCTCCGAAGTTGTTTCAGTATTTATTTACAAAGTAGGTTAAGAGGCTTAGGAGAAAATAAAGGAGGATGGGGGGAGGGCTGCTAATTCACATAAAAGACTATCTTAGGTTGGGTTCCCCAAAAGTAGACCCTGAGATAAGAGTTAAAAAGCATGTGCTATATACAAGGCCTGATCTTAAGATAAAAGGAGTGAAAAAAGCAGAATAGAGAAGCTGAAGGAGCTGCGTACAGGTGGTAACTCCACATGTGCATTTCATCTCACCGTCTCACCTTGAAGCAAGAAGACCCCGTATTTTGCTCCCTTTTGCCCATCAGTCATTGCATGCAGGCTGGGAGGACCGTGTCTAAGCTTCCAAGAGAAGGTTTTCTTGTTCAGCCTGAAGGCAAATTTTCAGAGACAGGAGCAGGCAAGGCTGCCATTAGCAGCCAACATTCATAGTGTATGGGGTGTGGTACACTGACCATCTGATACTCTGAGGCTTTAAAGAGGATGCCAACATAGCGATTACTACTACCACTAAAATATTGAACAAAAATATCTAGCAACATTATATTTCTGTAATATTTTATATTTTGCAAAGTACTTTTATGTTCATTATGTTATTAGATCCCAGTAGTACTACATGCATGGCATATACTATTACCATATTTGATACATGAATATTCTATAAGTCAAACAAGAATGTACCTATCTCATTTTACCTGACATGAAATTTGAAATAGGCCTCAATCTTATGTCACCTTTGTTGTTGTCTATTATGTTTGCATAATATTTTTCACTGATTTTTTAAGAATGAAAAATTGAGGTAATACGATGTCAAAGAACTTGTCTGATGTTGCAGAGATAATAAGTAAAACTAAGGTTTGCATCCAATTATCACTTAAATGTTACACTGTTTTAATAAGTCACATTTGTACACTATGAAGTCTTTTATACTTATATATAATTATTAGAAATTACAGATTTCAGAAAAAATTAAACATATTCTGTATTTAACAGTTTTATGTATTTAAGATAGTGTTCTCTTAGTAAAATATTAGTCTTATATAAGAAAATAGCAATTACACAAAGAATAAATGCGTATGATACACAGTGGTACAAAGTGTGATATGAAATAATCATATTACACAACTTGATGGAAGGAAGGCGACAATCAGAAAAGTCTCCTTATGTGAAGTGGCGCTACAAAAACAGAATTTCCAAAGCAAAATTTTGGAGAGTGAAAGAAGAATTAGCATTCCTGGTACCTTATAGCATGTCCAGCACATAAATGCTCTTCAATATATATTTTTGAATGAATGAATTACTCATTTTAGACAAGTAGGCAAGAAAACCAAAACTCAGATGACACATACCATGAAGCATGTATGTGAAGAAATAAGGGTTTGGTTGGGATGAGATATAAGAGTTAGGTAAGGGTCAGACCATGATGGTTTTCTGAGAGTATCGATTAATTTCTCTGTGCTTTGAGCCAATAAGATGTTGAAGTTCTCTCAGGGAGGGAGTATCATTTCAGAGTTTGATTATATCTTATAGGTCACCTAGACAGCATAATAAACAGCAGAGACATTACTTTACCAATAAAGGTCTATCTAGTCAAAGCTACTGTTTTTCCAGTAGTCATGTATGGATGTGAGAGTTAGACTATAAAGAAAGCTGAGCACTGAAGAATTGATGCTTTTGAATTATGGTGTTGGAGAAGACTCTTGAGAGTCCCTTGGACTGCAAGGAGATCCAACCTGTCAATCCTGAAGGAAATCAGTCCTGAATATTCACTGGAGGGACTGATGCTGAAGCTGAAACTTCAATACTTTGGCCCCCTGATGCGAAGAACCAACTCATTGGAAAAGACCCTGATTCTGGGAAAGATTGAAGGCTGGAGGAGAAGGGAACAACAGAGGATGAGATGGTTGGATTGCATCACCTATGCAATGGACATGAGTTTGAGTAGGCTCTGGGAGTTGGTGTTGGACAGATAAACCTGGTATGCTGAAGTCCATGGGGTCCCAAAAATTCAGACACTGCTGAGCGACTGAACTGAACTATAGGTCAGTCTGGTGGCTTTTTGAGATTAGCATAGACAAACAATGAGACTGAAGTCAAACATATTAGTGAGAAAGTTGAACCACAAAAACCCAGTACAGATCATCTGAATGAGGTCAGTGGGAGATGAATTAGAAATGAATGAATATAGATGATAAATGTTTGAAATAAAAATGACAAATATATTTTAATTCAAATGCAAATAGTCATTGATGAAACTACAATGTTGACTGACCAGTGATCTTGAGTCTTTGGTATGGTGGCATCTCTACATTTATGGATCTTGATTTAGAGGTTTCATCTATGTGTCCCAGTTTTTATATGATGGGAGAGGCACAAAGTGGGAGAAATCAAGATTGTTCACCTAGATTTATGAGCTACATACCTAAATGCATGAGAGTTTGCCATTTGAATGGGGACATGTAAACACTGAAGGATGGAAGAATAATGATTTCAACTTCAAAAGTCATAGACATTTAATACCTGTGAGAAATACTTGTATGATTATAAATACTCTGCGATGAATTTCATATGTATGTAAACTTATGCTAAGTGCCAAGCAAAATGTAAGTGATTTTTAAAATATGAAAAAATGAACAATTCCTTAATGCTTATTTCTCTTGACAGGTGAGGGAAAACATATAGACCAGTGCTTTATATCTCTCAGATACAGAGTATTAAATACAGCTCTGCCCCACTCTTCTAGAACAAGGACTCAAAAATCTCCAAACCAAGGTTTTGGGAAACTCCTAATAAACATTTACAGTGAAAACGCGATTTGAAACTGGTTTGACATTCCTGGTCTTTGCTACATCAATTTTTATGACAACAAAGGAATATTGTTATATAATACTATTTTTTTTTCTTGGTGTAATGTGTTAATATATACAGTTTTTATTTCCATAGGCAAAACTACATGTATTATACATACTATCTACACATAGTATATGTACATGTGTGTGTATATATATATATATATACACACACAGAGAAATAGGAAACATGTGTTTTTGTGTATATAACATGCATATATACATATGTGTGTTTGCACATATATATCAGAAGATATCCTTTAAATAAATAACAAGTATGATTAGAATACCCAATTCAGAATCACTTCACAATGAAAGCACAGACCTTTTACAATAAATAAGGCAGATGGAAGCTAGTTTGGAAACAAACTAAGAGTATTAATTCTACTGGGATTATGTATTGTTTCAATAGTTTTTTCATTCTTTCTCACACCCCCTGCTGTTTTCCCTGATCCCTACCATCTCAAACACACTACAAAACAGCCACTCATATGATAGAAACCCCACAAAATCATGCAAGCATACAAAATAGATAGCAGGGCCACAGGTTCCATCATGCTGTTGCTGTCTCTTAAATAAATCAATCTTACTTTCAGGTGAAAGAAAATCCTTTGAACTCATTCTATTTTTGACAACTAAAGCAAATGAAATTTAGAATATTACTAAGATAACTAAAACTAACACTGCTTTCTGTAATCTCAATTTTCTACTTTCATGTAAATGTGCTTTTCATCTTAATTGTCTGAATTGACACAGCCAAAGACAAAGAACCAAACTCACAGGCAAGGTTCCTATCAGCTTTATTAGAAAATGGACTTTATTGTCCAACACAGAAAAGATTTGTTTAAGGGAAAGGGCGGAACAAAAGTTCCCAACATGGTAAGGTAGTCACTTCCAAAAGAAAAGTTTCCACAGCCTTATCATAAACAGAATGAGTCACATAAGAAACAGAAGTACAGAAACACATAATTTGGTGATGCTGATCATCAAAGGCTAAGCACACGTCCTTCTGATATAGTGCTTTATTCTCCTGTCCTACAGGCTAACTTTAATTTTTAGCCTCGTTATTTCTACAACCTTTAAATTTGCTGTTTAAAAACAAAGTGGCCTGTACTGTTTAAAATCTGTATCCTCAGATACATTATATTCACACAAATTATATAAAATATGTATGTATGAAAATCCTTCACATGGATAATAGACACAAACATTTTAATAAAATATAAATACACACAAATATTATAATAAATACATTTATTTATAATAATAAATGTACTTATTTTTACAAATATCATATGTAACATAAGGAAAAATAATCTTCCAATTCTTACTTTAATCTGAATTATTAATAATTTAAAAGTGAATCCAATTTTTTTCAATTCAAAAACTGAAACTCTACAAAATCAGTTACTAAGAATTTTGATATTCATTATGTGGATTTTCAGTGATAGAATGTCCCTCTTTATTTTAGTTTTGTTCAAAGTTTAAGAAATTTCAAACAACTTACATCACCTCAAGTGAAGGAGAGTTATATTCTTTAATAAATGAAAGTCTATGGACTTAACTGGATTCAGAGACTCATCAGATGTTATATATTTTCTTTCTCCTCTTTGCTCCCCTTCTCTTCCTCTTCCACCTCTCTTCCTCACTCTCATCCTTTTATTCCACTTTCTTCTTGCTAGTTTAACTCAGAGAAGTTCAGAAACAAGAAATTCTCTTTTTTCTTCAGAAAATATGCAGGCCTAATTCTGATTGTGTCATGATGCCATATGTGAATCAATCACCTTGGCAAAATGAAGGTGATTGATGAATTACCATTCATAGAGTTTGTAGCAACTCCTGAAACCAAGGGTAGAATGAGCTCCACTGAACTTTCATGGACAGGAACTGAGGAATTAGAGGTGTCCCATGGTATATCTGAGTGGTATAATGAAACCAAGATATTGGGCAGTCAGGCAAATAATGTAGGTCTCCTACAAGGGTTAGAAAGTTTGGAATACAGTGAAAAGACATTTTACACACCACTAAAAGCAATGACAAAGGCATTATAATGGAAAACTGTGGAAATTTAGGGAAAATAAAAAGTGATAAGAAATCCTTAATGGATGAAGAGCTGACTATGCGTATGAACTATGGACAGGAACTTAGCTACTCAGAGAGAACAAAATAAAGGTAGGTTAGGCCAAATCATAAAGGACCGTAAATGCCAGGCTAAATATTTGAGAGTGTAAAGCCATTCAATCTTTAAAAGAAGGGACAGCCTTGATCTAACCTTCCCTTAGGGAAGTGAATTTTCAGTGGTAGCATAGCTAGATTGTAGCTGTAATCACTAGGGTCAGGGATATCAATTAAGTGACATTAGGCTAAAGTAAATAGAGATCTGCAGTTATGATTGTGATGGATTGTGAGGAATGCAATAAAGGTAAACATTATTAATAAAAGGGTAATTATGGAGTTGGCAAAACAAGAGAAAGAATGCAAAAGTGATCAAAGATTTAAAATCTCGAACTATGAAAATGGTGGAAACATCAGCCTAAATGATAAAATACTGTCACTATTCTGTACATCTGAAATTTATATAATATTGTAATTCAAATATACTTTGATCAAAAGAAAATATAAAACAAACAAATTCAGCCTGTGCTCAGTAATGTCTGAATACATCTGTATTTACTCATTAAATGGGACTTCCAATAGTGTTTTAAATGGCAGGGGAAATAAAAATCCTATTCAAGTTCATTAGAATAAGTAATGATGTATGCAAGAGAATACGGAGCATGTTGGCCTTCAAAGCTACCTACAAGGAACTTATTCTTCTTAGTAAACTAAGTGAAAAGCAATGTAGAAAATATATAGGCACTGCAGATGGTGATTGCAGCCACGAAATTAAAAGACGCTTACTCCTTGGAAGGAAAGTTATGACCAACCTAGATAGCAAATTAAAAAGCAGAGACGTTACTTTGCCAACAAAGGTCCATCTAGTCAAGGCTATATGGTTTTTCCAGTGGTCATGTATGGATGTGAAAGTTGGACTGTGAAGAAAGCTGAGGGCCAAAAAATTGATGCTTTTGAACTGTGGTGTTGGAGAAGACTCTTGACAGTCCCTTGGACTGCAAGGAAATCCAACCAGTCCCTCCTAAAGGAGATCAGTCCTGGGTGTTCATTGGAAGGACTCATGTTGAAGCTGAAACTCCAGTACTTTGGCCACCTCACGCAGAGTTGACTCATTGGAAAAGACCCAGATGCTGGGAGGGATTGGGGGCAGAAGGGGACAATGGAGGATGAAATGGCTGGATAGCATCATCGACTCAATGGACATGGGTTTGAGTGGACTCCGGGAGTTGGTGATGGACAGGGAGGCCTGGAGTGCTGCGGTTCATGGGGTCGCAAAGAGTCCGACACGACTGAGTGACTGAACTGAACTGAGCTGAACTGAAGCTTAATTCCATCAAGACTATCTGTTGAAGCTGTAAACAACTTTCAGGGTTGAAATACTAACTCTGCACTTTATTGGAACAATATGAGTTTAAATTTATGATAAGTGCATGCAATTATGTTACTCTATAAATGTTTGATGACTTTAAAATCCACATTTAGATGAAAATGAAAGAATCACACAGCAGAATAAATATATTTGCTTTCTTCCCCTTCCCCCAAATTTACTAAAATCAGTAAGAATTATGTAATACATATTACACAGATTCAACACCTAACGTACAAACATATTCCAGGTATGATATATCAACAAAATCAATAAAGTATCTAAGGATAAGTCAAAGACTTCTTTGGCAAAAACTATGCATCTTTAATGTCAGAAAATAAAAGAAGACTGAATAAATGGTAAGAAGAGACCCAACAATGTGTAAAAGAATTCAAAACTTTAATTGTTTCAAAAATAAATATTAAAAAGAAAGCAATGATTAAAATAAAATAAATCTAAAAATATTTCTGAAGATACAGGGTAGACTATATGTATCACCTTGGAGTGAGGGATGCTCTATTTAAGTATCCTCAAATTCCTCAAAAGAGAAAATCACTTAACAGAAAATATTGATGAATTGGAGGACAGGAACACAGAAACTTTTCTGATAAACAAACAAATAAACAGGCAAAAAAGCAAATAAGCCAATAGAAGAAAAAGTAAGAGTGGCATTTTACTCTTGTCCTTGTTCCTGTAACTTTCACTAAGCGCACTGTAGTTAGAACATCTGGGCTTCCCAGGTGGCATTAGTGATAAAGAATCCTCCTGCCAATACAGTAGACCTAACAGACTCAGGTTCGATCCCTGGGTCAGGAAGATATCCTAGAGAAGTGTATAGCAACCCACTCCAGTAGTCTTGCCTGGAGAATCCCTTGGACAAAGGAGCCTGGTGGTTATAGTCCATGGGGCTACAGTCCAACTGGCAGAGTCAGACCTGACTGAGGAGATAGCACAGCATAGCATAGTACTTCTTGGGCTCAATTCTAGAATATTATTCCCTCAGATATTTTCCAGGTTACGTTTTTTATTTTAATCTTTTCTCTGTTCTAGTTTGTCTCCAGAATGTGATCTCTGATTACCTATCTAAAGTATCACCCTGTTTTTTGTTTTTTTTTTAAGCCTGACCCAGTTATTTTTCTGTCTGAAATGGAACAATACTTGTACTGTTACATAATTATTCATGTCTTGAGACCTTCCATATTCAAATGCAAGGTTCACTAAAGCTTCGATATCATGCTGTTCTCCACCATATCTGAGGATCCTAGAATTCTGGCACACAGTAGGCTCTTTGAATATTTATTGAGTGAATTAAAAGATAATTTTTTTTTATTTTTATTTTTTTCATTTATTTTTATTAGTTGGAGGCTAATTACTTTACAATATTATAATGGTTTTTGCCATACATTGACATGAATCAGCCATGGATTTACATGTGTTCCCCATCCTGAACCCCCCTCCCACCTCCCTCTCCATCCCATCCCTCTGGGTCTTCCCAGTGCACCAGCCCCGAGCACTTGTCTCATGCATCCAACCTGGACTGGTGATCTGTTTCACACTTGATAATATACATGTTTCGATGCTGTTCTCTCAGATCATCCCACCCTTGCCTTCTCCCATAGAGTCCAAAAGTCTGTTCTATACATCTGTGTCTCTTTCTGTCTTGTGTATAGGGTTATTGTTATCACCTTTCTAAATTCCATATATATGCATTAGTACACTGTATTGGTGTTTATCTTTCTGGCTTACTTCACTCTATATAATGGGCTCCAGTTTCATCTGTCTCATCAGAACTGATTCAAATGTATTCTTTTTAATGGCTGAGTAATATTCCATTGTGTATATGTACATAGCTTCCTTATCCATTCATCTGCTGATGGGCATCTAGGTTGCTTCCATGTCCTGGCTATTATAAACAGTGCTGCAACAAACACTGGGGTACACGTGTCTCTTTCAGTTCTGGTTTCCTTGGTGTGTATGGCTGGGGGTGGGATTGCTGGGTCATATGGCAGTTTTATTTCCAGTTTTTTAAGGAATCTCCACACTATTCTCCATAGTGGCTGTCCTGGGCATACACACCAAGGAAGATAAATTATTTAAAATAATAACAGATGAGAATATCTAACAAAAATCACATGCCCAATTTTGTGCTTAATAAATATTTTCTTATCTTTCATTTTCACTTTTGTCATGCAGAAAGTTTCAATCTAATAAATAAGAAAGCTACACAAAAAAACAACAAAAAAAATTCCTTCATTATATCAAGCTATATTTATGTCAGCTTTATAATCTCTATGTAATGTTGTAAAAACTAATATTGTAGAGATATAGTAGTGCACTTGCTTTATATTTCTTGATGATAAGCAAAAATCTGTTTAATTTAGAATAAAGTCCAGAATACCTGAACTTTTTCTAATTTTTTTCTAACTTTCTAGTCATTTACATAAGGTCTTTATCCTTTCTTTCTTCCTTTCTTGTTTGTTTTTTTTTTCTAACTTTAAGTTTATGATGCATATCAAAAGAACAATATGAGACTATAGGAATGAGAAAAAAAACTCTGTTCTTAAATTCTAAGTGCCACTAATAAGTACTGCACTACCACATATGTTCTAGAAAGAAAATTAAAATAACTATACACAAACGAATCTGTATTTCTATTACTAATTAATAACCACCATGCTGTGAATAACTGATGATAATGTACTACTAAGAAAAATCAATAAATTTACACTGAGGTTCAAGGTAATTGGAGTTGCAGAATAGAAAATGATGTATTGTGCATTGATTCCTTAGCAATCTTTTAACTAAAAAGAAGAGAAAGCTAATTACTTTAGCAGGTATCTGAAAATGATAAGATTAAAACAACCTAATTATATGTTCTTGAATAATTATTTAACTTTGATGAAAGTTGAGGAAATGCATATTGTAATTCAGACAAAGAAATGTTATATTTCACTAATGTGGCATAATCCTGCTCTATTTAACATCGTACCTTATTTTAAAGAAGCCTAAATATAAAGAACAAACACTATTAAACAGAAATACCTAAGATATGTCCATATAGTATGCAAGATAAACTGAAATTCCAAAGATATTTATATACATAAGACTTATTAAAAATTTATCAGGTAAAATGGCCAAAAAAAAAGGTTTTTTTTCCTAATAGCAGTAATTTAAGTGCAATTTTGCTATATATATGTTTACTTACTTCTAACAATGTAAGAGAAATAAAACTGCATAAGTTGATCAAGTTTTGAAGATTCATTTATGTAAGTACTATTTCAGATTAAATTTTACAGACATATCCCCAAATCTAGAAGTATTTAGTTTTATTAATGGTTATTAATTTAAAATTTCTCAGATATAAATATTTTGGAGTGAATTCTGAAAGTTGTACAGCTATAGAATTTGATCACATGCTGGCTCATTTAAAAGCATTTTTTCCCATTATTACTTGACTATCCTTTTCTTTTCTCCCATCAAAATCAGTATGCGACAAGTTCAACTTAAATCCACCTGTATTCCTCCTATCCATAACATTCATTAACATAAATGCTAGCACTACTAATAATATCACCTAGTTTTAAGGTTCATTACGTGGATTAGAGTCAATATGAGTATTCACCTGGTGCTTATAAATTTTACTGGTTGGTGTAATTATTATAATAATTAAGTTATAAACCTCCTGGCATTCTTGAGACTAGTCAGTGTACTTCTCACAGTCAGAGAATGTTCAATGAATTTGGAAGAGTTCCTGTTTCATTTACCAAGGATCCTTCTTGAGGTTTTTCACAGGCTCCAAACTTCTTAAAATTTGAGAAAATACCCACATGGGTCCCAGAATAGGGAATAGGGTTTTGGGCAATACACAAAGCCTCTTCTCATATGTAGTTGAGAAGAAAATCAGATCAAGTTAAAGCAGTTTTAAAAACAAAATCCTATACAAAATTTCCATAACACATCAAAGGAATGCTGTGGGGGAAAAAAAATTGAAGGACATTTAAAATCAGAGGAAGTAGCAAGATGAAATTAAGGAAAAAAAAAAAAATCCAAACCAGACCAAATAAAAACAACAGTAACAAAAGCCTCAGCAGAAACAACCGGTTTAGATAAAGAAATATTACACAATAGGATTAAATACTGTATGAACTATGCATATTTATAATGCAAACTACATATTGTAGAAGACCATGGATGCACAGTTCACAGTTGAGAAATATTAATACTTACAGAATTCAAATAGCCCAAGAGAAAAAGACAGATATAAAAATTATGAGAAAAGAATAGATTTGGATCCAGGTAAAGCAATATTTCTGATAAAGAAGTAGAGTAAATAGAAAAAGAGCAAATCTATAACATGGAAAATTTTTCCTGAATTTAAAAGTGTCCCAAATATTCAGGAAAATGGAACTATTTAATTTTGTCAAAATAAATACAAGTAATTCATGTCTATAAACAAGTAAAACTTCATGGGATTCTAATATTGGGGGAAAAAGACATGCAAAGGCCAAATAAAGAAAAACATAAAAAATAATCCAAACAGAAGCTAATTTTATATTTCTATGCAAATCCAATTCTATAAAATAAATAACAAAAGCAATTTTTATAATCCAAGAATCTTATATCTAAATATCTTCAAATATTCTAATATTCATAAAATATATTTACATAAACCTTACTGTCCACCTGAGTAATTTTCTTCTGCTCTCTGCAACCAAGCTTTACCAGCTTTAAATTTATGGAAATTTTCTTAATTGTTAATATTCATGTGATATCATATTTAGATCTTTAACATTACTATAAAATATATGTAATCAAAATAAAATGTTCTCAGCCAAAATAAATCATATTCATACAATGAGTTTATCATATATTAATCTAATGTATGACATTTTTTAAAAGTCTGCAATGGTTTAATTTTGCAACTCAACAAAACAAGTTGAACTTTGCTTTCACTACATTATAATATTTTGAGAAGGTTAAATGATATAAGGTTCCATATCTATTACATGATGTGAATTTAAACAAGATCTCTTAGGGGGAAGGACTATATACATACATAAGTTGTGAGTTCTTACCAGGAAAATCTGCCAGGAGTTCAACTTGCATAAGGATACAATTAATTTCTTGGAAAACAAGGAAGCATTTGTCACTAATGAATGAAATTTGGTACACTGTATTATTTCTTTCAAAGAAGAGGTCAAGGGAAGGTAGCCCCCTAGTTTGTACAGGGAATTCTGCTCTGTTCCATAACATTCAACAAACGCTTGTTGAATATTCTGATACAGTAGAGGTCCTGGATATGCCAAGATGAAGAGCATTATTTCTTGCTCTCTGGGAGCTTATAGTCCAGTAGACAAGTGACAGAATATTAAAATGTCGGGTAGAGTGTGTGCGTAACAACTTAGTTTTTCACAGGTTATGATGAGAGGTAGTAGGTGTGATACCCAAACTAAGAATGAGAGTCTGGGGATTACAGAAATCATGGAAGTTGGCTTACCTCTTTTCTGGCTGCAAACTCTATGCTGTCAATTTTTGTATGCTTGAACTGGGTCACATGATCCAAATCTGGAGCAGAGAGTGTGTGTGTATGTCTATATACACTCCGTGCTCAGATGCTTCAGTAGTGTCCAACTCTTTGTGATCCTGTGAATTGAAACTTGCCAGGCTCCTCTGTCCATGGGATTCTCCAGGCAAGAGTACTGGAGTGGGTTGCCATGCCCTCCTCCATGGGATCTTCCTGACCCAACGATCAAACCTGCCTCTCTTATGTTTTCTGAATTGGCAAGCAGGTTCTTTGCCACTAGTGCCACTTGGGACACTATATATACATATATATATATATATAATTACCTTAGTTTTGATCCTGGTTTATTATTCATTTGCTTGTTTGTTAATTGCCTTTAAAAAAAATACTATTCTATCAAGGTCTGATTGAATACAAAATCTGCACAAATTTAATATATGCAGTGAGTTTGGAGATGAGTGTATACCCATGAAATCATCACGACAATCTATGCTATAAGTATATCCACGATGTCCTAATTACTTATTTATTGTTGCTGTTGTTGTTTTGTTGCTATTATTTGCTTTAGGTAGAAATTAAACTTGGGATATATACAGTAATTAGTATAATGCATTTCTAAATAATACATTTTATTTTTCTCTTCATTTACCTTTTGTAATAATTTTGAAACTATACATTCCTTGGAAAGTATGTGTAATATTTAAAGTATATTTTTAATAATACATGGGATAAATAATACTGTAATAGTTGCTATTATTGTGAGAGACTTATACAGTAAATGACTAGCCATATTATTTTATAGTAAGACCAAACATTTTATAGCTGTACTGGAATATTTGAGTAAGAACAATTCTGAGGCTTTAGAACCAAAGTTTAAAAGATTAGCAAGCCTAGATAAAGAACTAAGTATATATACATATATATATATTATATTATATATGAATAGAGGAGATTGATTAAGATGTTGGAAAAAAAGGACAAACAATCCTACAATCAAAATTATATATGCATGGTATATACATGTAGAACAATTCTTACTGGAAACTGGCAGAAAGATTCCTGTACAACCAAGGCTGTAAGAATTATGCACATACACACACACACACAAACAGATAGGACAAGAAGAAAAGTGACAAAGTCAAGACCTGTGCTTCTGGGAAGGGATTCAGAGGAAACGGAAGATTACATGGGTGTACCCTGGCCCTGGAGATTGAGTAGTTTGGGCCACAGATAGGGTTTCCTATTGTTTGGGTCCCACACAGGAAAGACAAGCCCCCTCAGCTGGTTGGAGAAGTGCCACTATGCTAGTGGCTGCCGGATTTCCCCCAACTGCCTTATCTTGCACCCCAGCTCAAGTCAAGTGAACTGTCCAGCCCCATTTGTGTCAGATTACAGTACAGCACTCGATAAAAGACTGCCACAACTAGGGAGGTAACCTGGTCCTTGGTCTCACACCTTGGTGGGGTTTTGATGGCCATTGTTGGCGCTTACTCAAGTAATGCATGAGAAGGACCCCAGAACTCCGATGTCAGCCAGTCATAGCTCACCCCAAAATACATGCCAAGAGTCCATGCAGGTCCTGCTTGCTTTGTGATACAGATCCACAATGGGAAAGGGGCAACAAATGTTGGGGGTAAATGATCAGCTGTCGGGCCAAGGGAACTTGGGCCTAAAGCTGCATCTGAGCAGAATAAGGGAAACAATTACTGCTACTTGCACAAGCAATGTATCAGAGACAGCTTGGACATCTGTCTGCATCTGATATGAGCCAAGAGACCACACAAGCCCCCTTGCTTTAGCATTCTCCACTTCTGGGACAAGGTTCCTGGTTCTGGGAAAGGGAAAGCACATGCTTAAAAGGAATAGAGCCAAGTTGAACCTAGCCCTCAGGGCTTCTGTTTCAGCAACTTGGAATCTAGCACCACCCTTCATAGGGTATCACTGGCCACAAGTAGAGGGGAAGCCCCACCTCACACCAGCTCCATTTCTGGCCACTCAACATCCAGTCCCATCTTCTATGAAGGTGGTAGCTGCCAATACACCCTCCAAACTCATGTCAAACCCAGTTCTCCCACCAAAGGCACTGGGCACACACAGTCAGTATATGGATGCTTCCACAAAAGGACAGCTCTTCAAGACTGCAATAGATAACTTTCACTGAAGATTAAGCAAAATGAAAAGGCAGAGGGATTAGTCTCAATTAAAAGAACCAGAAAAAAATCCTGAAAAAAATAAATAATGGAACAGAAATGACCATTTACCAGATAAATAATTCAAAGAATTATTAATAAGGATGATAACTGAATTAGGGGGGAAATAAAAGCAGATGAACATGGTTACAATGTTGTCAAGAAATTAGAAAATTTAAAAACTCAGATAGAAATGAAGAAAGTGATAGAGTAGATAGAGTAATGAAGATTACCTAATCAAAACAGCAAAAAATAAATAAATTTAACAAATGAGATCAGTTTCAAAGATTTCTAGGAAAACATTAAGAGTATAAACATCCACATTATAGGATTCCTATATACAAAAGAGAGAGAGAATGGGGATTAAAAATGTATTTGAAAAAAATATGGCTGAAAACTTGGCAAATCTGAAGAAGAAAACATATCCAGGTACAAGAAGCACACAGGGTACCAAACAAACCCACATGAAGACATATCATAATTAAAATAACAAATGTTTAAGCTAGAATTCTAAAGGTAGCAAAAGAAAAATATACAAGGGAATCCATCAAGGCTATTAGCTGTTTTTCTGCAGAAACTTTATAAGCCAGAAGGGATAGGCATGATAAATTCAAAGTAACAAAAGATTAAAAGATAAAATATTGCAAATGCAACTATAACTACAAAAATTTAAAGGATAAATATGAAGATATAAAATAAGGCATCAAAAACACAAAATGTGGGAGACAGAGTAAAAATGTGAATCTTTTGGAATGTATTTGAACTTAAATGTAGATACTATTATAAGTCAACATATAGGAACTCCATAGCACAAGTAAAAAAATCTACAATAGACACACCAAAGCTAAAAGAAAAGAACAGAAAGCAAGTTACTAAAGTAAATCATAAAATCACAAGGGAAAAATCAAAGAGAAGAAAAGGAAAGAGAGAACTAAAAAAAAAAAAAAAATGAAAAACAAGGAATAGAATGGGATTGATTTTGATGATTACTTAAAATATTAATGGACTAAATGCTATAATCAAAAGTTAATTGAATTAAAAAAATAACAAGACCCATCTATATGCAGCCTACAAGAGACTGACTTCAGAGCTAAAGATGCAAACACCTTAAAAGTATATTTTATGTAAACAGAAATGACAAGAATATTAAGATAGCAATACTTAGACAAGTTAGACTTTAAAACTATGGCTGGAACCAAAGGTAAAGAATGGCAATACATGAAGATGAAGAGATCAGTAAAGAAGAGGATATTGTACTCATTAACATATATGCACCCAATATAACAGCACCTAAGTATATAAAACAGACACAACAGGAATAAAGGGAAAATTGACTATAAAAAATAATAATGTGATAATTTTCTTATCAATGAATAGACCACCCAGACAGAAAATCAATAAGGCAACAGTGATCTTAAAGGATTTTTACTTAAAAGATACCCAGATGATATATTGGAGTAGGTTGCCACTTCCTTCTCCAGGGGATCTTCCAAATCCAAGGACTAAACTGGGTCTCCTGCATTGCGGCAGAGTCCTTACCATCTGAGCCACCAGGGAAGCACTAAGTGCACGTGAATATTTCAAGTGCACGAGAAATAACCCCCAAATAGATCACATGCTAAGCCACAAAACAAGTCTCAGCAAGTTAAAGAGGATAGAAATTACATCAATCATTTTTTCTGATCATAATGGTATGAAACTAGAAATGAATCAAGAAAGCAAAGTAAGGAAAGAATAAACATGTAAAGACTAAACATCCTGTTACTAACATAACAATGAGCAAATTAAAAACTCAAGAAGGAAATAATAAAATAACTTGAGACCAATAAAAATGGAAATAAACTCTCCAATAAAATCTATGGAATATAGCAAAAGAAAGTCTAAGAGGGAAGTTTGAAGAGACACAGACCTTCCTCAAGAAACAAGAAAATTCTCAAACAATTTAACCTACCATCTAAAGGAATTAGAGAAAGAAGAACAAAGAAAGCCCAAAGTCAGCAGAACGTAGGAAATACTAAAGACCAGAGAGGAAAGAAATAAAATAGAGATGGGGAAAAAAAAGAATCATAAAAAATATCAATGGAACCAAGAGTAGACTTTTTGAAAAGTTAAAAAAAAAAATGATAGAATTTTAGCCTGGCTTATCTAGAAGAAAAGAGGACTGACTAAGATAAGCAAAATAAGAAATTAAAAAGGAGAAATAACAGCACTACAGAGATACAAAAAAAGTCATAAAGGAGTGATATGAATAGTTATATGCTAAAAATTTGACAATCAAGAAGAAATAACCAAATTTCAAGAAGCATACACCCTGTTAAGACCAAATAAAAAAGAAACAGACCATTGGAACAGATCAATTACTGGTAGTGAAATTCAATTTGTAATAAAAGTAACTGCCAGAAAACAAAAATTCAGGACTGGACAGTTTTTTAGGGGAATTCTACCAAACATATAGAGAAGAATTAACACCTATCCTCAAAATATCCCAAGAAAATGAAGAGGATGGAACATTCCCAAAAACATTCTGTGAGACCTCCATTGCCCTGTTACTAAAACTAAACAAAAATAGTACCAAAAATGAAAATTGCAGGCCCAAAACTCTGATAAATCTAGATGCAAATATTCTGAACAAAATATTAGCAAACAAAATCCAACAAATATATTTAAGGATCATATAATATCATCAAGTGGCATTTATTCCATGAACACACAAATTGTTCAATATCTGTAAATCAATCAATTTGATATACTACATTAAGTTAAAAAAGGGTAGAAAACATCACAATCCTCTCAACAGACACAGAAGAAGCATTTGACAAGATGCAGTATGCATTAATGGTAAAAACTCTTTTAAAAAAGTAAAAACTCTTTTAAAGAAGATATATACAGAACATATATCAAAATAATAGAGGCTGTTTATGACAAACCCACAACTAGCATCATATTCAATAGTGAAAAGTTGAAACCTTTCACCATTCACTGTTCCTCTAAATTCAGGAAAAAGGCAAGAATGCCCATTCTCACCAACTCTATTTCACATAGTATTGAAAGTCCTAGCCATAGTAGTCAGACAACAAAAAGAAATAAAGCATCCATATTGGAAGGAAAGAAGTAAAATTGTCATTATTTGCAGATGATATAATTCTTTATACAGAAAAGTCTCCCCCCAAAATTATAAGAACTGATAAATAAATTCAGTAAAGTTGCAGTATATAAGATTAATACACAGAAATATGTTGCCTTTCTACATAGCAATAATGAAACATCAGAAAGAAAAAACATAAAAACACTTAAAATTAATCATAAATAATAAAATATTTAAGAATAGACTTAACCAAGAAGGTGAAATGCTTATACTCTGAAAACTGTAAAACACCAAAGAAGGAAATTGAAGATGATACAAAGAAATTGAAAGATATATCATGCTTTTATATTGGAAGAATTAATATTTTTTAAATGGCCATACTATTCAAAGCAATCTACATATTTAATTCAGTCCTTATCAAAATACACATGACATTTTTCATATAACTAGAATAAATAATCCTAAAATTTATATGAAACAACAAAAGACATCAAGTTGCCAAAACAATCTTGAGAATAAAAGAATAAAGCTGGAGGCATAACCTCCCTGACTTCATAGGATACCACAAAGCTACAATAATCAATGAATTTGGTAAAGTTTGAAGGTTACAAAATTAATAACACAGAAATTTATTCCATTTTCATACACTAACAATAAAAGACCAGAAAGAGAAATTCAAGAAAGAACCCCAGGATTGGGATGGGGAATACATGTAAATCCATGGCTGATTTATGTCAATGTATGACAAAAACCACTACAATATTGTAAAGTAATTAGCCTCCAACTAATAAAAATAAATGAAAAAAAATTTTTTAATTAAATTAAAAAAGTAAAATACCTAAGAATAAATGTATCTAAGGAGACAAAAGAACTGTACTCTGAAAATTATAAGATGCTGATAAAAGTAATCAAAGATGACTCAAACAGGTGGAAAGATACACTATATTACTAGATTGAAAGAATTAATACTGTCAAAATCCATATTGCCAAATAGCCAAAGAAATCATAAAAAAGAAAAACAGAACTTGAGGAATCAAGCTTCCTGACATCAGATGATGCTACAAAGCTACAGTCAGCAAACAGTATGATACTGGAATAAAAATAGATACATAGATCAACGGAACAGGATAGAAAGCCTGTAAATAAACCCACTCACCTATGGTCAATTAATTTATGACAAAGGAGGAAAGACTATGCAATGGGGGAAAGACACTCTCCTCAATAAATGGTGTTGTGAAAACTGGACAGCTGCATGCAAAAAAAAAAAGAAAAAGAAAAAGAAATTAGAACACTCTTTAACACCATACACAAAAATAAACTCAAAATGGGTTAAAGACCTAAATTTGAAATTGAACATTATAAATCTCTTAGAGGAAAACATAGGCAGAACAGTCTGACATAAATAGCAGCAATATCTTTTTTGATTCTTCTCCCAGAGTAACGGAAATAAAAATAAACAAATGAGACCTAATTAAACTCAAAAGGTTTTGTGCAACAAAGACAACCCACAGATGGAAGAAAATATTTGCAAATGTGACCAACAAGGGATTAGTCTCCAAAATTTACAAATAGCACATGCAGTTTAATATCACCAAACAGTCCAATCAAAGAGTGGGTTCAATTCAGCTCAGTTCAGTCGCTCAGTTGTGTCCGACTTTTTGCGTCCCCATGAACTGCAGCACCCCAGGACTCCCGGTCCATCACCAACTCCCAGAGCCCACCCAAACCCACATTCATCGAGTCGGTGATGCCATCCAACCATCTCATTCTCTGTCGTCCCCTTCTCCTCCTGTCCTCAATCTTTCCCAGCAGCAGGGTCTTTTCCAATGAGTCAGCTCTTTGCATCAGGTGGCCAAAGCATTGGAGTTTCACCTTCAACATCAGTCCTAGAAGATCTAAGTAGACATTTTCCCAAAAAAGACATACAGGTGGTCAAGAGGCAAATGAAAAGATGTTAAGCATTGCTAATTATTTGGGAAATGCAAACCAAAACCAAAATGAGATATCATATCACACCAGTCAGAATGGCTATTATTAAAAAATCCACAAACAATAAATGTTGGAGAGGGTATGGAGAGAAGGGAATGCTCCTAAACTGTTGGTGAGAATGCAAAGTGGGGTACCCACTATAGAGAACAATATGGATGTTCCTTAAGAAACTAAAAATAGAGCTACCATATAGAGATACCAAGGGAACATTTCATGCAAAGATGGGCACAATAATGGATAGAAATGGCATGGATCTAACAGAAGCAGAAGATATTAAGAAAAGACGGCAAGAATACACAGAAGAACTACACACAAAAAAAATCTTCATGACCCATATAACCATGATGCTATTATCCCTCACCTAGATCCAGACATTCTGGAATTCAGTCAAGTGAGCCTTAGGAAACATTACTAAGAACAAAACTAGTGGAGGTGATGGAATTCCAGCTTAACTATTTCAAGTCCTAAAAGATGATGCTGCCAGAGTGTTACACTCAATATGCCAGCAAATTTGGAAAACTCAACAGTGGCCACAGGGCTAGAAAAGGTCAATTTTCATTCCAATCCCAAAGAAAGGAAATGACAAAGAATGTTCAAACTACAGCACAATTGCACTCATCTCACACATTAGCAAAGTAATGCTCAAAATTCTCCAAGGGAGGATTCAACAGCATGTGAACCAAATACTTCCAGATGTTCAAGTTGGTTTTACAAAAGGCAGAGGAACTAGAGATCAAATTGCCAACACCTGTTGGATCATCGAAAAAACCAGAGTTCCAGAAAAACATCTACTTCTGCTTTATTGACTATGCCAAAGTCTTTGACTGTGTGGATCAGAAAAAACTGTGGAAAATTTTTCAAGAGATGGGAACACCATACCACCTTACCTGCCTCCTGAGAAACCTGTATGCAGGTAAAGAAGCAACAGTTAGAACTGGACATGGAAAAAAGGACTGGTTCCAAAATGAGAAAAGGGTACCTCAAGGCTGTATACTGTCACCCGACTTATTTAACTTATATTCAGAATACATCATGCAAAATGCCAGGCTGGATGAAGCACAAGCTGGAATCAAGATTGCTGGGAGAAGTATCAATAACCTCAGATATGCAGATGACACTACCCTTATGGCAGAAAGTGAAGAGGAACTGAAGGGCCTCTTGATGAAATTGAAAGAGGGAAGTGAAAAAGCCTCCTTAAAACTCAACATTCAAAAAACCAATATCATGGCATCCGGCCCCATCACTTCACGGCAAATAGATGGGGAAACTGGAAACAGTGTCAGACTTTATTTTGGGGGGCTCCAAAATCACTGCAGATGGTGACTGCAGCCATGAAATTAGAAGACGCTTACTCCTTGGAAGAAAAGGCATGACAAACCTAGACAGCACTTTATAAATCAGAGACATTACTTCACCAACAAAGTGAAAGTGCTAGTTGCTCAGTTATGTCTGAATCTTTGTGACCCCATGGGCTCAACAGTCCATGGAATTCTCCAAGCTGGAATACTGGTGTGGATAGCCTTACCCTTCTCCAGGGGATCTACCCAACCCAGGAATTGAACCAAGGTCTTCCACATTGCAGCGAATTCTTTACCAGCCAAGCCTGGTACAAGGGAAGCCCAAGAATACTCGAGGGTGTAGCCTATCCCTTCTCCAGGAGAAATTGACCCAGAACTTGAACCAGGGTCTCCTGAATTGCCAGAGAAGACAATGGCACCCCTCTCCAGTACTCTTGCCTGAAAAATCCCATGGATGGAGGAGCCTGGTAGGCTGCTAAAAGTCGCTAAGACTCAGACACGACTGAGCGACTTTTATTTGGATTAGAGAAAGACATTTCAACATCTCTTATAAGTATAATGTTCAAATACTTGGCAAAGTATATCAGACTATAATAAAATTATAATAATTGAAGTCTCATATAAATCTTCCCACTTAGAGCCATGAGGTCTCAAGATATTAGCAGCAGAGTATATTAAAAACATGGATTCCCCACCACCATAGGCTTCCGTGGTGGCTCAGTTGGTAAAGAATTTGCCTACAATGTGGGAGACCTGGGTTCAACCCCTGGGTTGGGAAGATCCCCTGGAAAAGGGAATGGCGCCCCATTCCAGTATTCTTGCCTGGAGATTCCAGGGCCACAAAAAGTCAGACACAACTGAGCACCTTTCACTTCACTTCCCCAACACCGCCACCACCACTGGCTCTCATGATTTTCATTCAGTTGGTCTCAGATGGGCTCTGTCCTAGTCAGCTAGCATTCACCTGGTTGATTCTGAATCAGGTGACCCATAGTGCACCACTTGAGAAGTAATATTAGGAAGAGCCTCAAAAACCCTTTGAGAATGTTTTTATTTTTCACATTGTGCATATTTATACAGTGGCAAAGAGATAAGATTTAGATGAATTAAAGGTTGGGATGTAGAGTTCTAAATATGATGCATATGTGTGTGCTTAGTCACTCAGTCATGTCCAACTCTTTGTGGTCCCGTGGACTGTAATCCACCAGGCTCCTCTGTCCATGGGGATTCTCCATGCAAGAATACTGGAGTGGGTTGCCATGCCCTCCTCCAAGAGATCTTCCCAACCCAGGGACCAAACCCAGGTCTCCTGCATTGCAGGCAGATTGTTTACCAGCGGAGCCACCAGGATCATAGTCCAAATGAGAAAATATTAATCAGCATCACTTAGATTTGATATTTGGATCCTTTATTTTATATAGATTCATCTGGGATAAACACTTTCTCATATCTTCCAAAATGATTTACAAATCCTTGGTGGCTCAATTGTAAAGAGTCTGCCTACCAATGAAGGAGATGCAGGTTAGATCCCTGGTCAGGGAAGATTCCCTGGAGAAGGAAATGGCAACCCACTTCATTGCTTGTTCCTGGGAAGTCTCAGGGACAGAGGAGCCTGGTGGCCTGAAGTCCATGGGTTGCAAAAGAGCTGGACATGACTTAGTGGCTAAAACAACAATAAATACTCTGCTATATTTTTTGCGTCACTTGCTTTTAACTTTGCTTCTTTTTCTTTTTCTTTTTTTTTGTCCTTTCAAAAACATCTTATTATTGTCAACATGGGACAGCAGATCTACACATAATAGGGATATGTTTTGGTCATAACTGAGTTATTGATATCACTAAATTATTTTGAGTGTTATAAAACATTTTTCCAGCAATACAACACAGGTAACAATTTGTCTGCTTATTCCTCGGCCTCTATAATAGCAGTTTTCCTGCAGGTGGAAATGCTTTTTAGTTTGCATAATTTTGTGCTACAATATTGTACCATATTGAAGTATATGAAACTTTTGTTTAAGATGAATAGGTGATAAAGTGTTTTACAAGGTCTATTTTTTTCTATTACTTCCACAATACTTTGTTACAAAACAAACAATGAAAAACATCACCATTAACACACAAAAAAGCACCATCAGGTTAACCTGTTTGCTTTTACTGTGATATACTGTATATGATTTGGCCTTATAACAGTAAGAAGCAAATGAAAACTAAAGTAATGATGAATTTTCTCCATTCTCAATGAGAATCAAACAAAGGAACATAATTTGCACAGGATCTTTGCTAAAATCACTTACTTTGTTCTCAAACTAATAGTCTAGGATAGCTTGGAAAACAAGAAAGATAAGGTTGAATATGTAGACTTTCACTTTTCTTCTTATGAATATTCTCCTAATATATTTTTTCACAAGAACAAAGATTTGAAAATATTTATTTACATTTTTAAATCTACATTGTAGAGCTCTATTTTTCCTGATATAATTATTTTCAGAAATCTGAGTTTTTGTCCACAAGTTGGAATAGAACAATCAAATAAGAATCTGACAATAAATATTTCTAACATTGCTGTTGTTCAGTTGCCCTCTGTTTCTGACATAATAGAGGTAATTTAAATAAACAACACTTAAAAAAACAAATGAGTCATTGACTAGACAATGATTGCTGGAAGTAAGCAAATTAACGCTTAGTGTCACCACTCCTCTTGTGGGACAATGCCAGGTTCTTTTCTTTCATGTAGCCAGAGTACCAATAGGATTAAATTTCAGTTACTGTTGGTATCAACTTACTTGACAACACACACTTTGCTTGTTCTTATATCTTTCCCATCCAACTTTTCCACTTCTCTACCAGTTTTTCCTACACCTCATCTTGTATTTGCTTCTAGAAAATCCAAACAAAGAATGAGAAGCATAGACATTGAAGAAATGAAGAAGTGTGAAAGCCATACTCCTTTGCAAAACATAGAATTGAAAAAAAGAAAATGATTCAAAAGTCAAGTCAAAATAAGTGGTAATGAAAAAGCTAGAGAATTTGGGTGCAGACCAAATAATGATATACTTCATATTTCATACCTAGACATTTTGGTTTTATGTGAAAGTCAGCTTACAAAATTTAATAAAGTATAATTACATTTATATTTTCTAGAAATAGAAAACTGAGAAAATAAAATATATAAATATATAAATGTGTAAATATTAAATATATAAATATATATATATAAATATAAAATGGAAAACAGAAAATGCTTTCAAATTCTCTTCTTTTGTAATGCTACACTTCCTCCTATAATCATGTGTGTGATACAATTGATGTTTTTTTTTTTCTTTTCTGCTTGCCCTCTCTGATACACTAAACAATAATTGGTCTCATTGGTTAGTTGGCCAATATACTTGTCAATGGTTCAACAGTGTCAATACAGAAAGAAGATTTGGAGCAATATACATATGCAGAGTATTTGCTTTCATTGTTAAATAACATACCATTTCACCATATTCAAAGATTTGGGAACTTCCAAATATCTTCCTTGGTGTATCATTATTTAGGAACATGCTAAGTACACATGCATGATGAAATTGAGAGAAAACACATTTCTAAAATAGGCTATACTGTGGTTTGTTGTTTTTAGGCAGGCAATAAAACTTTGAAATGAATTATAGTTACAATTCAATATAATGCAGCAAGCATATGGAAAAGTATAAAGGGGAAAAATGAATAAAACTTGATCATAGTTTTCTAAGATTTCATAATTGTGTTTGTGTGTGTGTGTCAGGGGGTGATATACGTTCTAAAGTGGGAGAAGAACAATTTCAATATGAAAAGAGTGAAATGAAATTGTGGTTATTTATCATGAAGAAATAATGAGCTGAAATTTTCTCTCATCAACTAGAGAGAGTATAAGTTACACAAGAGGTAAAAAGTGAGGAGCACCTGTTACTTTTTGTTTAAAAGATGATGTATATTATCTATGGTGAAACAGATCACCAGCCCAGGTAGTATGCATGAGACAAGTGCTCGGGCCTGGTGCACTGGGAAGACCCAGAGGAATCGGGTAGAGAGGGAGGTGGGAGGGGAGATCGGGATGGGGAATACGTGTAAATCCATGGCTGATTCATGTAAATGTATGACAAAAACCACTACAATATTGTAAAGTGATTAGCCTCCAACTAAAAAAAAAAAAAAGAATACAGAAGCCTTCCTCAAGGAATCTGATCACTCTTCACTTAGGAACTCTGGATTGTGAAGAGAAGCAAGTATACAAAATTGGGAAAAGGTCCAAAATCTCCAATATAGTGTCTGAAGTCTACTGTTTGGCAAAACTAGAAGCTGTTTTGTTTTGTTTTGTTTCCTTTATTTTGGTTACTATATAAATCAAACAAGGCCTTAGTGCTCTGTTGGCTAAATTTATTCCTGGGAACCTCATAATCCATGGACCAAAACCAAAGACTTCACTGTCAATTCATTCCCAGCAATATGAGTATTAGAATCTGTCCTGCTTCTATGCTACTTAGTCTCTGACAACCAGGTTCTTCCATCAAGTTAAAGAAACCATATCAGTTCCAATTTATCAAGTGAGTTTCCTTTGGCATGTAAGAAGAGCAAGAAACTATGGTACAAGTTCTCTCTCTAGTCCATGCCGCATAAGGAATTTACTGCTATACACAAATCTCATAATGAAAATGAATGAAAAAGTCAAGCTTTTGAATGATAAACCAGTGTTAAGCCCAGATTCTGGAACCTGTACAGACCAGTGGAGAAAGAAATCCTCTAACAAGGATAATGATAAGTAGTTTATATAGCTTTAAAATTGTTAAAAAAAAAAAAAAAAAAACAGGATGGGGTAGAGATATACATAGATTCTTGAGCAGTAGCAAATATTGTGTAACGGTAATTGATAAGGAAGGTGGCAAAGGTATCCACAGATGAACACTTTGGAATGGCCCAGAATCTGAGAATATTTTTTGTGCCATGAATTCTTACCTAAAGAAATGCACCAAGGATGATACGTATTTAAATAGTAGAATGATTAGGATGACCCATAATCAAAATGATATTTGCCTTTTCTGACAACTTTGCTGTTAAGTTGCTAAGCTGTGTCCAACTCTGCGGCCCAGTGAACTGCAACACACCAAGTTTCTCTGTCCTTCTTTATCTCCTGGAGTTTGCTTAAACTCATGTCCATTGAGTTGATGATCCGTTCAACCATCTCATCCTCTGTCACCCGCTTCTCTTCTTTCCCCCAATTTTTTCCCAGTATCAGGGTCTTTCTCAATGAGTCAGCTCTTCATATAAGGTGGCCAAAGTATTGCAGCTTCAGCTTTATCATCAGTCCTTCCAATGAATATTCAGAGTTGATTTCCTTTAGGATTCACTGGTTTGATCTCCTTGCTGTCTGATGGACTCTCAAGCATCTTCTCTAGCACCACAGTTTGAAAGTGTCAATTTTTCCATGCTCAGCCTTCTTTATGTCCAACTCTCACATCCATACACAACTACTGGAAAAACCATAGCTTTGACTGTATAGACATTTGTCAGCATAAGTGATGTCTCTGATTTTTTGTTTTTTGTTTTCTTTAACACACTGTCTAGGTTTGTCATAGCTATTCTTCCAAGGAGCAAGTGTCTTTTAATTCGGTGGCTGCAGTCACCATCTGCATTGATTTTGGAGCCCAAGAAAATGAAATCTGATGCTGTTTCCACATTTTTCCTATCTATTTGTCATGAAGTAATAGGACCAGATGCCATGATAGGATCTGCCAGCCTAGTGGTACCAAAAAATGGATTCAAAAACAGTATCCATGGACACAATGTTTATTTTATTAAATTTCTACCATGTGCCAGACTCTGATCCAGGCTCTGATGATGCAACAATGAAAGCAACAAAATACACCAAATAATAAAGAAGTCTCTTCTCATGGAAATTATGTTCTGGTGGTTAAGGATAGTCTGAAAAAAAAAATTCATAACCAAGGGTGAGTTCACTAGACTCTTTGATGTTTTAAACACTGAGAACCCCTGAGTTCCTGACATGATTCCACACTGCTAGTCTTTAGCAGACTAATTATACTGGATGCTTCCATCAGGAGGAGGTCACAGTTAGCTTGATTTCCTTACTGTAACAGGCACATATCTCTTATTTGAATTTCTTTTCCTCTTTTGTTTTTTGCCAAAAAATAAAAATAAAACTCATTTAAGAATGTGATGCAAACCATAGTATTCAAATTACTTCCCAGTGTGAGGTAATGGGATAATTCCTTTGAAATTCACTGCTCTTAGACTGCACTTGATTTTCTAATTGTTATCTTGTTTATTTTAGAAGAATAGTACAAAGGTTTATTTAATACAGCTATTGCTAAGGTTGAAAATATCTTATGAGGCTGAATTTTTTTTAAGACATATGGTATACGCTTTGTGACAGAGTATAATATATGATGTGTATCTGATACAGGAGCAGATACTAAGAAATTGTGGCTGATGTCTCTCATGATCATATCTAGTGACAAGCTTAGAGACGCTTTTGAGTGTCCCAGGGAGGAAGAATTTGTTGGACCCAATAATAATTCCACTGAATTTGGGATTAATCAGAATGATTATTTGATGTCAACTAGTCTGTTTTGGGAGGAGGAAATGGCAACCCACTCTCGTATTATTGTCTACAGAATCCCGTGGACAGAGGAGCCTGGTGGGCTGCTATCCATAAGGTCACACAGAGTCGGACATGACTGAAGTGACTTAACATGCATGCATGCAATGGAGAGGGAAATGGCAACCCACTCAAGTTTTCTTGCCTGGAGAGTCCCAGGGACGGAGGAGCCTGGTGGGCTGCCGTCTCTGGGGTTGCACAGACTTGTACACGACTGAAGTGATTTAGCAGCTGCAGCAACAGCAGTCCATTTTTTTTTAAAAATTATTTCATTCTATAATCATAAAAGAAAAGGAAGTCTATCACAATTCAGTTACTTTCAGTTGATCAAACACTATAATTTGCACATGTCACCTCTCACTAGTTCATATATTGGCTTTGGTTGTTTTATTATAAAGAGCTTACACACCATAATGTTCCCACTACAGAGTTGAGTTTGCATTCATTCATTCACCCATTCTACAAAATTTTTTATACTGATTACCAAAATAAGGAAAGTTCTGATTCCTCAAAAATTCAAATATAAAGTCCTGCCCTCAGTAAACTTATAAAGATTAGTGATAAAAAGGGTGAATTAGAAAACGGTTACAATTAAATGTGACTATTACATATCAGAAGACGGAATAGGGGGCGGTCCTAACATGGCAGAGGAATAGGACGGGGAGACCACTTTCTCCCCCACAAGTTAACTGAAAGATCATTTGAACGCTGAGCAAATACCACAGAACAACTTCTGAACGCTGGTGGAGGACACCAGGCTCCCAGAAAGGCAGCCCATTGTCTTCAAAAGGAGGTAGGAAAAAATATAAAAGATAAAAAGAGAGACAAAAGAGTTAGGGATGGAGATCCATGTGGGGGAGGGAGTAATAAAAGAGGAGAAGTTTCCAAACACCAGGAAACCCTCTCACCAGCGGCTCTGTGGGGACTTTTGGGATCTCAGAGGGCAACATAA
Organism: Cervus canadensis; assembly: GCF_019320065.1. Classification (NCBI taxonomy): domain Eukaryota; kingdom Metazoa; phylum Chordata; class Mammalia; order Artiodactyla; family Cervidae; genus Cervus; species Cervus canadensis. The sequence continues at coordinate 41,345,175 of NC_057394.1, read as the reverse complement.
CTGGGAGGAAAAAATAAATAAACAAAACCCAGAGATTAGGTGCCTAACTGCAACTGCCAGAGGAGAAGTAGCCCAGAAACTCACATCCACCACCAACAAGTGGGGGCTGAACAGGGAGTTACGGGCTGCATTGTTTAGGGTTAAGACCGGGCCTGAATGCCCTGAGGACAATCTGAGGGAGTTAACTTGAGATAGCAACCAAACCATGGTATAGCCAGGGAGAGAAAAAAAAGGAAAGAGAGAGAACTTTCCCAAGAAAAACTGTAACCTAAGGCACTGCTCAAATGGAATTCCATCACCTCCACTAGCTTTGTTCGTACTGATGCTTTCTAAGGCCCACTTGATTTCACATTCCAGGATATCTGGCTCTGGGTGAGTGATCACACCATCGTGATCATCTGGGTAGTGAAGATCTTTTTTATACAGTTCTTCTGTGTTCTTGCCACCTCTTCTTAATATCTGCTGCTTCTGTTAGGTCCATACCATTTCTGTCCTTTAGTGAGCCCATCTTTGCATGAAATATTCCCTTAGTATATCTAATTTTCTTGAAGAGATCTCTCATCTTTCCCATTCTGTTGTTTTCCTCTATTTCTTTGCATTGATTGCTGAGGAAGGCTTTCTTATCTCTCCTTGTTATTCTTTGGAACTCTGCATTCAAATGAGAATATCTTTCCTTTTCTCCTTTGCTTTTCGCTTCTCTTCTTTTCACAGCTATTTGTAAGGCCTCCTCAGACAGCCATTTTGCTTTTTTTGCATTTCTTTTCCATGGGGTTGGTCTTGATCCCTGATTCCTGTACAATGTTACGAACCTCTGTCCATAGTTCATCAGGCACTCTGTCTATCTGATTAATCCCTTAAATCTATTTCTCACTTCCACTGTATAATCAGAAGGGATTTGATTTAGGTCATACCTGAATGGTCTAGTGGTTTTCCCTACTTCCTTCAATTTCAGTCTGAATTTGGCAATAAGGAGTTCATGATCTGAGCCACAGTCGGCTCCCGGTCTTGTCTTTGCTAACTGTATAGAGCTTCTCCATTTTTGGCTGCAAAGAATATAATCAATCTGATTTTGATGTTGACTATCTGGTGATGTCCATGTGTAGAGTCTTCTCTTGTGTTCTTGGAAGAGGGTGTTTGTAATGACCAGTGCATTCTCTTGGCAAAACTCTATTAGCCTTTGCCGTGCTTCATTCCGTACTCCAAGGCCAAATTTGCTGTTACTCCAGGTGTTTCTTGACTTCCTACTTTTGCATTCCAGTCCCCTATAATGAAAAGGATGTCTTTTGGGGGTGTTAGTTCTAAAAGGTCTTGTAGGTCTTCATAGAACCATTCAACTTCAGCTTCTTCAGCATTACTGGTCAGGGCATAGGCTTGGATTACCATGGTATTGAATGGTTTGCCTTGGAAATCAACAGAGATCATTCTGTCGTTTTAGAGATTGCATCCAAGTACTGCATTTTGGACTCTTTTGTTGATTTTGATGGCGACTCCACTTCTTCTAAGGGATTTCTGCCCACAGTAGTAGATATAATGGTCTCTGAGTTAAATTCACCCATTCCAGTCCATTTTAGTTCGCTGATTCCTAGAATGCCAATGTTCACTCTTGCCATCTCCTGTTTGACCACTTCCAATTTGCCTTGATTCATGGACGTAACACTGCAGGTTCCTATGCAATATTGCTCTTTATGGCATCAGACCTTGCTTCTATCACCAGTCACATCTACATCTGGGTATTGATTTTGCTTTGGCTCCATCCCTTTATTCTTTCTGGAGTTATTTCTCCACTGATCTCCAGTAGCATATTGGGCACCTACCAACCTGGGGAGTTCCTCTTTCAGTAATCTATCATTTTGCCTTTTCATACTGTTCATGGGGTTCTCAAGGCAAGAATACTGAAGTGGTTTGCCATTCCCTTCTCCAGTTTTTCAAATCCTGAAAGATGATGCTGTGAAAGTGCTACACTCAATAAGCCAGCAAATTTAGAAAACTCAGCAGTGGCCACAGGAGTGGAAAAGGTTAGTTTTCATTCAAATCCCAAAGAAAGGCAATGCCAAAGAATGCTCAAACTACCGCACAATTACACTCATCTCACACTCTAGTAAAGTACTGCTCAAAATTCTCCAAGCCATGCTTCAGCAATATGTGACTGTGAACTTCCAGATGTTCAAGCTGGTTTTAGAAAAGCAGAGGAACCAGAGATCAAATTGCCAACATCTGCTGGATTCTCAAAAAAGCGAGAGAGTTCCAGAAAAGCATCTACTTCTGCTTTAATGACTATGCCAAAGCCTTTGACTGTGTGGATCACAATAAACTGTGGAAAATTCTGAAAGAGATGGGAATACCAGACCACCTGATCTGCCTCTTGAGAAACCTGTATGCAAGTCAGGAAACAATAATTCGAACTGGACATTGAACAACAGACTGGTTCCAAATAGGAAAAGGAGTACATCAAGGCTGTATATTGTTACCTTGCTTATTTAACTTATATGCAGAGTACATCATGACATACGCTGGGCTGGAAGAAGCACAAGTTGGAATCAAGATTGCCAGGAGAAATATCAGTAATCTCAGATATGCAGATGACACCACTTTTATGGCAGAAAGTGAAGAACTAAAAAGCTTCTGGATGAAAGTGAAAGAAGAGAGTGGGAAAAGTTGGCTTAAAGCTCAACATTCAGAAAACTAAGATCATGGCAGCTGGTCCCATCACTTCATGGGAAATAGATGAGAAAACAGTGGAAACAGTGTCAGACTTTATTTTTTGTGGCTCCAAAATCACTGCAGGTGGTGATTGCAGCTATGAAATTAAATGACGCTCACTCCTTGGAAGGAAAGTTATGACCAATCGAGATAGTGTATTAAAAAGCAGAGACATTACTTTGCCAACAAAGGTCCATCTACTAAAGGCTATGGTTTTTCCAATAGTCATGTATGGATGTGAGAGTTGGACTATGAAGAAAGCTGAGCACCAAAGAATTGATGCTTTTGGACTGTGGTGTTGGAGAAGACTCTTGAGAGTCCCTTGGACTGCAGGGAGTTCCAACCAGTCCATCCTAAAGGAGATCAGTCCTGGGTGTTCATTGGATGGACTGATGCTGAAACTGAAACTCCAATACTTTGAGCACCTCATGCGAAGAGTTGACTCATTGGAAAAGACCCTGATATGCTGGGAGGGATTGGGGGCAGGAGGAGAAGGGGACAACAGAGGATGAGATGGTTGGATGGCATCACCGACTCAATGGAAATGAGTTTGGGTAAACTCCAGGAGTTGATGCTGGACAGGGAGGCCTGGCATGCTGCAATTCATGGGGTCACATAGAGTCGGACATGACCGAGCAACTGAACTGAAGTGAACTGAAGGCACCGCTGGCCCATTCAGAACAAAGGACTGAGCGAATACCAGAGTAGAGACAGCCGGCAGCAGACAGGCCCATCCCCGCCGGAGGCAGGGAGGCAGGCGGGTGGCAGGCAGAGCCATAAGGCAAGGGGCAAACTCGGCCCCAGAGATGGTATCCTCTTTCAGCCTGCGAGCAGGCTCCCAGTTGCTAACCAAGTCTTCCTGGGATACTGGATTGCAGACATCTGCCAGGAGGGTCACAGCCAGAGATAAGCTGCCCAGAGGAGACACACAGCACACCGGAGATGGTGCTCCCGCTGTGCACCCAGTAAACCAAGCAGCTGGGACAGGGGAGGTGATAAGATGCACCATCCCACCCAGGGAGAGTGTGCTCACCAAGCACCTGGTCACCTGAGCTCCTTGGGCCTGGGAAGGGCACAAAACACAGGCCCAAGCGAGTCTGCACCTTTGTGGAGTACCCGAGAACCTGAACCTGAGCGGCTTAGACCTGGGAAGTGCACGCAACCCAGGGCCGCCTCAGACAGTTCCCCTGCAGAGCAACCTGGAGCCGGAGCAATGTAGATCGGGAAAGCACACACGCCGTGAGCAGGGGCAAACCCAGTGTGGCCCAGACACTGCGCGCACTCCCACACATGCCAGTGACATTTGTTTGCAGTGATCCTCCCTCCCTGAGGCACAATCAAACAAGTGAGCCTAAATAAGTGACCACCTTCACCCCCTTGTGTCAGGGTGGAAGTTAGGTACTGAAGAGACTTGCAAGCAGCGGAAGCCAAAATAAACAAAGAAGAGGGAACCGATTTGGCAGTGACAGATGCAACAGATTAAAACCCTGTAGTTAGCATTGGTTACATTGGAAGGGAGCTATTCACCTTGAGAAGAAGTATAAGCTGGAACAAGGAACTATTTGAAACTGAACTGACCCCACACTGCCCTCAACAGCCCTAGAGAAATTCCTAGATATATTTTACTATTATCATTTTTTAAATTTTTAAAATTTTTAAGTTCTTTATTACTCCTTTAATTTTCATTTTTAAAACTACTACTGCCTTGCAAAAAAAAAAAAGACCCTATCTTTAAAGCAAATTTCATATATTTTAAAATAACTTTTGTGATTTTTTTTTAATATTGCGTTTTTGATAGTCTAACCTCTACTCTAGATTTTTTTATCTTTGCTTTTTGATATTTGTTATCAAATCTGTACCTTTAAGAATTCATTCTTCAGTACCCATTTTTACTTAGGAGTGTGATTACTGGCTTGATTGCTCTCCCCCCTTTTAATTCTCCCTCTTCTTCTCCTGGTCACCTCTATCTCCCTCATCCCGCTTCTCTTCTCCGTGTAACTCTGTGAATCTCTCTGGGTGTCCCCCACTGTGGAGAATCTTTTCACCATTAACCTAGATGTTTTATCATTGGTGTTGTATGGATGGAGAAGTCATGAGGCTATTGTAAGAATAAGATTGGAAGCCAGAGGCAGGAGGCTTAAATCCAATACTTGAGAACTCCAGAAAACTCCTGACTCCAGGGAACATTAATTGATAAGAGCTCATCCAAAAGCCTCCATACTTACACTGAAACCAAGCTCCACCCAAGAGCCAAAAAGTTTCAGAGCAAGACATACCAAGCTGATTCTCTGACAACACAGGAACATAACCCTGAACACAAAAATATAGGTAGCCAAAAGTCACGCCAAACCCACAGACACCTCAAAACTCATTACTGTATACTTCATTGTGCTCCAGAGAGAAGAAATTCAGCTCCATCCACCAGAACACCGATGCAAACTTCCCTAACCAGGAAATCTTGACAAGCCACTCATCCAACCCCAGCCACAGGGAGGAACCTTCACAATAAAGAGAAACCACAAACTTCCAGCATACAGAAAGGCCACTCCAAGCACAGCAACTTAAACAAGATGAAAAGGCAGAGAAATATTCAGCACATAAAGAAACATGATAAAAGCCCACCAAACCAAACAAAAGAGGAGGAGATAGGGAGTCTACCTGAAAAAGAATTCAGAATAATGATAGTAAAAATGATCCAAAATCTTGAAAACAAAATGGAGTTACAGATAAATAGTCTGCAGACAAGGATTGAGAAGATGCAAGAAATGTTTAACAAGGACATAGAAGAAATAAAAAAGAGTCAAGCAATAATGAATATTGCAATAACTGAGATGAAAAGCTCTCTGGAGGGAACCAACAGTAGAATAACTGAGGCAGAAGATAGGATAAGTTAGGTGGAAAATACAGTGGTGGAAATAAATGAAGCAGAGTGGAAAAAAAGAATCAAAAGAAATGAGGACAACCTCAGGGACCTCTGGGACAATGTTAAAGCCCCAACATTCGAATCATAGGAGCCCCAGAAGAAGAAGGCAAAAAGAAAGGCAATGAGAAAATACTTGAGCAGATAATAGTTGAAAACTTCCCTAAAATGGAGAAGGAAATAGCCACCCAAGTCCAAGAAACTCAGAGAGTCCCAAACAGGATAAACCCAAGGTGAAACACCCCAAGACACATATTAATCAAGTTAATGAAGATCAAGCAGAAAGAACAAATATTAAAAGCAGCAAGGGAAAAACAACAAATAACCCACAAAGGGATCCCCATAAGGATAACAGCTGATCCTTCAATAGAAACTCTTCAAGCCAGAAGGGAATGGTAGGACATACTTAAAGTGATGAAAGAGAAAAACCTACAACCCAAATTATTGTACCCAGCAAGGATCTAATTCAAATATGAAGGAGAAATCAAAAGCTTTACAGACAAGCAAAAGCTGAAAGAATTCAGCACCACCAAACCAGCTCTTCAACAAATGCTAAAGGATCTTCTCTAAACAGGAAAAACAGAAAAGGTTTATAAACTCTAACCCAAAATGACAAAGTAAATGGCAACGGGATCATACTTATCAATAATTACCTTAAATGTAAATGGGTTGAATGCACCAACCAAAAGACAAAAACTGGCTGAGTGGATACAAAAACAAGACCCCTATATACGCTGTCTACAAGAGACCCACCTCAAACCTCGGGACACATAAAGACTGAAAGTGAAGGGCTGGAAAAAATATTTCATTCAAATGGAGACCAAAAGAAAGTAGGAGTAGCAATACTCATATCAGATAAAATAGACTTTGAAGTAAAGGCCATGAAAAGAGACAAGGACACTACATAATGATCAAAGGATCAATCCAAGAAGATATAGCAATTATAAATATATATGCACCCAACATAGGAGCACCACAATATGTAAGGCAAATGCTAACAAGTATGAAAGGGGAAATTAACAATAACACAATAATAGTGGGAGACTTTAATACCCCACTCACACCTATGGATAGATCAACTAAACAGAAAATTAGCAAGAAAACACAAACTTTAAATGATACAATGGACCAGTTAGACCTAATTGATATCTATAGAACATTTCACCCTAAAACAATGAATTTCACCTTTTTCTCGAGTGCACACGGAACCTTCTCCAGGATAGATCACATCCTGGGCCATAAATCTAGCCTTGGTAAATCCAAAAAAATTGAAATCATCTCAAGCATTTTGTCTGATCACAATGTGGTAAGATTAGATGTCAACCACGGGGCGGGGGGGGGGGGGGTGGAAATATTAAAAATACAAACATGTGGAGACTAAACAACACACTTCTGAATAACCAACAAATCACAGAAGAAATCAAAAAAGAAATCAAAATATGCATAAAAATGAATGAAAATGAAAACACAACAACCCAAAACCTATGGGATTCAGTAAAAGCAGTGCTAAGGGGAAGGTTCATAGCAATACAAGTCTACCTCAAGAAACAGGAGAAAAATCAAATAAATAACTTAACTCTATACCTAAAGCAACTAGAAAAACAAGAAATGAAGCACTCCAGGGTTAGTAGAAGGAAAGAAATCATAAAAAATTAGGACAGAAATTAATGCAAAAGAAACAAAGGAGACCATAGCCAAAATCAACAAAGCTAAAAGCTGGTTTTTTGAGAAGATAAATAGACAAACCATTAGCCAGATTCACTAAAAAAAAAAAAAAAAAGTAGTGGGGGGAGAAGAATCAAATCAACAAAGTTGGAAATGGAAATGGAGAAATCACAACAGACAAAAATATATAAAGGATCATAAGAAACTACTGTCAGCAACTATATGCCAATAAAATGGACAACTTAGAAGAAATGGAAAAATTCTTAGAAAAGTATAGCTTTCCAAAACTGAACCAGGAAGAAATAGAAAATCTTAACAGACCCATCACAAACACGGAAATCAAAACTGTAATCAGAAATCTTCCAGCAAACAAAAGCCCAGAACCAGATGGCTTCACAGCTAAATTCTACCAAAAATTTAGAGAATAGCTAACACCTATCCTACTCAAACACTTCCAGAAAATTGCAGAGGAAGGTAAACCTCTAAACTCATTCTATGAGGCCACCATCACCCTAATACCAAAACCAGACAAAGATGTCACAAAAAAGAAAACTAAAGGCCAATATCACTGATGAACATAGATGCAAAAATCCCTAACAAAATTCTAGCAAACAGAATCCAACAATGTATTAAAAAGATCATACATACATCATGACCAAGTGGACTTTATCCCAGGGATGCAAGGATTCTTCAATGTTTGCAAATCAATCAATGTAATATGCCACATTAACAAATTGGAAGATAAAAACCATATGATTATCTCAGTAGATGCAGAGAAAGCATTTGACAAAATTCAACATTCATTTATGATAAAAATCCTCCAGAAAGCAGGCATAGAAAGAACATACCTTAACATTAATAAAAGCTATATATGACAAACCCACAGCAAACATTATCCTCAATGGTGAAAAATTGAAAGCATTTCCCCTAAAGTCAGGAACAAGACAAGGATGCCCACTCTCACCACTACTATTCAACACAGTTTTGAAAGTTTTAGCCACAGCATTCAGAGAAGAAAAGGAAATAAAAGGAATCCAGATTGGAAAGAAGAAGTAAAACTCACTATTTACAGATGACATGGTCCTCTACACAGAAAACCCTAAAGATTCCACTAGAAAATTACTAGAGTTAATCAATGAATATAGTAAAATTGCAGGATATAAAATTAACACACAGAAATCCCTTACATTCCTATACACTAACAATGAGAAAACAGAGAAATTAAAGAACCAATTCTATTCACCATTGCAATGAAAAGAATAAAATACTTAGGAATAAATCTACTTAAAGAAACAAAAGACCTATATATAGAAAACTATAAAACATGGATGAAAGAAATCAAAGATGACACAAATAGATGGAGAAATATACCATGTTCATGCAATGGAAGAATCAATTTAGTGAAAATGAGTATACTACCCAAAGCAATCTATAGATTCAGTGCAATCCCTATCAAACTAACAACGGTATTTTCCAGAAAACTAGAACAAATAATTTCACAATTAGTATGGAAATACAAAAAAACCTCGAATAGCCAAAGCAATCTTGAGAAAGAAGAGTGGAACTGGAGGAATCAACCTGCCTGACTTCAGGCTATACTTCAAAACAACTGTCATCAAGAGAGTATGGTACTGGCACAAAGAGAAATATAAATCAATGGAACAAAATAGAAAGCCCAGAGATAAATCCACTCACCTATGGACACATCATCTTTGACAAAGGAGGCAAGAATAGACAATGGAGGAAAGACAATCTCTTTAACAAATGGTGCTGGGAAAACTGGTCAACCACTTGTAAAAGAATGAAACTAGAACACTTTCTAACATCATACACAAAAATAAACTCAAGATGGATTAAAGGTCTAAATGCAAGACCAGAAACTATAACACTCCTAGAGAAAAACATAGGCAAAACTGTCTCTGATGTCAATCATAGCAGTATCCTCTACGACCCACCTCCCAGAGTAATGGAAATAAAAGCAAAAATAAACAAATGGGACCTAATTAAACTTAAAAGCTTTTGCACAACAAAAGAAACTATAAGCAAGGTGACAAGACAGCCTTTGGAATGGGGGGGAAATAATAGCAATTGAAGCAACTGAGAAAGAATTAATCTCAAAAATATACAAACAACTCTTGCAGCTGAATTCCAGAAATAAGTGACCCAATCAAAAAATAGGCCAAAGAACTAAACAGACATTCCTCCAAAGAAGACATACAGATGGCTAACAAACACATGAAAAGATGCTCAACATTACTCATTATCAGAGAAATGCAAATCAAAACCACAATGAGGTATTACCTCACGCTGGTCAGAATGGCTGCTATCAAAAAGTCTGCAAACAATAAATGCTGGAGAGGGTGCAGAGAAAAAGGAACCCTCTTACACTGTTGGTGGGAATGCAAACTAGTACAGCTACTATGGAGAACAGCATGGAGATTCCCTAAAACAAACTGGAAATAGAACTGTCATATGACCCAGCAATCCCACTGCTGGGGGCACACACACGGAGGAAACCAGAATTGAAAGAGACAGGTGTACACCAGTGTTCATCGCAGCACTGTTTACAATAGCCAGGACATGGAAGCAACCTAAATGTCCGTCAGCAGACAAATGGATAAGAAAGCTGTGGTACATATACATAAATGAATATTACTCAGCTGTTAAAAAGAGTGCATTTGAATCAGTTCTAATGAGTTGGATGAAACTGGAGCTTATTATACAGAGTGAAGTAAGTCAGAAAGAAAAACATCAATACAGTATATTAACGCATATATATGGAATTTAGAAAGATGGTAATAATGACCCTATACGTGAGACAGCAAAAGAGGCACAGAGATAAAGAACAGACTTTTGGACTCTGTGGAAGAAAGTGAGGGTGGGATGAGTTGAGAGAATAGCATTGAAACATGTATATTAACATATGTGAAATAGATTGCCAGTTCAGGTTCAATGCATGAGACAGGGTGCTCAGGGCTAGTGTACTGGAATGACCCTGAGGGATGGTATGGGGAAGAAGGTGGGAGGAAGGGTCAGGATGAGGAACACATGTACACCCATGGCTGATTCATGTGAATGTATGGCAAAAACCACCACAATATTGTAAAGTAATTAGCCTCCAATTAAAATAAATTCTAAAAAAAAATTTTAAAAAAGAAGATAGAATAATTGTGTATAATCTGAAAGGTAGCAGGCAGGAATGGAAGATACCATTGTAAATAAGTGAGTTTGAACTGTATTAAAAAATTTATTGAAGATCAAGCATAAGACTTCTGGCAGAGAACATCTGCTTACCAGAAACATCGTATGTCCAAAGATTCAGAGGTAAGAGGGCTTCACATACTCAGGAGACTGCAAAAGCATACACTGGCTAGAGAAAAGGGGATAGAGATAATATTAATATACTCTCCTGGATATATGATACTGTGCTCAAAAAATGAATATGTGGGCCAAAGAAGAAAGCAAATACAAAATATCTGAAGATAGCTTTTCCTTCTATATTTACTATTATTCTTGTGAAATAAGGCCATGTCTTCAAGAAAACTGTGACTGACTGATATTACTTATAAAACATAGAAGACACTTTAATCTATGGACAGTCACTCAAAATTAACAATATACATTTATCAAATTAACTCTCAAACAAGAAAATTCAGGGTTCTCAAGAATAAGACACACAGATGATAGTTTGATTGGGGAAAGAGAAAGGAAGACATTAGGAATGTTCTATTGAGTGCACTATATTCTGGAAGGCCACTAAGACTGAAATGTGCTGAGTGGTAACAGTGCTGAGTATCTAGAAATTTAGGACAAATGATGAAGCAAGATAAAAATAAATTATTTCTTATGATTGTATTTGAGCCTGATTGTAACTAGTTCTCAAAATATAGGTTTGTTTTACACATTTATTTCCCCAAAGCTATTATGACAAAAGTCATCTACAGTACCATGAACAAGTAAAGGGATAATTGCATTCATTTAGGAGAAAATGGTTTGCAGCATGTGATTTTAATAATTTGTAATTTTTGTAATTTTGTTTTATAGAAACATTTAATTTTTCTTCAAATGCTCTTACAACAGTTTTTAATGTCTTATTTCTTAATTCAAGAAAAGGGCAAATCCGTAAACTCAAACTTCACCTTGAGACTTTTAAAAGTTTCAGGGCTTATATTCATTGTTTCCCCCAATGGACTAGTGATTAATCAATGCATGCTTATCACCTTTATTAACTCACTTCAGATTCCCTTTAAGAGAGAGAAAGCTTTTAGTTGTAAGTACTAATTGTTTTTCTCTTTAAAACCACACAGCAATCCTTGAATAAATTCAATTATAATCTTTATCAATTTCTACATTATCTGTTGTAAACTGGCCAACAGAATTAGTCACAGCATTAATGTCTCTGGTTCTTCCTGACATGCTGCAATGTTCCCATAGAGGAAATACTTTCTCCTTTCTACAACATGGTTTTAGTTACAAACTGACATTGCTTTCACAATGCATATGATTAGCTTGTGAAATGCCAACTCCTGTAACAAATACTCAAAAAATGTACATCTCAAACACAGTAGATTTTTTTTTTTAATCATACGACAATTTTAGACTGTTTAGGACAAGCAAGTAGGTTTCCAACATGTGTGATTCATGAACCTGTGGCCCCAGCACTCTCCAGAAATTAATATAAGCACAGGGAGGTGATCATGCAAACTATCACTGGCAGGGAAGTTGCCTTCCAATACCTGCCCAGAGGCATCTCATTATTACTAACAGACAAGGACATCTTTGGGTGGCATAGAATTTTATCTTAGTATAAAATATAATAAAGGTGATGCCACCCAACCATCTCACCCTCTACTGTCCCCTTCTCCTCCTGCCTTCAATCTTTCCCAGCATCAGTCTTTTCCAATGAGTTAGTTCTTCACATTCGGTGGCCAAAGTATTGGAGTTTCATTACCAGTCCTTCCAATGAATATTCAGGACTGATTTCCTTTAGGATTGACTGGTTGGATCTCCTTGCAGTCCAAAGGACTCTCAAGAGTCTTCTCCAACATCACAGTTTAAAAGCATCAATTCTTCCATGCTCAGCTTTCTTTATAGTCCAACTCTCACATCCATACATGATTAATACAAAAACTATAGCTTTGACTAGATAGACTTTTGTTGTCAAAGTAATGTCTCTGCTTTTTAATACACTGCCTTGGTTGGTCTTAACTTTCCTTCCAAGGAGTAAGTGTCAAATATATGCTATTTAAAAGTTCCCAAAGATGTAAAAGGGCTTCCCTTGTGCCTCAGGTTGTAAAGAATCTGCCTGCAATGTGGGAGACCTGGGTTTGATCCCTGGGCTGGGAAGATCCCCTGGAAAAGAGAAAGGCTACCCTCTTCAGTATTCTGGCCTAGAGAATTCCATGGACTGTATAGAAGTAAAATATAGGCTGACCACTGTGGGGCTGGAGAAAACTCTTGAGAGCCCCTTGGACAGCAAAGAGATCAAACCAGTCCATCCTAAAGGAAGTCAACTGTGAATATTCACTGGAAGGACTGATTCTGAATCTGAAGCTCCAATATTTTGGCCACATTATGGGAAGAGCCAACTCATTGGAAAAGACCCCAATGCTGCAAAAGATTAAAGGCAGGAGCAGAAGGGGATGGCAGAGGATAAGATGGTTGAATAGCCTCCCTAACTCAATGCAAATGAATTTGAGCAAACTGCAGTGCTTTTGGAGCCCCCCAAAATAATGTGTCACTGTGTCCATTGTATCCCCATCTATGAACCATGAAGTTATGGAACTGGATGCCATGATCTTAGTTTTCTGAATGTTGAGCTTTAAGCCAACTCTTTCACTCTCCTCTTTCACTTTCATCAAGAGACTTTAGTTCTTCTTCACTTTCTTCCTTAAGCGTGGTGTCATCTGCGTAGCTGAGGTTATTAATGTTTCTCCTGGAAATCTTGATTCTGGCTTGTGCTTCATCCAGCCTAGCATTTCACATGACATGATTTACTCTACATCTAAGTTAAATAAGCTGGGTGACAATATACAGCCTTGGTGTACTCCATTCCCAATTTGGAACCAGTCTGTTGTTCCATGTCCAATTGTAACTGTTGCTTCTTGATCTGCATGCAGGTTTCTCAGGAGGCAGGTAAGGTGGTCTGGTATTCACATCTCTCAAAGAATTTTCCACATTTTGTTGTGATCCACACAGTCAAAGGCTTTGGCATAGTCAATAAAGCAGAAGTAGATGTTTTTCTGGAACTCTCTTGTTTTTTTGATGATCCAACAGATGTTGCCAATTTGATCCCTGGTTTCTCTGCCTTTTCTAAATCCAGCTTGAACATCTGAAAGTTCACAGTTTGCATACTGTTGTTCAAAGAACAAATACTAGCTTACTTGAAGTAAAATATGTACCAATAACTGACATGGAAACATAACTCTAAGAAGTTATATAGGACATTATTAGTGAAATGAGTTAGGAATTAGGCTAAGGATATAATGGAAAAAAATGTTATTATCTCACTTTTACATTACTCACTAAAGTGTGAGTTCCGTTAGCTAAGTTGTAGGACAAAATCTTTAACATTACCTTTATAGGTTACCTGATTCAGACTTCCCTGGCCATCTAGTGATTAGTACTCTGTGCCTCCAACACAAGAGGTGTGGATATAATCCCTGATCAGGGAACTGGGATCCCACACACTACACAGTACAACCAAAATATAAAATTAAAAACATAAAGCTTTCCTGACTTGAGTCCTGATGAACTCTCTGATATCTTTCTGTAAAATTTTATTAGTTATAATCTGACCACACAGGATTTTTTTCAATTACTTGAATGTGACATGGTCCCCACATCCCATATATCACAGCATTAATAGATATTTTCCTGCCTGAAATGCAATATTCTTAATTTCCCCAATCACTAGTTAAACTTCAGGTTCTAACTTACTGTTATTTCCTCCAGGTATGTAGTACTAATCCCAGGATATTAGACCAGAGCAGATACCCATGATATAAGATATCACAGCACCTTTTTTGCATTCTTCCATTTTAAAGGTACTTACTAACTTTCTCCCACATACCAGGCATAGGATTTGGGTTTGAGAATGTTTGGATATCTGATGTAATAGATATGGTACCCACTTTTGTGGAATTTATGGGAAGGTAATATTGAAAGTGTCATACTAAACCATGTTAATTTTAGACAGACATGTTGATCTGAAGGAAAGTTCTATGAGAACTTGCAAATTAAATTGGCATTTAAAGTCTTTTTCACAGAGGAAATATTAATGGAGTTGAAGTTAGGATGAAGAGGAATGTTTAAGTAGTGTGGTACACAGTTACCTTACACAAGCAGACAAGAGTATGTCCCTTTGTAGCACATCTATTTCACTTGTCTTGCATCTGTGTTCCTGAGTTGGGGGTTGATAATAAAATACATAAGATACAATAGGTTTCACCCAATACCAACTTATTTTGCTGCAAAAGAAGTAACAAGGTAAGCTCTGTGTCTCTTTTTCTGTTTTGCATATAGGGTTATCGTTACCATCTTTCTAAATTCCATATATATGTGTTAGTATGCTGTAATGTTCTTTATCTTTCTGGCTTACTTCACTCTGTATAAGGGGCTCCAGTTTCATCCATCTCATTAGGACTGGTTCAAATGAATTCTTTTTGACGGCTGAGTAATATTCCATGGTGTATATGTACCACAGCTTCCTTATCCATTCATCTGCTGATGGGCATCTAGGGGGAATAAGTGTAAATCTATGGCTGATTCATATCAATGTATGACAAAACCCACTGAAATGTTGTGAAGTAATTAGCCTCCAACTAATAAAAAAATTAAAAAAAAAAAAAAAGAAGTAACAAGGTAAGCGAAAATACAAAGTTCAAGACAAAGACAAGGTAGAGGTTTCATGGACATCAGGAACACCACACTGGTGATGACTATAGTGTCAAAGAGTAGAAACAGGTGAGTGTAAACCACCTCACAATAGAGAATCAGTAAGCCACGATTACCATTGTATTTTAAGTTCTACTGGTGCTGTGCCTCTTGAGGATAATGTGAGTAGAATCTATCCTCCAGTGCAGATGCATCTTATTAATAACAGGTACTTGTTTTGCAATAAACTGCATAGACAGTAAGTATAGATGCTTACTTTGGAACACAGTGTTCTCAATCAGGCTCTCATTTATCTGGGATCCAGTTTTTTTCTATCAGTCAGTTCAGTCACTCAGTCACATCTGAATATTTGCGACCCCAAGGACTGCAGCATGCCAGGCTTCCCTGTCCATCACCAACTTTAATTTCATGTTACTATAAGGTTAGCTCAAGGATCATATCTTCAGGTTTCCATGAAGCTAGAGAAATGGTCTAAAAAATAGTCATTAGAACTTGACTTCTACCCTCACAAAATCCACCAAAAGTATAGGAAGACCTTGGTGTTGGTGGACGGTATGGGAAGCAGACATGTTATATATTTCTAGAAATCAGAATGAATTCCTAGACCCCAGATGTCAAAGAGGAATAAGTGAAGTGGCACAAGAGAAGAGTAAAGAGATAAATATGATTATGTTCACAAAAGTTGTCTTTGCCCGTGTTAAGAAATTTATTCTATGAAAAAATTGAAACTCATTAAAGGATTTGATATGTGAAGGGTTTCATGATAAGATCTGAGTTTGAAAATGTAAGTCCAACAGCAGCACAGGTACTTAGATGAAGAAAAGACAATGCCAGGTTATGGGGACAATCTAATTAAGCTTTCTTGTTAGATAAGATTAGGGTAATGGATGTGATGATGGAGAGACACATATAAATGTAGGAGATGATTCAGTTCAGTTCAGTTCAGTCAGTCAGTGGTGTCCGACTCTGACCCCATGGACTTGTAGCATGCTAGGCTTCCCTGTTAACCACCAACTCCCAGAGCTTGTTCAAACTCATATCCGTCGAGTCAGTGATGTCATCCAACCATCTCATCCTCTGCCGTCCCCTTCTCCTCCTGCCTTTAATCTTTTGCAGGATCATGGTCTTTTCCACTGAGTCAGTTCTTTGCATCAGGTGGCCAGAGTATTGGAGCTTCAGCTTCAGTATCAGTCTTTCCAATGAATATTCAGGATTGATTTCCTTTAGGATTGATTATTAAATGGTAAAATTTAATTTACCATTTAATGGCAAAATTTAATTTACCATTTAGTGATAAAATTTAATTTACCATTTAATGGTAAAATTTAATAGGAAATGATTAAATGGTAAAATTGAGAGAACTTGCTGAGAAATTGGATATTAAATGGAAGAGGTATGTGGTAGAAGTTCATTCTAACTGGGTAGTTTGTGTTGTCTCGCTTTCTAAGAACGCCACCAGAAAACCAATGTTCAGATGAAAATTATGGTTTTGTCTTAGACTTGTTAGGTTTAAGATATCTTTGAGAAATCCAAGTAGAAATGTCCATTAGCAGGGACATATCCATTTTTGGAGCTCAGAGGAGTTCTGTGAACTTGGATTATATCTTTGGAAGCCATGACCCCATAGATGGTAATTGAATGGCCCTGGATGACATTTCCTAGAGAATACCTATGAGAGGAAAATATGGAAAAAAATCAAGCCTTGCCAATCTTCACTATTTACTGGTCAGATAGCAGAGAATGAATCTGCAAAGAAATGTGCAATGTAGTAACCACGAAGAATTAGGAAAACCTTGAGAGGATAGTGTAAAAGAAATCAAGAGAAGAGACTATTTTACTAAAAAAAAAAAAAAAAAAATTGAAGCTTGAGTAATATGCATTGGATTTAGAGTTACGGAAGTAATCAGTGGTCTTAGCGAGAACTATTTCAGTGGAGTGATATAGAAGATGACAGTTTTGTTTAGAGGCTGGTGAGTGAAAGAGACAGGAAACTTAGCCAACTCTTGAGAGTAGTTTGGCTATGAAGTTCTGGAAATAAACAGGAAGCTGGAAGAATATAAGAGAATAAGATATACCTTTTAAAACCAAAAAATATAATTGATTTTGTGAAGTTTCTGAAAAGGCAGGAGGAGTTAAAAGAGATTTTAAATTCCATTAAAAGATTAAATTTCTATTTGACTGGAGACCGTCTTGGATGGCCCTTAGAGCAGAGAGCTGGCTCCATGGAGCTAAGCTAGCCTGCAGAGAGTCCAGGCTTGGGACTTATGTCATCTCTCTTGACAGACAAGATGAGCACCCTATGTAAACAAGATATTTAGTGATATTTCTGGGTATGTTGACCCCTTGATGGTAAGTATCTTTTGTTCAAGTGTCCTCTGACATCTTAGACTCAGTTATAAATATATAAAGCTGTGGGGTTGGACTAGAGAGAGGCTAGGCCCTTCTAGGAGTGCCCTTCCCTCCATTGGAGCTTCCGTGGTGGCTCAGTGGTAAAGAATCTGCCTGTAATGTAGGATCCATGGGTTCAATCCTTAGGTTGGGAAGATCCCCTGGAGAAGGAAATGGCAACCCACTGCAGTATTCTTGCCTGGAGAAATCCATGGACAGAGGAGCCTTGCAGGCTATAGACCATGGAGTTGCAAAGAGTTGGACATGACTGAACAACTAACACTTTCACTACCTCCATCATGCTCCGCTTCCAGCCTGCTGGTTAAGGCAGGCCCCCTCTGCTGAATCTTAGCCATGACATATGTAGAATATCTATTCCTAATTTATGTTATGAGATAATGAAACTTCATGGGCTGCCCAGGTGGCTCACTTGGTAAAGTACTTGCCTGCCAATTCAAGATATATAAGATATGCAGGTTCAATCCCAGGGTCGAGAAGACACCCTTGAGAAGGGCATGGCAACCCACTCCAGTATTCTTGCCTGGATAATCCCAAGGACAGAGGAGACTGGAAGGCTACAACCCATAGTGTCACAAAGAGTCAAACACGACTAAAGTAATTTAGCACATATGCAATGGAGTTTCAAAAGACTGTGTGTGTCCTTACTACTTCCCTGCACATAAGTTTTACTTTTTTTTCCTAATAAATTCTATGATCTATCTCTAGCACTAGAGTTAAGTATTGGTGACACTCTTGCAGACACTATTTCATAATTTAACTAAAGCAGATAAAATGGTCAAATCATCTGCCTCATAGATCACTTGCAATTGTTTCATATTCTACAGTATTCCAATAGGCAGGCACCCATAAAACATTTCAAGAAACCGCACACCACCATACACCAATGGCAAAATCTCATAAAGTCTTCAAGTCTTTCTGAGGAATGAGAAGATGAAAATTTATTACATTTTTATCACCAAATACAACAACAACAACAAAATAGATCAAGCAAAATCTGTTCTATCTCCCACTTGCTGCCCTCAAATTACCCACAGGGAAAAAAAGAATCCCGAGATATTCTAGAACTGCTTAACAACATCTGTAACACAATTTATGTATCTTCACAAAGTTTATGTGTAATGTTAAGTCTCCACTTATTTTAATGTTTTCTTTTTTTTCCAGGTTAGCAAAATTGTCTCAGTTCTCTCTAGTTCTAGAAGTCTGCCTTTCTGGTTGCTTATAGTATATATAAGAAATAATACAGGATTCATTGAAATTTAAGATAAAATGCCCAACTTTCTGTATTTTCCACCTTTTTATCAGATGCTCTAGAAAGGGGGTTTTAACATGTTTTTGAAATAATGAATAATATCATTTTGTGTCAGAGCAATACTGGTAGCTGTTGCATGTTTCCACAATCATAACCAGAGTGGAAACATGAATTTCCTTAGTTTGTCCCAAATATTCCAATATCAGCAATGAAATATGCTCCTTTTGATCAAATGCCAACTATGTATTTAGGAATTTGTTATGAAAGCTGTTAATTGGTATATGATCAGACAGAAATTACTTTTAAAATAATCCCTGACATTTCTGTCATAAATCATCATGTCACATTCCACTCTATCATGGTAGTTTATAAGAAAAGAGCATAAACATGACACAATTTGTCAATAAAATCTAAGAGTAGAGTACCATATGATATGACACAAGATTGAAGAAGGAAGTCAACAACTTCAGATTAAAGTGTGATGGCCAATTGCCATGAGAACCTAACCTGACTTTTCTGTGACAATAACATTGTTAATGCTGAATTAAATGCAAACATACTTTAGTAAATACTTTAATTTTTTCAAGTGGAATAAATAGAATGCTTTCCCCTTCTCCCCAAATTAAGAAAATTTAATTTCATATATGTTAGTAATAAAAATATTCCAAAATAGACATAGAAAATAAGTATGTACAGAAATGAACAAAGTGTTTTATGCCTCAGATACCTAAGGAAAATTATGTTTCTTAAGGATATTTTGATTTTATCTCATTTTATCAGTGTGCTCATGGGGATGTTGGGAGGTCAGTAATCACATAGAATTATGGAAAGAATGATTCCAGTCCTTTCATAGTAAAATCCAAAATGCCATGTTTTATCTATTCATTTAGCTTTGCTGAATAAATTGTTCTTTCTTTCTCTTTCTGGCTTAGATGAAGAGCTAACCCCAAATGACATAAAGAATACTAGCTTGTGAATGCACCAGATGTTTGATGCAATATGTAAAACCTGTCACACAAAGTAGGAGAAAAGTTATTTTTAAAAGAATATTTGAATACATAACTCCGATTCATCTGCTTTTTTTTCAGACCATACACAGATTTCTATATAAATTATAAAAGGTGGGTCCTTAGATGAAAGCTGTTTATAATTTGTGGAGACCATTTTCTTGTCAACTTGGTAGTCTTTCTCATACAGGGTTCATTATTAGGCAAACCAATTAAGTGTGCTCAGAGTAAGCCACATATGCTAAGTACACAATTTGTATAAAATTCTAATCTGTTCATTACCTTTATACCAGTGATTTTTTCCCCCTGATTTGGAGTAGTGGGTTCATTTTTTTAATAAGAATTTTGTGTTAAAAATGGCACGTTGAAATGCCTGACATGAGAATTCTCAAACTGTCTTAACTAGATTTTGGCATTTAATAAGCTGTAAACTGCTGAAGCTATTTGCAGATGAAGTCTCATTTTTGTCCATCAGCAGGGGGCTGGAAGCATAATTAATTGAGTGAAAGTTAAAAGACGGACAGCACGGTTACATTTATGCAAATACTGCAGCAGAACATCTAATGAAAGAGAAAAATAGCTTGCAATCAATTGGTTTGGTTTTGGACCAAAATCCACAGGGTCCATTTAAACATTGCAGATTGTGCATCTGACAATTAAGACTTATAGTTGTTTTTTTTTTTTTTTTTAATACTACTGTGATGGTAGGAAGTGTAGGCAAAAAGTTGAAGTCCAGAGAGACAATTCTATTTCTGCTCTCATCTTTCTTACCTCTCATGAATGTTAAAATATCCTTGCAAAAAAATCAGAAATCAAATGATGCGTGTGTGTGCAACCATATGCCAGGCTCTGCTATTTGTTTCTTTTATTCATATCCCAGGCATATGTACCCTTGCACACCAAAGGTTCCATTTAATTAAAGTTAGTTAAAAGCTTAGACCACAGAGATCAGGACAGCTGCTGGAGATATTAACCTCGTTGCTGTTTTGGGACAGCATAAAGCCTTTGCTGGTATTCTCATCTCCTATTACATATTTTGGTGGGGTTTTTCCCAGTAGTTGTTTGCCTCAGAAGACCACTGACTTTCCCTTGAATGCTTGGGAAACATTAGCTTCTCCAATGATCAAAGGAAATATCAAATTGAAACTTTGCATATTCCTCATTCGTATGTTTTTCCTCATGACTGTAAGGATGTGCATGACTACCTAAGTGATTGGTTTTTGACTAGTCTCTTTGTATGTGTATTTGATTTGTTGGCTATTCAGCAAGACACTACTTCCCACAGAGAAATTCCTTAAGAACGCTTTTGTTTTTTCTTCTCATACTTCTGTTCTTAAGGCAAGTCCTGTTTAGGTAGTTGAGATTTAGTTGATATTTAATTCTAACATTTTCCTTTTTTTTTTTTTTTTTTTTTAATGCTACGGAATTTAGATCTGTTAGAAAAGCAGGAATGGTTTCTAAGTGTATGTCAAGAATTTTATATGTGACTCTCTTTAAAGAATCACAAAACACAACTATTGTAGTAATATCCTTTTCTTCAACTAGAAATATCACTACTATTTCCTTTCAAAGTTCTATGAAACAAAGTTTAATCTTAAAAATCAAGAATACAATATTTCTGATGTCTGTTTGGGGATGGTACAGTATTTAAAACAAAACCAAAACAAAAAATGTCCTTGACATGTTCTCAGTGAATGATTGCAACATGTTTTTAAAATAATCTAAATTCAAAGATGGGTAAGCATTAAAATATGAGAGCATAGAAAACTTAAAGTAAATGAATTCACAAGGAGGCTTTCCAGATTTAATTGAACTTCGCATATTATTTATGTCCCATGAAATTCTACTACTTATTATAAAATGTATTTTTGTATAATTGCTTCCTTCATTCAAATCATTAAGCCCATGATGAAAATATTTTTAATATGTTGTCATTATTTTTTCATAAACATATTTTAATTAATCCTCAGAAGTTTAATTTCAAATGTGGAATATGATTGCATAACTCCCAGTTACCAACACTTTGTTTCTAAAAATAATGTCCCTTTAAAAGTATATAGCTACTGTATATATATTGGACTTTTTTTGCACTTGAAATACTGAAATATTTTAAGATTTATAAAGATTAATACTGGACAATTTTTATCAATAATCATTTCACAAATTAGTTTAATCTGTTGAAGAAATTTTAATATGAACACACTTAGCAAAACCAAGTGCATTATACATATATAGAATAAATTCTATATATAATATAGAGAATCCGATGGACAGAGGAGCCTGGTGGGCTATAGTCCACAGGGTCACAAAAAGTCAGAAATGACTGAAGTGATTTAGCACACACACACACACACACACACACACACACACACACACACACACATATGCATAAAGATATATCCAATCCTGAGAAGTTTTTGCTTGCTTTATTTCATTAAGTGGAGAGTCAGGAAAATGTTTCTAAAGTAACTCCTGTTCAAGGCAAGTATTTATCCAAATAAGTATAATTTCCCAGTCTTCTAGTTATTGGGCTTCCATGATGGCACAGTGGTAAAGAAGCCACCTGCCAATGCAAGAGACTCTGGTTTGATTCTTGGGTCAGGAAGATTTCCTGGAGAAGGAAATGGAAACTCACTCCAGTATTCCTGCCCAGAAATTTCCATGGACAGAAGAGACGACTGGAGGGTTACAGTCCATGGGGTCACAAAGAGTCAGAAATGACTGAGCAAGCATTCATCCATACACACATTAGATATGATCATGCTCTTATATGTATTTTGTAAGTGAGATTCTCTTAATATGAAGCACAAGTTTATTATTATTGTATAGTTTAGGCTTTACTTCAACAATAATTTTATTTTTATTTTGATGAAGGAGAGCAGACTTAGATTTGTTAAGACACTCCAGAATTTAACATCATTCCAAAATGTTTAAGCCTCATCATTTTGAATATTCCAATTCTATTAACACAGAGTTTTACTGTTCCATTATATGGATGTTTCATTCCACAAAGAAGAAAAGATGTAAGTTGCTTATGGTGATATAGAACTATTTTTGGTCAAACAATGTAAATGTGAAACACTATGTTTGTTGCCAAAATATTAATAATCTGGCTTATCTGAAAATATTAGAAATGTATATCTACTTTGTCATTACATTAACATTGAATTTATATTTCTATATATTCTTACCAAAATTACACAAAAAATTCTTTTTTTTTAATATAAAAGAGAAATTGTAATAGCAAAGGGGAATTTAAGCCAAATAAATTCAGAGGACATTTATCTTAAAATACAAACCTAGACATTTGAAGATAAACATCTATTTTGTATGCTAAATTAAAGTAATAAGAACCATATCTCTTGTTTCCTCTTTTCAAATATGATGGAATTAAAAAAGATAAGGCAAGAAAGGTATATAGTTTTAAATTTTCCAGGTAGTAATTATTTATTTATATATGTTACTTTTGATTAATAGTAAATTTTCTAGCTAAGGAAAAGAAAAATAAAGAAAAAAAAAGGAATATCTGTCTTTTAGTACTCATTCCTCTGAAATAAGTATCAGTTAAGAATACTTTTTTAAAAAAGGCAATAAAATTTCTGCCGATTTTGAGTTAGTCAAACTTGTAACTCTTATTTTCTTGGAAATCTCATGAAAATGAACATGATAAATAGAAAACCACTTCTAACAGAGTTGTTTTCCAAACTTAATCTATCAAGGTAGAATATAAAATGCTATAGACAGTATATTGTGATGGGATTAAATACTACATTTATGAAAACAATTAAAGTTTTGCTAGTATTTACTTTTTTTTTTTTACTATATTATTGAACATGGCCCTGCACAGCAGAACAAGACCCAGTTTTCCACTCAGTCAGTCTCTCCCATCAGGAAGCTTCCATAAGCCACTTATCCTTATCCATAAGAGGGCAGACAAAATGAAAACCACAATCACAAGAAACTAACCAAACTGATCACATGGACCACAGCCTTGTCTAGCTCAATGAAATTATGAGTCATGCCGAGTAAGGCCACCCAAGACAGATGGGTATGGAGGAGAGGTCCATACCCATGGTCCACTGGAGAAAGAAATGGCAAACCACTTCAATATTCTTGCCTTGAGAACCTCATGAACAGTATGAAAAGGCAAAATGATAGAACACTGAAAGATGAACTCCCCAGGTCAATAGGTGCCCGATATAGTACAGGAGAAGAGGAGAAATAACTCCAGAAAGAATGAAGAGATGGAGCCAAGCCAAAACAACACCCAGTTGTGGATGTGACAGGTGATGGAAGTAAAGCTTCCAATGCAGTAAAAAGCAGTATTGCATAGGAATCTGGAATGTTAGTTCCATGAATCAAGGCAAATTGGAAGTGGTCAAACAGGAGATGGCAAGAGTCAACATCAACATTTTAGGAATCAATGAACTAAAATGGACTGTAATGGGTGAATTTAGCTCAGATGACCATTATATCTACGACTGTGGGTAAGAATGCCATAGAAGAAATGGAGTAGCCATCATAGTCAACAAATGAGCCCAAAATGCAGTACTTGAATGTAATCTAAAAATGACAGAATGATCTCTGTTCATTTCCAAGGCAAACCATTCAATATCACAGTGATCCAAGTCTATGCCCTGACCAGTAATGCTGAAGAAGCTGAAGTTGAACGGTTCTATGAAGACCTACAAGATCTTCTAGAACAAACACCTCCAAAAGATGTTCTTTTCATTTCAAGAGACTGGAATGCAGAAGTAGGAAGTCAAGAGATACCTGGAGTAACAGGTAAATTTGGCCTTGGAGTACAGAATGAAGCAGGGCAAAGGCTAATAGAGTTTCGCCAAGAGAATGCACTGGTCATAGCAAACACCCTCTTCCAACAACACAAGAGAAGACTCTACACATGGACATCACCAGATGGTCAACACCAAAATCAGATTGATTATATTCTTTGCAGCCAAAGATGGAGAAGCTCTATACAGTCAGCAAAAACAAGACCAGGAGCTGACTGTGGCTCAGATCATGAATTCCTTATTGCCAAATTCAGACTTAAACTGAAGAAAGTAGGGAAAACCACTAGACCATTCAGGTATGACCTAAATCAAATCCCTTATGACTATACAGTGGAAGTGACAAATAGATTTAAGGGATTAGATCTGACAGGCAGAGTGCCTGAAGAACTATGGACAGAGGTTCATGACATTCTACAGGAGGCAGGGATAAAGATCATTCCCAAAAAATAAGAAATGCAAAAAGGCAAAATGGTTATCTGAGGAGGGCTTACAAATAGTTGAGAAAAGAAGAGAAGCTAAAGGAAAAGGAGAAAAGGAAAGATATACCCATTTGAATGCACAGTTCCAAAGAAGAGCAAGGAGAGATAAGAAAGCCTTACTCAGTGATCAAAGCAAAGAAATAGAGGGAAACAATAGAATGGGAAACTCTAGATTCTCTTCAAGAAAATTAGAGTTACCAAGGAAACATTTCATGCAAAGATGAGAACAATAAATAACAGAAATGGTATGGACCTAACAGAAGCAGAATATATTAATAAAAGGTGGCAAGAATACACAGAAGAACTATACAAAAAAAGATCTTCATGACCCAGATAACCACGATGGTGTGATCACTCACCTAGAGCCAGACATCCTGTAATTTGAAGCCAAGTGGGCCTTAGGAAGCATCACTATGAACAAAGCTATTTGAAGTGACAGAATTCTAGTCGAGCTATTTCAAATCCTAAAAGATGATGCTGTGAAAGTGCTGTACTCAGTTCAGTTCTGTTCAGTTGTGTCTGACTCTTTGCAACCCCATGGATTGCAGCATGCCAGGCCTCCCTGTCCATCACCAACTTTTGGAGTTTACTCAAAGTCATGTCCATTGAGTCAGTGATGCCACTCAACCATCCCATCCTCTGTTGTCCCCTTGTCCTCCCACCTTCAATCTTTCCTGGGATCAGGGTCTTTTCGAATAAGTCAATTCTTTGCATCATGTGACCAAAGTATTGGAATTTCAGCTTCACCACCAGCCCTTCTGATGAATACTCAGGGCTGATTTCCTTTAGGATTGATTGGTGGATCTTCTTGCAGTCCAAGGGACCCTTAAGAGCCTTCTCTAACACCACAGTTCAAAAGCATCAATTCTGCAATGCTCAGCTTTGTTTATAGCCCAACTCTCACATTCATTCATAACTACTGGAAAAATGATAGATTTGACTAGTCAGAACTCTGTTGGCAAAGTAATGTCTCTGCTTTTTAATATGCTGTCTAGGTTGTTCATAGCTTTTCTTCCAAGGAGTAAGCATCTTTTTATGGCTTCAGTCATCTTCAGTGATTTGGAGCTCCCCAAAATAAAGTCTGTCACTCTTTCCACTGTTTCCCCATCTATTTGCCATGAAGTGATATGACCAGATGCCATGATCTTAGTTTTCTGAATGTTAGGTTTACACCAGCTTTTTCACCCTCCTCTTTCACTTTCATCAAGAGGCTCTTTAGTTCTTCTTTCCTTTCCTCCATAAGTGTGTTGCACTCAGTATGCCAGCAAATCTGGAAAACTCAGCAGTGGCCATAGGACTGGAAAATGTCAGTTTTCATTCCAATCCCCAAGAAAGGCAATCCCAAAGAATGCTCAAACTACCGCACAATTGCACTCATCTCACACACTAGTAAAGTAATGCTCAAAATTCTCCAAGCCAGGCTTCAACAATACATGAACCCTGAACTTCCAAATGTTCAAGCTGGATTTAGAAAAGACAGAGGAACCAGAGATCAAATTGCCAACATCTGCTGGTCATTGAAAAAGCAAGAGAGTTCCAGAAAACAATCTATTTTTCCTTTATTGATCAAGCTAAAACTTTTGAACGTGTGGACCACAACAAACTGGAGAAAATTATTAAAGAAATGGGGATCCTAGACTACCTGACCTGCCTCCTGAGAAATCTGTATGCAGGTCAAGAATCCCAAGTCGGGAAAGAAGTACATTCAGGCTGTATATTGTCACCCTGCTTATTTAACTTATATGCAGAGTATATTATGTGAATTGCCAGGTAGGATGAAGCACAAGCTAGAATCAAGATTGTTGAAAGAAATATCAACAACCTCAAATACACAGATAACACCACCCTTATGGCAGAAAGCAAAGATGAACTAAAGAGCCTCTTGTTGAAAGTGAAAGAGAAGAGTGAAAAGTTGGCTTAAAACTCAACATTCAGAAAACTAAGATCACGGCATCCTGTCCCACCACTTCATGGCAAATAGATGGGAAAACAATGGAAACAGTGAGAGATTTTATATGGTGGGAGGGGGCTCCAAAATCACTGCAGATGGTGACTGCAGCTATGAAATTAAAATACATTTGCTCCTTGAAAGAAAAGCTATGACCAACCTAGACAGCATATTAAAAAGCACAGACATTACTTTACCAACAAAGTTCCATCTAGTCAAAGCTATGGTTTTTCCAGTAGTCATGTATGGATATGAGAGTTGAACTATAAAAAAAGCTGAGCACAAAACAATTGATGCTTTTGAACTGTGGTGTTGGAGAAGACTCTTAAGAGTCCCTTGGACTGCAAGGAAATCCAACCAGTCCATCCTAAAGGAAATCAGTCTTGAATATTCACTGTAAGGACTGATGCTAAAGCTGAAACTCCAATTCTTTGGCTACCTGGTGGCCAAACCAGAACAAACTCATTTGAAAAGAACCAGAAATAACTCATTTGAAAAGACCCTGATGCTGGGAAAGATTGAAGGCAGAAGGAGAAGGGGATGACAGAGGATGAGATGGTTGGATGGTATCACTGGCATGATGGACAAGAGTTTGAGTAGGCTCCAGGATTTAGTGATGGACAGGGAAGCCTGGTGTGCTGCAGTCCATGGAGTCACAAAGAGTTGGACACGACTGAGCGACTGAAGTGAGTATTTCCTTTTTGAGGTATTGTTTCTAGAAGTAAATTTGAATAAAAGTTTCAAGCACTAGGCCAGATTTTTTTTTTTATTTCTCACTTATGTTAAACTTATATTATTCAACCATCTCTAATAAATTGGTGATGTCATTAAAAAGGGATGAACTGTAACACCTAAAAATAAAAATATTACACATAAGTCTTCAAGTCTTCTTCTCCAGGAAGTTAAAATGTTTAGACACAGAAATTCATTTTATACTACTTATAATGTCCTAGATATAGAAAGAATCATCTATACTTCAGAAAGAATAAAACTTTTTGTTGGAATGTGTGAGTCTATAATGATAAAAATTTAGTATTTAGTATTACTTTTTTTTTTTTGGTGGATAAATATGTAATAGAACAAGAGAAGAGTAAACATATTCAGATATTGGTCAGTGTCTTTTTTAATACAGGATAAATCTGTCTTAAATAAATAAAACAAATGATACAAAGACTAAATTATTGGGACTTTTCTGGCAGCCCAGTGATTAAGGCTCCGAGCTTCCACTGCAGGCGCACAGGTTTGGACCCTGGTTAGGAAACTAAAATCCCACATGCAACGTGGCACAGTCAAAAAAAAAAGATGAAATTCGTACATATTTAGCAGACATCAAACATTGTTATCTTAAGGTCATTTTCTTATTTAATTTTACAAATGAGAACACTGAAGCAGAAGGAGATTAAACTATTAGGTTTAAGGTAATATACCCAGGAGAAGGATGAGGCAGGATTTGTACTCAGATCTGTTGGACCTCAAAGTTCAAACTTATAAAAATATTAAGAGCTTCCAATGACATGTTTCTAATGGAAAATTAAATATCATTTTGTTGATGTAGGTAATTTCTTATGTTTCAGATATTTGTGAGAATTTCTTATTTCTTCTTCCTGATTGACCAAAGTTACGTTGTAAGAATATCAGGCATTAGAGTTCTGTTTTGGCCATAGTACTTATTAGTTGAATGGTTTTGAGTAAATTATTAGCATTTGTTTTTCAGTGATGTTATGACTTAGGAAAACTAAAGTGACTACATATATATTGATTAGAGTCTCAATATTGAAGTATATGTTTCACTTATATTGATGTGTGATTAGCATGATACAGACAAAATTCAAGATGCCTGCCTTCATTGAACTTGTGGTCTAATAGTAGAAGGCTGAAAATGTTATCCAAGTGCTAAGTCATTTCAGTCATGTCCAACTCTTTGCGAACCTGTGGACTATAGCCTGCCAGGCTCTTTTGTCTATAGGATTCTCCAGGCAAGAGTACTTGAGTGGGTTGCCGTGCTCTCCTCCAGGGGTCTTCCTGACCCAGGGATCAAACCCTCGTGTCTTATGTCTCCTGCATTGGAGAGACATAGCACTACTTTACCACTACTGCCACCTGGCCAGCCCTCATTCAAGGACACAGGAATCTAAATCCAGAGTCAGAGTTTCCAACCTTGAGGAAACATAGTAAGAAGTAGATCCTAAAAGTACGGGGCTCCAGCTTTGGTAGAAGCATATTAATGGCTTGTTACTCTTTATGCCAATATGACTGTCATACTATCAATGAATGGGCTAAACAGGGCAAGAATTCATAATATATAAATACTAGAATATCAGACTAACAAGAAAATCAGAAATCAGATGCCAGTTTACACAGAAACACAAAAGCCAAAGGCAAGACAAATACTAAAAGTAAAATATTCCAGATGGACAAAGCAGAAGTAGAAAAAGCAAGAGTTCACACTAGCCATGTGAGTGAAAGACACTGATGGTTTTCTAATTGATGTCTTCATTTCCAAGGAACTTGCTGTTCTTTTCTTTAGCTAGTTAATAATTTTAGCTATGAAATATAGAGCTAATAAGTGACATAAAGTGAGTGGTACAAATAGCCAAAAAGGAAAATATTTTGACAAATAGTACACCTTGATCCATGTTACAGTTATTAAACTTTCTCTCCCACACAGAAAAAATATGGATTTTTTGTAAAACTTAATTGGAAAAGTCATCATGAGTAATAGTAATATTATATGATTATCACAATCCTATTGGATTTTGAAATTTAACCCTGGATCATCTTTGCATCCATACTATGTGATACTAGCAGATTTACTACTGAAAGAAATGAGTGAAAATTATTCAATATAGATATCAGAGAAGGCAATAGCATCCCACTCCAGTACTCTTGCCTGGAAAATCCCATGGACCGAGGAGCCTGGTGGGCTGCAGTCCATGTGGTCGCGTCCATGTGGTCGCTAAGAGTCAGACACGAATGAGCGACTTTACTTTCACTTTTCACTTTCACACATTGGAGAAGGAAATGGCAACCCACTCCAGTGTTCTTGCCTGGAGAATCCCAGGGACGGGGGAGCCTGGTGCGTTGACATCTATGGGGTCACACAGAGTCGGACACGACTGAAGCGACTTAGCAGCTACAGCAGGAGCATTCAGTATAGATATAAACTACATTAACTTAATTTCAGATTGTCATACCCCGTGAAAAAGTTAAATCCAGAATGAAAAAAAAAATTCCTCATAAATATAAACATATTTAATTGGAAAATGCAAAGAGGATAATCAGTCCCAAGTTTGAAATTCATAGATGTGTTTATTGATTATTTTGGGTACAGATTAGTTAAGAAAAATGCAAGTCAAGATTTCACTAATGCATTGGAATTCAGTCTACGTTTTTCTACTCAG
Source organism: Cervus canadensis (assembly GCF_019320065.1). Lineage (NCBI taxonomy): Eukaryota > Metazoa > Chordata > Mammalia > Artiodactyla > Cervidae > Cervus > Cervus canadensis. Next base: position 41,314,708 of record NC_057394.1, on the reverse strand, counting down.
AGTAATAGAAATAGTTTGTTCTGTGATGAGTTCCCCAGTTTTCTTTCCTTTTCATTTCTAGCCTTGTTCCCTAAGAAAATCAATACCTAGAAATCCTAGCTCCAAGCTATCTCCAGTGAAGAATCTGTTCAATTGTACTAGCAAGAGACTGAAATAAGAATAGTGAGCAAATTGGAAAAGTGATCATATGTTTATATATTACTTTTTCTGGAAAGAATCTTGGATAAAGAAACTGAGATTCATGAATGACCTAGAGAGCGAGTTCTGGGACTCAAACCCATCTCTTTTTACTTCTAGGCTAAGGTTCTATCATGGGAACCTGAATGAAGCAAAATAAAACATCTTTACCTTAACTCTAAGAAAATTAGAAGTAATTCTGATACAATGTCCAGCAAATGGAAGGAAATATATACAGTAGAAATGGAGAATAAACATGCAATCTAATTGGGTCAAGATAATAGGATTTAGATATATATAACTGAAGTGAGAGTCTGTGGTATATGTTCATATGCATATATATTGCAAATAATATCATAGCACAGAAGGTTTACCATGTTATTTGAAAATGTCTTCTTGTTTTAACAAATATTCTTTATTTTTCATTTACTTTTTTAATTGAAGTATAGTTGATGTCCAGTGTCATGTTAGTTTCAGGTGTACGGTACAGTGATTGAGTTGTACAATAGATAAACGGTACAGTGATTGAGTTGTACAATAGATAAACAGATCCCTTTTCATATTTTTTCCTTTATAGATTATTACAAAATATTGAGTATAGTTCCCTTTACTATGTAATAGGTCCTTGTGGGTTATCTATTTTATATACAGTAGTGTGTATATGTTAATCCCAACAACTCTTCTTTAAATTGGATTGTTTTCACTAATTGCCTTGAAGAATGCATAGCAGAGAGCCTCCTAAATCAGGTCTTCATTAGGATATACTCAAAACAGATCTGGCCCCTGTAGGCAATAAATTAAATATGGTAGATTGATTCAAATCCCAGTACTTAATACCTACTCTAACTGAATAAGATTAGCATTCTAGACTTACCCTTTCTATATAGACTAAATACATCCTAAACTGCTGAATAATTCAGTAGAATTTGATGAAATAAAAGCAAATACTTCATTCTAGTTTTTATGGTTAAAGTGGTGTGCTTTTGAACAAAATAGAAAATTGTTCTCAGTCCATGCACAGACAACCAATCTACTGTTGCCTTTAGAAAAGCAGTACAAGACTCAGCATGAAAAGAGCAACACATCTGGTGCTAAGCTCTGATGCTTAAGTGAGTATGCAAGGAATTATTTATTATACAAGGGAGAGATACTGTATGCTTATGGTAAGTGCAGTGTATCAAAGGCCACTGGTGTAAAGGCCTGGGCAGGTATATGATTAAGAAGACTTCACACTCACTGTGAAGATGTTTGTTCAGAAATCCCTTATCTATTTTTACGACTTCTGTTGAATAATCTGGAGACCAACTAATAATGCCATGGTACTATAATACTAGTTTCAATTTTCTGACTAGCTTATTCAAGCTTAAATACCCTCCATGGGTTTACATATGAATAACATTGTTCAGTATCCAAAATGGGCTGGAATGAATTCCCCCCCCCCCACTCGACAGCCCTTGTTGATGTGTCCCAAAGGAGTAAAAGTGAAATTTAAAAATAGAAAAAAGCAGAAAAGAGGATATGATATTATAATAATGAGTTTGCGTAAACCACTAAAATTTCACCATCTGAGTAAAGTACTAATTACTACAATAGACATTTTAAGAACAAAAATTGACTAAATGCTACTAGATGCCTGACCGTATGTTTTATACTTCATATAGGTTATAAAATACAAACAATAATAATCCAAACATAGTTTTTATCAGTCTCATTTTGTAGGATATTGAAAGTAAATTATGTATAATAAATTACCAAGATTATCCATATTATGAAAGACAAGTGAAACTCTTATCTGTTCCACTAAATCATGTTAAATCTTAACATCATACACACTTTTATATTTGCTATTTTTCAACATGAGGCATGAAATAGAAGGTGTGGAACTTGTCCTGAAGTATGTACCTTTAAGAGAAGGATATAAATAATCTAGAGCAGTGCTGTTCAACAAACTTTGCAAGTGATGGAAAACTTTGGTGCTGTCTATATGGTAGTCACTAGTCACATGTGACTATTGAGAACTTGAAATATTTCAAGTAAGACTGAAGAAGTTACTTTTAAATCCTATTAAAGTTTAATTAATTTTAATGCAAATAGTCACATGTGTTTGACAACACTGATCTATAGCAATAAGAAATTAGGCTAATTAGGTTATATACCTATTCTGATAAGCAAAATAACCATTGGAACAGTGAGAGTATTCCATTGCCTCTGCAACCTTAAAATTAGAAAACTGAGTAATGGAATTGCACATAATTTATTGTAGTAAAATATTCTCAACTTTTCAAGATGATAAGGCATTATTGAGCAAAAAAGTATTAATTTTCCATTAACAAACTAAAGATTGTCATTTATGGTACTGTCATTTTTCTCCTGCTAAATACGCCCAAATTTAAAAACACTGAAGCACTTCCATGTAAATAACATAGTGCATTGAAAAGTACTTTTTAATGAATGAGCTCCAATTATAAAATTTAAAGTTTGTATTTCATAATGAGGATTTATGAATAAGTAGAGATAATATTCATAAAAGGAATATTATTTATATGACATGGTGGATACACATGTTCATATATAGATAGTATATGATGACACATTTGGGCTATAAGTATAGTTAACTTTAAAGGGGATACAATAAATTTGACAAATTATACAGATATTATCCATATTTTTTGGTCAGGCTATTTAGGCTGTCCAAACAAATTTTTAAAGAAGATAAAAATTGTGTTCTCTATATACTTTACTTAATGTGTTATTATTAGCTAACATAAGTCCCTTCATGTGTAATATCACGTAATTTCATTCTTTCCATATTCTAGGTGAAAGGTCTTATGGATATGTTATACAACATACAATTATATAATAGAAAATAACAATAAAGTTACTCTGTCATCTTTTTCTATGACAAATAACATATTATTTTTCTCTGTTTAGAAGCTTATTTGGTTCCTTGCATTTTGGTAGTTTAATTTCATAGTTACATTTTATTTACTTTCTAGAATTCAAATTGCATATGACATACATGTGAAAATAAATGACTACTGTAGCTTCTCGGTGCACAGTTTTATTATCATTTGTAGTTCAGTTTTTAATATTAAAATAAAATTTTAATATTATTTTTAATATTAAAATATTAACAATAGTAAATAACAATAGTATTTATTAACAATAGTATTTAAGTAATAGGGTCCAGCAGAAACATTTAATCCACATGATTAAGTGGACATAATGTATAATTTATTTATATTTATAAAGAAAATACTGTATATTTCCTACCTTTTCCTCTCTTTAAGAATTTAACAACTTGAACCCAGGCTACTGGACAGAAAATATTACTCATACATAAGCATAACAATTGTGATTGTGAATAACAAAATTTAAAGTCAATAGAAAAACATTTGTTCTTGCCCTTCCTGTGAACAAAAGAGGCCTACTGAATTTATAGCTGCAGAGGTCAAGCAATATTAAAAATGTTAAACAAATCTTTAAAAAAAGCAAATTCACCAAAGGCAAAGTATTTGAAAATTATTAAAAGTATATCAGCTCATTTTAGGGTGTTCTGACAACTTTATTCATTTTGATGAAAAATTGAGAAAGTCAAGAGAAAGCTATATATAACTATAAGCTTGACTCTCAATATAATTATAAGGGCATAAAACATCTATGAAAACATTTTATGAACAGTATAAAACACACAAGAGAAAATAGTAGTTATACTGTGTTTATACTTACATTGCCCAAATTCAAACTGAGCAAACTGCCAACAGGACACAGGTGCATAAAAGATGAACAGGTGAAAGAAATAAAATGTTATTGCAGAAAAAATGTTATCTTTGTCCATTATGCATTTACCTTAGGAGACATTAGCACATCTGTTTTGTATTTACTAGAGATATAGGTTTATATGAACAAGTTTTATTAAGTTATAATTCCAAATCTATATTTTCCCCCAGACCTATGTATGGTACACTGAAGTTATAATATCTGAGTTATGGCAATAAATTCATTCCAGTTAACTGCACTGAAAATTTTTCTAGGCATCTGATATAACAGTGAATTCATTCCAAGATTCTTAAGTTGAATATTTAGAATAAAAGTGTTATTATATGGTTTTGAAATAATATTGTCATGTTGTTATCATTTTGAGTTTGAGTCTATGTACTATTTACTCTGATTGACAACTCTTCTAATCAGTTTTTACAGACCTTAAGGAGAAATGCTATGTGAACAAACTAGACTTGTGACCATTGGATATACAGCAAACCTTGAAAGCAACTTGCAATGAAATCTAAGTTTTTAAATGTAGAATATTATTTTACTCACTGTTTGTTTAAAAAAGTTAAAAAAGTCCTTACCCTCAAGTACCTGGCAACCTAATTTTGTAGGATACACACACACACACACACACACACACACACACACACACACATACACACATGCATAAACATATATGTTTATATAGGTAAAATCAATTTTTAAAATGTACTTTATTCATATAATAGAATTGAAAAGAGGCTATACTTATATCTACAGATTTTTATAATTTGGCTGTTTGACCTTGGGAAAGTTTTTTAATTTCTCCACTAGAGCTCTGAATTAGTTGATTTCTAAGACCCACTCTAGGCATGTATACACACATACAAAAACACATGCATGTATTTCATATATATGTACATACTTTTGTGATAAACTGGTTTATATTTTGAATATAATTTTAATTAAAGTTAACTTTCTCAGTATAAATGTGTTTATTACAGAAAATTAGGTTCAAATAGACATAAGCAAAATAAGTTTTAATCATAATAACACTTTAAAATAAAGATTGCCTGTATATATTAGTCTACTTCTGCACAAAAACATACATAAATCTTTAAAAGTGTATATCATAATATCACTAGTAAGAAGATTGAATCACTAATCAAAAACCCCCCACAAAACCAAAGTCCAGAACCAGAAAGTTTCATTGGTCAATACCACAAAACATTCAAAGAATTAGTACCAATCTTTCTAAAACTCTCCCAAAATTAGAAGCAGAGAGAACACTTCCAAACTCGTTTTACAAGGCTGGTATTACCTTGATACCAAAACAAACAAGGATAATATAAGAAAAGAAAATTGCAGGTCAATATCCATAATGGAGATGCGAAAATCTTCAACAAAATAATAACAAAATAAACTAAATGATACATTAAAAGAATCATATACCATGATTAAATGGAAGTTATCCTAAGAATGCAAGAATGGCTCAATATCTGCAATTCAATCAATGTGATACACCACATTAAAGTAGTGGAGAATAAAACCTACATGATCATCTCAGTAGATGCAGAAACAGAACTTGACAAAATTCAGTATCAATTTATGACTAACTCAACAAAATGCATATAAGAGGAAACACATCTCAACATAATAAGGGCCATGTATGAAAAGCCCACAGATAATGTCATATTTAAAGGTGAAAATCTGAAAGCTTTTCCCCTAAGACCAGGAAAAGGATGTCCACTTTTGCCACATTATTTAACATAGACCTGGAAGTCTTAGAAAGAGCAAATAGACAAAAAAAAAAAAAAAAGAAAGAAAGAAAGAAATGAATATGCAAACAAGGTGGAAAGGGGGAAATAAAATTACCACTGTTTGTAGATGATATATTATGCATAGAAAACCCTAAAGATCCCCCCACACACACACACACACACAAACACACAAAACTGTTAGAACTAATAAATTCAGTAAAGTTGCAAAATACAAAGTATATAAAAATCTGTTGTATCTCTATATAATTATAGTGAACTAGCCAAAATGGAAATTAAGAAAAAATAATCACATTTACAATTCCATCAACAAAGATAAAATATCTAGGGATAAATTAAACTGAGTGAAAGACCTGTACACTGAAAAGTAAAAGATACTGATGAAATAAATTGAAGAAAACACACAAAAAATGGGAAGATACCTCATGCTCTGGGATTTGAAGAATTAACAATGTTAAAATGCCCAAATTATCCAAAGCAGTCTTCAGATTCAGTGTAATACTTATCAAAATATCATTGTCATTTTTCATAGAAATAGAACAAACAATCCTAAAATTTGTATGGAATCAAAAACACCTTGAATAGCCAAAGTCATCTTGAGAAGGAAGAGCAAAGCTGGAAGCATCCTTCTTCATGATTTCAAACTATGTTACAAAGCTATAGTAATGAAAACAGTATGGTACACACACAAAACTGTCAAATTAATGGAACAAAATGGAGACTCCAGAAATAAATCCATACACCTATGTGTTTATTATAATAAAGTAATTAATGATATACAATGAGGAAAGGACAGTCTCTTCAATAAAGGGTGTTAGAAAAATTGGGAAGCCATATATAAAATGATGAAACTAGATGAATCCTACACCACTCACAAAATTTACCTCAAAATGAACAAAATATTAGAATGTAAGACTTGAAATCCTGAATCTCCTAGAAGGAAACAGAAGGTGAACTTCTTGATATAGGTCTTAGCAGCAATTGTGGGGGGAATCTGATTCCAAATTAAAGACAGCAGAAGCAAAAATAAACAGATAGGACTACATTAAACTAAGAAAGCTTCTGTACAGCAAAGAGAATTATCAAGAAAATTAAAAGGCAACCTATCAAATGGGAGAAAATATTTGCATAGCATCTGTCTGATGAGGAATCAATATTCAAAATACATAAAGAAGTCATACTACTCAATAGGCAATAAATAAGTAAATAAAAGCAATCTAATTGGAAAAAAAAAAAGGGCAGATACAAATAGACATTTTTCTAAAGAAAGTCTTCATATGGCCAATGGGTACTTGAAAAAAGTGTTCTGCATTCCTAATCATGAGGGAAATGTAAATTAAATACCACAATGAGGTATTATCTCACAACTGTCAGGATGTTTATTATCAAAAAAGATAAGACATGACAAGTGTTGTCAAGGATATAGAGAACATTGGTGTACTATCAGTGAGAATATAAACCAGTGAAATCAATATGCAAAGTTTATTTTAGTGCTTTTACCAGACCAAGTAATCTTCTGCCACATCATACCAAAATAGTAATTATAATAGTTATAACAGCTTCCTGATCCTGACTGTAGTTAGTTATTTGGTCCATGCCTGAATATCTTACCCAATGTGGGACAATGTTCTTGGGTAGACTGGGTTCTGGACCAAGAAAGGACTGTATGAATATCACAGAAAAGAAATTGTGAAGCTGAGACATGCATAACTCCTCTCCTTATGTGTATGGGAAAATGGTTTAGAGAGAAAAAAAGACTAAGGGACTCAAAAGAGATTTTTGGTGACACTCAAGAGTCTGATTTCAAAATTTATTGTCTCTCAGGTATATTCCTGTTCTTGGGGGATGGTGGAGGAAAGGTGGATGGTGGGTTGAAGAGGAAGGGGATAGAAGGTGGTGAGAAATGAGAAGTGGATTTGCATATGATAAATATTTATATGCATCAATAGACACTGTGCTTATATAAAAAATGAATAAAACTATATTGTCCAATTTTGGTCAAAATGGGAATGTGTGATCTGTAGGAGAAAAAGGTGAATTTAGACCCAAACTTTACAAAGTGAATTGCATATGTTGTTTTAAATAGTCTTTGTAAGTGTGTTACTAGCAGGAGGTATAATTCATGATAATTCATAATAATTATTTAAAGTACCACAGGTTATCTTCTATATCATACTTTCAGAGGATGTCTCTTTAAGAAATTGATGAAAAATTCTCCAATCTGTACAAAATTTTCCATTGATTGTTTGGAGATTAACATGTAGCCAAAGACAAAATCATGAAGTTCTACTTATGAAGAAATGGAAGAAGGTTGAAATATTTCATCCTATATGAATTTTTAAGAATTGATATTAGAAAGGATGTACTATGATGAAGATACTGAATATGTAATTAATAAATAAGAGTAATTTGTTGTTCTAGCTACATGTAAAATTATCTGAAATTACCAATTTTAAAATATAAATTTACAATTGTAAATAATAGAGACATGCCAATAAAAGTGGGAAACAAGATGGTGGAGTAAAAGAATGTGCACTCATCTTCTCCTGGGATAACTCCAAAATTACAACTTACTGCAGAACAACCATAGACAGGAGAATGCTGAATCCCACCAAAAAAAGGTACCCCACACCAAAGGGCAAAGGAAAAGCACCTGCAAGATGGTAGAGGGGCAAAATCGCATTTAGAATCAAACTCCATACCCACCAGAGACCCTCAGAGGGCTCAAACAAAACCTTTTGCTCACAAGGACCCAGAGACCCCACAGAGACTGAGTCAGACCTGCCTTTGAGTGTTTGAGTGTCTCCTATGGAGGTACAGGTCAGCTGTGGCCTGCTGCAAGGGCAGGGGCTCTGGGTGCAGGAGACCAAGGTCACACAGCATGTAGTATAAGTCTTCTTGGAAGAGGTCACCATTAACCCAACCGTGGAGCCACCGAGCAGATGACCCACAAACTGCAGAACAATTACACCAAAGAAATTTTCACACTGTTAAGAAAGTTCTAGGACCCACACAGATTTCCCAACCTGGGGATCTGGTAAAGGAACTGAGAACCCCCATGGAATTTTACTTTGGAAGCGAATGGGATTTGATTACAGAACTTATACAGGACCAGAGAAACAGACTCTTGGAGGGCACAAACAAAACCTTGTGTGCAACAGGACTCAGCAGAAAGGAGCAGTGACCCCACAAGAGACTGACCCAGGCTTGCCTGTGAGTGTCCAGAAGTCTCCAGTGGAGGCCTGGGTCAGCGGTGGCCAGCTGCAGCTTGGGGGCACAGAGTGTGGCATTGCAATCATGCAGGGAACTTTTGAAGAAGGTCGACAATCTTCATTACCTCCACCATAGTTTGATCTCAGATCAAACAATAGGGAAGAAACATAACCCCACCCATCAACAGAAAATTGGATTAAAGATTTACTAAGCATGGCCCCACCCATCAGAGTAAGTCCCAGTTTTCCCCACAGTCATTCTCTTGCATCAGGAAGCTTCCATAAGCCTCTTATCCTTACCCATCAGAGGGCAAACAGAATGAAAACCACAATCACAGAAAACCAAACTCATAACAAGGACCACAGCCTTGTCTAACTCAATGAAACTATGAGTCATGCAGTATAGGGCCACACAAGATGGACAGGTCAAGACACAGCATTCTGACAAAATGGGTTTGACTGGAGAAGGGAATGGCAAATTACTTCAGGATTCTTGCTTTGAGAACCCCATGTACAGTATGAAAAGGCAAAAAGGTATGACACTGATAGATGAACTCTTCAGGTCCATAGGTGCCCAATATGCTACTGGAGAAGAGTGGAGAAATAACTCCAGAAAAAATAGAGTTGAAGCTAAAGTGAAAACAATACCCAGTTTTGGATGTGACTGGCGCTGGAAGTAAAGTCCAATGCTGTGAAGAGCAATATTGCATAGGAACCTGGAACGTTAGGTACATGAATCAAGGTAAATTGGAAGTGGTCAAACAGGAGCTGGCAAGAGTTAACAAAGACATTTTAGGAGTCAGTGAACTAAAATGGATTGGAATGGGCAAACAATATAGAGGACCATTATATCGACTATTGTAGGCAAGAATCCCTTGGAAGAAATGGAGTAGCCCTCAAGTCAACAAGAGTCTGCAGTGCAGTACTTGGGTGCATCTCAAAAATGACAGAATGATCTCTGTTCATTTCCAAAGCAAATCATTCAATATCACAGTAATTCAAGTCTATGCCCCAACCAGCAATCCTTAAGAAACTGAAGCTGAACTGTTCTATGAAGACCTGCAAGACACCCCCCCCCCCCCACCACAAAAAAAAAAAAAAAAAAAGATGTCCTTCTCATCATAGGGGACTGGAATGCAAAAGTAGGAAACCAAGAGATACCTGGAGTAAAAGGCAAATTTGGCCTTGAATACAAAATAAAGCAGGTCAAAGGCTAACAGAGTTGTGCCAAGAGAACCCACTGGTCATAGCAAACAGGCTCCTGCAACAGCATAGGAGACTATTCTACACATAGACAACACCAGATGGTCAATACCAAAATCAGATTGATTATATTCTTTGTAGCCAAAGATACAGAGAAGGCAATGGCAACCCACTCCAGTATTCTTGCCTGGAAAATCCCAGGGACTAGGGTGCATGGAGGGCTGCCATCTATGAGATCACACAGAGTCGGGCACAACTGAAGTGACTTAGCAGCAGCAGCCAAAGATAGAGAAGCTCTATACAGACAGCAAAAGTAAGACCAGGATCTGACTGTAGCTCAGATCGTGAACTCCATATTGCAAAATTCAGACTTAAATTGAAGAAAGTAGGGAAAACGACTGAATCATTCAGATATGACCTAATTGAGATCCCTTACAATTATGCAGTGGAAGTGACAAATAGATTCATGGGATTAGATCTCATAGACAGAGTGCCTGAAGAACTACGGGTGGAAGTTTGTGAAATTTTATAGGAGGCAGTAATCAGGACCATCCCCAAGGTGGGGAAAAAAAAATGAAAAAATGCAAAATGGTTACCTTAGGAGACCTTACAAAGAGCTAAGAAAAGAAAAGAAGGGAAAGGCAAAAGAGACAAGGAAAGATATACCCATTTGAATGCAGAGCTCCAAAGAACAGCAAGGAGAGATAAGAAAGCCTTCCTCAGTGATCTATGCAAAGAAATAGAGGAAACCAATAGAACAGGAAAGATGAGAGATCTCTTCAAGAAAATTAGAGATACTGAGGGAATATTTCACGCAAAGATGGGCACAATAAAGGACAGAAATGGTATGGACCTAACAGAAGCATAATATATTAAGAAGAGATGGCAAGAATACACAGAAGAACTATACATAAATGATTTTCATGGCCCAGATAATCACGATGGTGTGATCACTCACCTATAATCAGACATCCTGGAATATGAAGCGAAATGGGCCTTAAGTAGCATCACTATGAGCAAAGCTATTGGAGGTGATGGAATTCCATTTGAAGTATTTCAAATTCCAAAAGCTGATGCTGTCAAAGTTCTGTGCTCAATAGGCTAGCAAATATTGAAAACTTAGCAGTGGCCAAAGGACTGGAAAGGATCAGTTTTCATTCCAATCCCAAAGAAAGGCAATGCCAAAGAATGCTCAAACTACCCCACAAAATTGCACTCATCTCACATGCTACCAAAGTAATGCTCAAAATTCTCCAAGCCAGGCTTCAACAGTGTGTGAACCATGAACTTCCAGATGTTCAAGCTGGTTTTAGAAAAGGCAGAGGAGCCAGAGATCACATTGCCCACATGTCAGGAAGCATTTAACAAGAGGTTTCCTGTGTGCTGTTTTGGATCTTTCAGGAGCTCTCTGGCCCTTATTGATTCCTGAATATTCAGGAATTAAGAGGAGAGGCACGCCTTTCCCGGGGCTGAGGAATCCAGGCACTTCTCATTACTGTGCTAAGTACCCTCTTCCTTTTTATGAGCCATACGGTAAAAGGTGATTGTTTGCAACTCTCTCTCTTTGATAGAGATCGTCTTATGTTTTGTAAGTCTGGAATTTTAATCTTTGTCTTTGCTGAGAATAACCACCTTGTAAGACAGTATATATGCCCACGCCATGTTGATTAAAACACCTTTGCTCCATCAGAGCTTTGGTCCCCGTGTCTTTCTTCCTTTCTTTCTTTCTTTCTCCTTTCTTTCTTCCTTCCTTCCTTCCTTTCTTTCCTTCTTTCTTCCTTCCTTCCTTCCTTTCTTTCTTTCTTTCCTCTCTCTCTCTCACTCTCTCTCTCTCTCTTTCTGGCTAATTCCTTGGAGCGTGGAGGCCCGCTGAGCTCACTTTCTTGCCCAGGCTCCTAAGACCCTCTTGAGAAGGCGCACTGTGCCTTCACCCGCTTGAGAGGGCGCCTGGTGCCTACGTGCAGCAGCGCGAGCCCAAAGAACAGGACTCTATTGGCTTTCCGCATAAACCAGAGGATATCAGCCTCTTTCTCTCTCTTACTCTCTGGGCCACCAGGTTCTGGTCCATTAAAGGACCAACACCCACATCTGTTGGATCATCAAAAAAGCAAGAGAGTTCCAGAAAAACATCTATTGCAGCTTTATTAACTATGCCAAAGCCTATGACTGTGTGGATCACAATAAACTGGAAAATTCTTAACATGGTGAGAGTACCAGACCACCTTACCTGCCTCCTGAGAAATCTGTACGCAGGTCAAGAAGCAACAGTTAGAACCGGACATGGAACAACAGACTGGTTCCAAATTGGGAAAGGAGTACACCAAGTGTGTTTATTGTCGCCCTGCTTATTTAACTTATATGCAGAGTACATCATGTGAAATGCTGGACTGGATGAAGCACAAGCTGGAATCAAGATTGCCAGGTGAAATACCAATAACCTCAGCTACGCAGTTGACATCACCTTTATGGCAGAAAGTGAAGAAGAACTAAAGAGCCCCTTGATGAAATTGAAAGAGGAGAGTGAAAGAGTTGGCTTAAAGCTCAATATTCAAAAAGCTAAGATCATGGCATCTGGTCCCATCACTTCATGGCACATAGATGGAGAAACAATGGAAACAGTGTCAGACTTTACTTTTTGGACTCCAAAATCACTGTAGATGTTTCCTACAGCCACGAAATTAAAAGACGCTTGCTCCTTTGAAGAAAAGCAATGACAAACCTAGACAGCATATTAAAAAGCAGAGACATTATTTTGCCAACAAAGCTCCATTTATTCAAAGCTACGGTTTTTCCAGCAGTCATGTATGGATGTGAGACATGGACCATAAAGAAAGCTGAGTACCGAAGAACTGATGCTTTTGAACTATGGTGTCAAAGAATACTCTTGAGAATCCCTGGACTGCAAGGAGATCAAACCAGGCAAACCTAAAGAAGATCAGTCCTAAATATTCATTGGAAGGACTGATGCTGAGTTGAAGCTCCATTACTTCGGCCACCTAATACAAAGAACTGACTCATTGGAAAAGACCCTGACTCTGGGAAAGTTTGAAAGCAGGAGGAAAAGAGGACAACAGAGAATGAGATGGTTTTATGGCATCGCCAACTTGACGGGCAAGAGTTTGAGCAAGCTCCAGGAGCTGGTGATGGACAGGGAAGCCTGGCGTGCTGCAGTCCAGGGATTGCAAATAGTTGGACACGACTGAACGACTGAACCGTACTGACCAATGAAAATAATAGCAATTTATTTCCTACATACACATTTTTAAAAGAGAAAACACTGAAGTTTTGACACTACATTTAGGTAGTTTGTCGAAGGATATTTTTTCAGCTTGTTCCAGAAAACATCTAAGAAAACAGAAGAGAGACCATGCATTCATAAATTTTTCATTGATTTTGCTTAATACAAGAAGGATGTGACTTCAGCTAATTAAGTTAAAAAAGTTGAAATATATTTGATTTGCAATGTTTATTGGTTTCAGGTGTATAGCAAGTGATTCATAAATATATGTATATATATACATAATATATATATATATATACTAAAACTTTAAAGAACTTATAAATCTACTGCTGCTGCTGCTAAATCGCTTCAGTCGTGTCTGATTCTGTGCGACCCCATAGACGGCAGCCCACCAGGCTCCCCAGACCCTGAGATTCTCCAGGCAAGAACACTGGAGTGGGTTGCCATTTCCTTCTCCAATGTATGAAAGTGAAAAGTGAAAGTGGAGTTGCTCAGTTGCGTCCGACTCTTAGCGACCCTATGGACAGCAGCCTACCAGTCTCCTCGGTCCATGGGATTTTCCAGGCAAGAGTACTGGAGTGGGCTGCCATTGCCTTCTTCGTATAAATCTACAACATCTGATAAATTATATAGGTATATATTAAAGACTGGGACTTCCCTCGTGGCTCATATGTTTAGGAATCTGCCTACAATTCAGGACACCTGGGTTCCATCCTTGGATTGAGACGATCCACTGGAGAAGGGCATGGCAACTCACTCCAGTATCCTTGCCTGGAGAATTCCATGGACAGAGGAGCCTGGCGGGCTACAGTACTCTACCACTTGTTGAGAAGTATATATGGAATCACATCAAGGATGTGAACATTCTACGAACATACTAGAGCTTGAGAGAAGAGGCTAAGGGGAGGGATTATTATATTTTGCTGCCATACAATGATTATGTAAAGCTGTAAGGGAAAAAATTGTTTTAAGCAATAATTTTTCCTTAAGATTTCTAAATCATTATTCTCTTTTAAAGTTCAGTCTGTCCTCTTAAAATCTGATCTTCTATATAAGATGGATCTATGAGAGGTATTGCCAAGTTCTGAGATCACTTATTCTAACCAATTTCTCTTTATCAACCTTAAGAATCTTTATCAAAAATCAATAGAGATTAGAGTGCATCCACATGAAGTCTGGCAGATCAAATGAAACCCCAAACCCTTGTTCAGTCTTGTCAATGTACAATCTTTTGCTCAATATGCAAAGCTTGTTCTTGGAGAAATCAAATTTTCCCTTGTCTTCAAGGGTCAGAACCATAATTTCTATTTCAGAAACATAGTTGATTAAAATAAGAGTATTAGGTTTTATCCAGAATAGTCAAATGAAATAAGTGTCCAGTTATCTTTCATTCTACTCATTATGTGTATGTACATAGTCTGCATGAGGATACTGTCAAACTAAACTCATTATTTGGGCTACCTTGAATAGAATTCACCATTTTGTGAGATGCTATCTCCAAAGTCATGAAAAGAAAAACTTATCGTAAAGTAGATTACTAAATGTGGCAATTTGAAAAGTTCTAAGAATAGTGAAAAACAATTTTTGAGTTCTATATTTTATAATATCTTTATCTTTCACAACCATTATGTGTCAATGATACTAACCTTTACTTAATGCTGTCTCTGTTATTTTGGAAAGCCTAAGCAGTGGTAGTCAATAGACTCAATAGGTATAATGACTCAAACACAATTGGTGATAATTCTTGCTTTCATGGCAGTGCAAGTACATTTTCCCATTTGTAGTGATCCCTTATGGAAATT
The DNA here is from genome assembly GCF_019320065.1 of Cervus canadensis. Classification (NCBI taxonomy): domain Eukaryota; kingdom Metazoa; phylum Chordata; class Mammalia; order Artiodactyla; family Cervidae; genus Cervus; species Cervus canadensis. The sequence continues at coordinate 41,299,545 of NC_057394.1, read as the reverse complement.
CTGGGGTCCTTATTTCTTCTTTTTTGTAGTTTTACTCTTACTATTGTCATCTGCATTCATTTAGAGTGAGGGAAAAAATGCAGGGGGCCGCACAGCCACTCTTTAAATGTCTTGGCCTAGAAATGCTACAAACCACTTATTCTCATATTCCTTTATCTAGAAATTGCCATACCTAACCACAAAGGTGGAAGGAACATGCAGTCTAACAGTAAGCAAGATGGATATATCTTGAGATGAACATTTCACAGGATTTGCCATAGACACACTTTAAAAAATACTTTTCTCAAGTAGAGTTTTTTGTCGATATTAGTTTTGAAAAGAAAGGTATTATAATATCGTAAATTTATCACTGTGAGATAATTTTTAAACATGGCAAGTTCCAGTAAGGCTTAATCATGAAAGAAGTAAACACATATTTGTGACAACATCTATTTTGCTTAGAATTTCACCCTTTTCGTGATTGATGAGTCTTTTCTACTTTCACTTATTCAGAGAGTAAACAATTATATTAATAATGTTCAATCTAATGTGCATCTCTTATTGCTTAAGATGAAAACTTTCAAATTATTTTTGCTATAAAGACTAGACTGTATTGACTTCTCTCAGCTTAATTAAATGACAACTCCTTACATAATAAAGGGAAAATTGACCATGTGTCTATAATCCAAAAAGTTGTCCATCCAGATGTATTTATAATATATATTCAAAAATTAGAATCTTGATTTTTATTTTTAAAATCTGAAGTACCATCTGACTTCTTTTTTGATGTGTTTCATACATCAAGATATATTTTTGAAACCTGTAAATGGAACTGCCCTCATCAAGCTATCATTTCAGAAATATTCTCTTTGTGAGCTGAAAAGCTTTTTAAAAAATTTACTTGACTGATAAAAGATAACTTCAGTGGATATTTCAAATAAAATGTTTAATTAAAAAAACCACAACAAAGATGAGACACTATGCTCATTTAAGGTGTGAGGATTCATGCTGTATTCCATTTGGTTCAGAGTATAGTTTTCATGATTTATTGACAGCTTCTGTAGATGGCTTTTTATTTTCAACTCATCCCAACCCTGGTCAAACAATACAACCCTCCTGCTTTTTCAATATTTTCCTAATATCTCAGCTCATTTAATTCTATTGATCCACTGAAGAGTATAATGGCATTGAAACTGGAATTAATAGCACCTCCCTTTCCTAGTGCTAAGAGCTTTCCTATTGAGTCTGTGGACCATCACATGAAATCATAAAAGTAGACTAAAAAGTAGAGTGACCTTTATCAGCTACTGTTGTACTGTAAAATTCAGCAAACCTCAGAACATCATTTTCAATTTTATGGCACTGTTTTCTTAAATAATAAGAGAAGGGGGGGAAAAAAGGAACAACTGACCCCTGCTCAGCATTTACTTAAGCAGAATTGGCATTAATAGAGTATTCTGTCAAAAATTCAAGCTCAAGAAAATGTATGGCTTTGTCCACAGCATCAGCTATCTTAGCCGATTGCACTGTCACGGCTTCACACAAAGCGCATTGCAACACCATTAGTGGCCATAAATAATGCACAAGCTCTTATGCAGTACTCAGCTAAGTGCATGGAAACCTTGGGCTCCTGTTGTCAGAAATTCAATGGATTAGTACCTAGATTTATTTTAAGTCTGTAAAGCACTTTGTTCTTGACAGCGTTCAAAGTAGAAAGACTGCTATCCTGAATGTGCATCTTAATACTGTCATTCCTGTCTTGTAAGAGTAGATGATATATGGGCTGCAATATTTCGTTTTAATATTTAAAGTTTTCATTGTGCAGATGCAAAGAAATATATTAATAGTTATCTGCTATTAGTTTATTGATCTAGAAAAGAACAAAGATAACCTGTAAAGTTTCACAGGGAGGTTAGTAAAATGGAGGTATTACAGTTATTTACTATAAACAAATTAGAAACATGATACATCATCTTTAGAAAATAAGGGCCTCTGAACATTGGATTTCTTCTTTCTGAATGAATATTCTATGTTTAGGGGGGTAATTTAAGCACACTTTAACCTAATTAGATATTATTTACAGTTATAGTTCCTTCAAGTGCGTGACAGTGTTGTTTCTTTTTTGAAGGCTAAGTAATTTTACATGGTTAATATTTTGCTGAGCAACAAATATTTTAGATGTTACTTAGAACTGCTTGTTTATAACTCCAGAGGTTGAGGGCAGTTTCTCTCTATAGATAAGTTCAGGATTTGAGCCTGATAATCTCCTATGCATTGAAAGGATAAAAACACTCTTGTATAGATTAAAAACATTTTTCTATTGATATTGGAGATGTAATAGAAATATAGAGATATCGCATGTGAAGGTCAATCTTTCTCAGTTCTATGAAGATATAAAATCTTATTTCAAAATAGTAACAGTTACCTTTCATTCAGCCTACATGGTCCATGAATTTTAATACAATTTGTTGAAATGTCACTCAATGAATTAACTATTCATTATCAAGCCCTCAGAATTTAAAGTTAAATATGTAACCAATGACTGTAATTACATACATTAAACACATTTATTAAGCTACATGCATGATGTCATGTCAAGCTATTCCTATTTGACCATATCTGACTCCTTTAATAAAACGTGATTTTTTAAATACCAGTTTATTAGACTCATGAAAATGCATTTTATTCTACTTACAAAGTTCGCTGTTGAATAAAAAGGACATATGTTTATGTTCCATTATTTCAGAAGACAATCCATCAAACATAATGTTGAGAGAGTTGTGATTTGTTGCTCATAAAGACAATATGAAGAAAAGGACAGCTGAAATTAGGTTTTGAAATATATTGAATATATACTTAAATGGAAGGATCATATTCTTCAGAATAAAAAGGGTTTAAAGAACTTTATATCAAGGAGATGAAGTCTTCAACCTAGTAAATTCTTTTACTCTAACTGAGTTAACAAAGCTAAAAGTTCAAGGACCAACAAACAATTTGCATATTCTGATCAATAGGTGGCGCTTTTCCCCTTTCTGATAGGCTTGAATACTGAATTCCGGTAGAGTACAACTTTTTATTAAGTGTTGTGAATTTTCAATACTACCTATAAAATGCCAAGTACTTCAACTAGTCGAAAGCTAACTTTTAATCTTTACAAGTTTACAAGAATTTACATTATTGCAAGCTTTATAAAATTATCTTTTGATACATCATCAAGTTTTGCTACCAATAATTATATTTAAAGAGAGAGCTCTCTGTTATTTTTACAATTCAGAGATTCAGAAAAGAGTGCTCAGTTTCTTTAATCTTTAAATTATTTCCTACTCATTCACATAGGAAATTTCTGAAAAGCAGAATATAGAATATCTGAAACATAGGGCCTCTTAAAATACCACTGTCAAAAAAATAAAAAATAAAAAAAATACCACTGTCATGATAAATGTATTTATGACTTTTAGGACGTTTGTCCTAAAAATGAAACCTGAATTTATATTATCATAAAATGCATCTTGAAAATACAGCTAAAATGATAAACATAAGAAATTCAGCAAGAGATACACTGTAAGAGACACATCTTTATATTTTTATAGATTATAAGAGTTGGATTTATTTACATTGAGTATTATTTAATTAAACCTAAAGATTATTGGCCATATAAAGCTTTTGTGAATGGCAGCTGATAGTTTTAGGAATTTGAAGCAGAGAAGAATTTATAAAAGTATTTCTTTCAGATAACTTTTATCTAAATTTATACTAAAAATCATGTGTCTAAATTGCTTTCTTTTCAATAAACCATCTAGTCATGAATAAATATACAGTAACTAGCTTATAATATCTAGATAATGTATTGTAGAAAAATAGTCTCACTTTTGTTATTTAAAATATGATCAGCTAGTGACAATTAGTTTAAGATATGAGCAAATATTCAGTAATGAATTTTTTTGATATACTTAGATCAGAAATTTTCACTTATAAAATATAGCTAGTCAGAAAATTAAGAGAAAGTTTGCATACTCCTTGTATTCTAAGTAGTCTGACTCCTTTTTACATTATTAAATGAAAGTATATTTGTGTGAATTCCATAGCAAAATTTAAATTTTATTTTCCCCAGAATGTGCAGTGTGACACTCCTAAATAGAGTGGAAAAAAGAAAAAGAAGAAAACACACAGACATTTTACAACTATTTTAAGTTTCTAACAGAATAGTTTAAGCTGTATCCTCAAATGAATGCTGCCATATAGGAGACTGGAAACAGTTTTGCCTTTTGATAAGTCCTCAGCTCTATTTCCTTCCTGAGCATGACCGTTCCCAGATTCAAGGACAGTGAATGGGGACCAAACCGCTCCCTTCCATCCACCTAAGTGACCTTGGCTACTCTAGAGTTCTCTTATATCTCTATGTCTCATCAAATTTCTCTTCCTCAAGGTAGTGGGAGTTAGTATCAAGTTCAAAACGAGTTTATCTGTACTTTCTTCTGGAATTTAGAGTCTTTTCTAAAAGATATTGCATTCTGGAACTGATGCTATTTTATGGCAATGACTCAGGTAGTTTTGTTGATTTGAGGCACTATTTTTTAGGTATCTTAATAAAGTTTCCCAGAGATTTTTTGGGGAGAAAAACCTATCAGAGTGTACAGCACAGCTTTAAGAGATTCATTATACACAGGCTAGAGTTTAAATAGCATCATTTGTGTGTGTGTGTAATTATGGGTTGTTCTTATATAGCACTGGGCACTATAAGGTAATAGTATAAGAGAATTCAAGCAAAAATTCTATACTCTCCATGTATAAAAGGATCAATGTTACACTGATAAATGAGAAGTATCAATAGTATAGGCTTAAACAGTCCTGAAGAGACAAAAACTGATATGATAGGCACAGCCCTGCATTATCAAGACAGCAATGATAAAGTACAACACTTAAGAGATTTTACTAACAGTTTAAGAGTTCTGGCACACTACAGCCTGTATAATGAGGCTTCTAAATGTTCAGCTCACAGAACTTGCATTTGGAGAGATAAAATACTCTACAAACTCTATTTCATTAATCTTCACAATATCTCTGTGAAGAATTATGAACACCAATCAACAGATTACAGAGTGACAGCACCGAAATACTGAATGAATTGCCAGCCCTCTCAAAGAGAAACTGGAAGGTTCTCCTTACAATAGAAGGGTTTTTTTTTGTTTTTGTTTTTGATTTTTTTTGCAAGGTGAGGGGTGGTGGTGGTGGAAGGTATTTTTTTTATTTTTTAAACTGCTAGTTCTCTAAAACCAAGTTAATGTATGCTAAATCCTGTAAAGTAGCAACATATTCTACCTTCTTGGGCAGAAGGAAAAGTAGAGAAGGTCTAAAATCTCAGCATTTGGAATTTAAAAATTGGTTCAATCAATATTTTAATGTCAAAATACTTGAATACACAGAAGCATATCTTTTTAAAAAGGCACTGTGTGTAACTGTGACTCTTTAAAAGGACTATGCTATATTTTGCATTAATGCCAGATAAGAATTTCAATCTTGCAGCAAATTAGTCATCATACTAAATACCCATTCAAGTGACTTCAACAGCACATGGTTTGTATTGTATTATTAACAGCTCTTCAAAGGCAGACAATATCATCACCATCAATAAATAGCTATTGACCACTTACTGTGTTTAACTTGAGTTTTTGAAAGATCATTTTGTTTCCAATTTGTTAAGCTAATCATTTATAGAATTTTTTCATGTTGACAAACCAAACTCAAATCATATCCACAGGGCGAATACTAGTACAGGGGATTTAAAATATTTAAAAGACATTTTAATAAATGGATTTAAGAAACTATTCAACTGTTCATTATAATAATGAATGCAAAAATGAGTATAGAGCAGTCAAAACTTAAGTGGGCTTCCCTGCTGGTTCAGCAGTAAGGAAACTACCTGCAAGGCAAAAGCTGTGGGAAATGCAGGTATAATCCTTGGGTGGGGAAGATACTCTGGAGGTGAGCATGGCAATCCACTCCCATTCTTGCCTGGAGAATCCCATGGACAGAGGAGCCTGGCGAGCTACAGTCCATAGGTTCGCAAAGAGTCAGACATGGCTGGAGTAACTTAACATGCATGCACTCAAGAATTAAATATCACCATTATCTTTCTTTTTAAAAACATTGTTTATTTATTTTAATTGGAGGATAATTGCTTTACAATATTGTGATAGTTTTTGCCATACATCAATATGAATTGGCCATAGGTATACATGTGTCCCCTCCATCCTGAACCCCCTCCCACCTCCCTTCCTACCCTCTCCCTCCAGGTTGTCTCAGAGCTCTGGCTTTGGGTGCCCTGCATCATACATCAAATCCTCAGTGGTTATCTATTTTACATATGGTAATATATATGTTTCAATGCTATTCTCCCAAATCATCCCACACTCTCCTTCTCCCTCTCTGTTCAAAAGTCTGTTCTTTATGTTTGTGTCTGCTTTGCTGTTCTGTACTTAATATTGTTGGTAACATCTTTCTAGATTTCATATATGCATGTTAATATATTGTATTTGTCTTTCTCTTTCTGACTTACTTCACTCTGTAAAATAGGCTCTAGGTTCATCCACCTCACTCAGTTCAGTTCAGTTCAGTTGCTCAGTCATGTCCAACTCATGGCCTGCAGCACGCCAGGCCTCCCTGTCCATCATCAACTTCCAGAGTTTATTCAAACTCATGTCCACTGAATCAGTGATGCCATCCAACCATCTCATCCTCTGTCATCCACTTCTCCTGCTGCCTTCAATCTTTCCCAGCATCAGGGTCTTTTCAAATGAGTCAATTCTTTGCATCAGGTGGCCAGGGTATCGGAGTTTCAGCTTCAGCATCAGTCCTTCCAATGAATATCCAGGACTGATTTTCTTTAGGATGAACTGGTTAGACCTCCTTGCAGTCCAATGGGCTCTCAAGAGTCTTCTCCAACATCACAGCTGAAAAACATTAATCCTTCAGTCCTCAGCTTTCTTTATAGTCCAACTCTTAGATCCATACATGACTACTGGTAAAACCACAGCTTTGACTAGATGGACATTTGTTGGCAAAGTAGTATCTCTGCTCTTTAATATGCTGTCTAGGTTGGTCATAACTTTTCTTCCAAGGAGCAAGTGTCTTTTAATTTCATGGCTGCAGTCACCATCTGCAGTGATTCTGGAGCCCCCCCAAAATAAATTCTGTCACTTTTTCCACTGTTTCCCCATCTATTTACCATGAAGTGATGGGACCAGCTGCTTTGATCTTAGCTTTTTGAATGTTTAGTTTTAAGCAGGCTTTTTCACTCTCCTCTTTCACTTTCATCAAGAGGCTCTTTAGTTTTTCTTCACTTTCTGTCATGAGGGTGGTGTCATCTGCATATTGGAGGTTATTGATATTTCTCCTGGCAATCTTGATTCCAGCTTGTGCTTCATCCAGCCCGGCATTTCTCATTGTGTATTCTGCGTATAAGTTAAATAAGCAGGGTGGCAATATAAGCCTTGACATATTTCTTTTCCTATTTGGAACCAGTCTGTTGTTCCATGTAAATTTCTAACTGTTGCTTCCTGACTTGCATACAGATTTCTCAAGAGTCAGGTCAGGTGGTCTGGTATTCCCATCTCTTTCAGAACTTTAAACTGTTGTTATCCACACAGTCATAGGCTTTGGCATAGTCAATAAAGCAGAAATAGGTGTTTTCCTGGAACTCTCTTGCTTTTTTGATGATCTAGCAGATGTTGGCAATTTGATCTCTGGTTCCTCTGCCTTTTCTAAATCCAGCTGAAAAACTGGAACATCACAGTTCATGTACTGTTGAAGCCTGGCTTGGAGAATTTTGAGCATTACTTTACTAGCGTGTAAGATGGGTGCAATTGTGCAGTAGTTTGAATATTCTTTGGCATTGCCTTTCTTTGGGATTAGAATGAAAACTGACATTTTCCAGTCCTATGGCACTGCTGAGTTTTCCAAATTTGCTGGCATATTGAGTGTAGCACTTGAACAGCATAATGTTTTAGAATTTGAAATAGCTCAACTGGATTCCATCACCTCCACTAACTTTTTTCATAATGATGCCTCCTAAGGCCCACTTCAATTCACATTCCAGGATGTCTGGCTGTAGGTGCGTGATCACACCATTGTGGTTATCTGGGTCATGAAGATCTTCTGTGTATTCTTGCCACCTCTTCTTAATATCTTCTGCTTCTGTTAGGTCCATACCATTTCTGTCCTTTATTGTGTCTATCTTTGCATGACATGTTCCCCTGATATCTCTAATTTTCTTGAAGAGATCTCAGGTCTTTCCTATTCTATTGTTTCCCTTTATTTATTTGCACTGATCAATGAGGAAAGTTTTCTTATCTCTCTTTGCTACTCTTTGGAACTCTGCATTCAAATGGGTATGCCTTTCCTTTTTTCCTTTGCTTTTTTCACTTATCTCCTTTCACAGCTATTTGTAAGCCCTCCTCAGACAGCCATTTTGCTTTTTTGCATTTCTTTTTCTTAGAGATGGTCTTGATTCCTGTCTCCTGTACAATGTCATGAACCTCTATTCATAGTCCTTCAGGCACTCTGTCTATCAGATCCAATCCCTTGAATCTGTTTGTCACTTCCACTGTATAATCAGGAGGGTCACACCCATCTGGTCTAGTGGTTTTCCCCACTTTCTTCATTTTAAGTCTGAATTCAGCAATAAGGATTTCATGATCTGAGCCACAGTCAGTTCCAGGTCTCGTTTTTGCTGGCTACCTTCTCTATCTTTGGCTGCAAAGAATATAATTAATCTGATTTCGATGTTGACCATCTGGTGATATCCACGTGTAGAGTCTTCTCTGTGTTGTTGGAAGAGGGTGCTTGCTATGACCAGTGTGTTCTCTTGGCAAAACTCTATTAGCCTTTGCCCTGCTTCATTCTCTACTCCAAGGGCAAATTTGCCTGTTATTCCAGGTGTTTCTTGATTTCCTATTTTTGCATTCCACTCCCCTACAAAGAAAGGGTCATCTTTTGTGGGTGTTAGTTCTAGAAAGTCTTGTAGGTCTGCATAGAACCGCTCAACTTCAGCTTTTTCAGCATTACTGGTCAGGGCGTAAACTTGGATTACTGTGATATTGAGTGATCTGCCTTGGAAATGAACAGAGATCATTCTGTCGTTTTTGAGATTGCACCCAAGTGCTGCATTTCAGACTCCTAGGACTAACTCAAATGCCTTCGTTTTTACAGCTGAGCAATATTCCATTGTGTATATGTACCAGAACTTCCTTATCCATTCTTCTGCCAATGGACATCTAGGCTGCTTCCATGTCCCAGATATAGTAAAAGCTGCTGCAATAAACATGTGTTTTTTCACTTCTGCTTTCCTTGGACTATATGCCCAGAAATTCCTGGGATTTCTCGGTTGTATGGTAGTTTCATTCCTAGTTCTTTCAGGAATCTTTATACTGTCCTCCATAGTGGCTGCACCAGTCCACATTCCCACCAAGCGTGCCAGAGGGTTCCTTTTTCTCCACACCTTCTCCTCTTACAAATTTGTAAATTTACAAATGTCTTATTTGCACATTATCTTTCAAATTGTAAAAAAAAAAAAAAAAAAAAAAAGAACTCACATTTCTCTTGATTACTATCCATATAATTAAAAGGCTTAATTTATTTTTCACTCTACATATTTTTTCTGCCAATTTTCTCCTTCTCCACTATTACCGTCCCGCTCCAAGTAGGATCATTGTATACAGTTTTACTGTAGAGAACTATTCAAGTTGCAGGCTGTGAGAATGGCGCCACCTATAGGTGGAGCGGTATAAAACAGCGCAGCAGGCATGCGTCCAAGTCAACATCCTCTCTCCTCAGCATTACTGCAATCCTGATTTCATTTGCTTCCATTATTAGTTCCTCCAATCGCTGTCTATACTGAAACTAAAGTGGTGCTCTAAAAGTGACAGTGCACCATAGTATTTTCCTATTTCGAACCCTTAAAATATTTTCTACTGCATTTCACATACAATTAAGTCCCTTATCTTTTTATTTGCTGGGTCCCTGACTTATGTTCACTAGCCATGGTTAACTCAAGTGTCCCCTCATCAAAGCAGCATTATCTGATATCATTTTTAATTCACAGCTTAGTTTTCGTCTATTCATTCTGTCTCTACAATAGGTTTGCTTTCTTTGTGGTACTACTTATAACTAACAATTCATCTTATATGTTTTCATTTGCTTTGGAATGAGCAAGTCTATCTTACTCTTTAAACACTAGACTTAAAGAAGAGAATAGGAAAGAATTTTCTTGTGAGTAACTGACAATGCCTGGTACACTAGATAACTTCATTTGTATTTCTGAATGGATAAGTGAATGAATGCAATATTTAAAATTATGAATATTAATATAATGCTCTATCACAGTATATTATAATTTTATGTATATTGGATGATAACATTTGTTTCAACTACAGGAGAAATTAAATTATTGTCATTGTAAGAGTAGCAAAGATTTAAGAAGAATGAAAAAGGAACTATAAAGTGAAATATATGAAGTAATATAATTGTTCTTTTATACATGCCATACGAAATTCACCAACTTTATCTGAACCTCAATTTTCTCATATGGAGAATGAAAAAAATAGAGCAAATAATCATTAACATTTTTTTTTCAGTTACCAAACTTGATGATTCTATGCTCTCAGGCAATTATTTAAAGTCTTTGTCTCAGTTTGTTCATAGATCTAATTCAGTTTTTCAATTCTCATATAATTGGCAAAAAGAATAACTAATAAAAGTAAAATGATTTACACCCACTAAATTGTTATACGAGTATAATGAATTACTAACGTTATTCTCTAGGTAACAGTAAATTCAGCCCATAGTGGAAGCCCATTTATGTTAGTGAAACTCTCATTTATGTAGTCCATCAAGATTTACAGAATGCTTTTGTACTTAATGCTACTTTGATTCCCACATCCTATGCATGAGACACAGAAAATGTTATTATCCCCATTACACAGATAACAAAACTAAGTTTCAGTAATGTTAGTCTCCTGCCCACAGTCATTCAGGCAGTGAAATTCTAGATTATGACTGGAACTCCTGACTCTTTTGAGTCCGTATCTAGAAATCTTTCTATTACAGCAACAAAGTTCTAAACAACAGAATGGTTGATTCCTTTGAATGGCCACATTGAGATATAGAATTATGATATTGTATTCTCAGCCTACAAGGAACATGATAGTCATATAAAGAATGAAATGCTATTATGATCTTATAAACTATAGATTACATTACAAAGAACTTTGAATATAGTTCAAAATTTGCACCACAACAGGTAGATGAGTTCCTAAGGTCACTTAGTTTTCAAAACCTATCAATTGCTAAAGTAGTCTTCATGTCAGTAAAAGTAAACTGAATCATACTTAATATAAAAAGTGCACATAGCACCCTCTGTCAATTACTTAATCTCATTTTAAAAAATAGTTCTGTGTATTTGACACCTGTCAAAAATTCAGTTGACAGACTTCTTTTTTCAAACTATTACACCTTCTAAGAATCTAATCAATGTGTCCAATTTGCTATTCATAATTTGCATAGCATACTTATGGCTTTATTCCATATTTATCTTCTACTTTCTCATCACCAACTTTCAACATTCATCAGAAATATTAATGAAAATCTTATTACTTCAACCACACATGTGGGTATATAATAATGCATTTATTTAATGAAAAATTATAGACAAAGCTAAGGAAGCTTTCTTAATTTGAAAAATCAATCAAAACAAGAAAAATATGTATTTGATTTTACTGTGAATATTGTAATAATAATTGTACAAATTTGCCACATAATCCACCTTAAAGAAGGAGAAGAATCTTCTATGATAATATAAACACAACATTTTAGGGTTTGTATCAGAGACAGATACACAATTTGTGGGCCACCGTGCAAAAATGAATATGCCCAGCCTTTGTTCAAAAAACAGGAGAAAAGTACCACACAAGAACTTACAAAATGTGTTTCCTTTCATCCTTAGTGTCTCTCTTCCTGCCTCTCTCCTTGCCTCCCTCAACTTGCCATGGTATTTTTTGCTATTTAATATTGTTCTAAGAAAGGGAAAATTAAAAATTTTAGCTATTAGCATAAATTTTACCTTTCATCTTCATATTGGCCAATGGCAGTTTTAAGTAGAAATGTCAGAACATTTCACTCAAACATGGAATTATTGAAATGTCCCAATTTTTATGTCTTGGCTCATTCCCAGAGGTGTCTCAAGCTGAGCAAAAGAGACTGATGCAAGCCAGATTCAAGAGTTTTAGAAGGCAAAAGAGATGCTCCCCACCCCTGGATCCAACCACTACCTTTCCCCATGTGCCATTGTCTCACTTAACTTGAAAAACCATTTCTAAGATAAAATTGCTGAGCATTTCAAGATGTAAATGCAGAACACTAAACCCTAGGTGTGAAGTCCTTTTACTCAACTGTCCTGGTTGCAGGCCCATGAAGTTGCATTCCAATAGAACCAGAGGAAAATATTATGACACTGTGAGATTTAATAAAAGGCACGAGGCCTCAAAACTAGTTACTAATATTCTCAGAATATTTTCATCTCAAGTATGAGCAATGTCTATGTACATGAATTATGACATTAGATTTAGCCTAAATTACTTTTACAAATTTTTCTATTTGTAGTATATTGCACATGCCCACTATCTCCTCTTCAAGTATAAGCAAATTTCCATATAAATTTGAATATATATATAAAATCTATAAATACACAAGTAAGTATACATATGTTTATATGCTGTTGTAGTTTAGTTGTGCTGTTTAGTCGTCTCTGACTCTTTTGTGACTCCATGGACAGTAGCCCATCAAGCTCCTCTGTCCATGGGATTTTCTAAGCAAGAATACTGGACTGGGTTGCCATTTCCTTCCTCAGAGAACTTTCCTGACCCAGGAATCAAACCTGTGTCCCCTGAATTCAGGCAGATTCTTTACTCCTGAGCCACCAGGGAAGCCCATATGTGTTTTTATATACACACATTTATACACATACACACTGGAAATTATCCTGTAATGGATTTGTTGGATGCCTTCACAACTTATTTGCAAACTTCACTCTTGTAAATATATTGATTGAGAATAAAAGTTAGAAATTTAGAAGAGTATATTCACCTTCAAAGTAGTCTTTTTATTTTTAGGTTCTATCTATACTTTGTGCAGTATGTTTCTATTGCAACTAAATAATATAATTATCTAATTTAAAGCTTTAAATATTTAAATAAGAAAGGATGCATTAAAAAACCATCCTTCACATGGTTATATTTCAGGGTATGGTAAAATTTGGATATGTATACTTTTGTATTTTTAAAAATATATCTACTTTTACCACAGTTATAGAATGTATATATTCATTTTAATAAATTTAAATTTTCAACATGTCTTTATAATGAGGAAATCAAGAAACATTTTTATTTTAGTATGATTCATATCTGGAACAGATATATTCAATGATATATGTTTTAATAATTTTTATGCTAGGACAAGAATTAAGTATTCAAAGGAAAGTGTTCAATGATTTAAGATCTAAGAACTGAAATTTACATTATTATACTTAAAAAGTAAACTTGGATATCTATGAAACTTAGAAAATGCAGACTTTAGTACAGAATAAATTAAAATAGCTGAAGGCAAATAAACATATTTCATGTTTCTTAAAAAAATAAAAGCAATAACAGAAAAACCAACTTATAGCCTTTGTTTTGCAACTTCAACATCTTAGACCAAATGTGTCCCACAGTGGACTTGTTTTGTTGAAGTTCTCAGTGAAAGGTATGCTTTATTTGTGTAAATGAGTTGTTTTGGGGGAGATTCCTAATGGAATTCAGTCTTGTACTGCATAACACATCTGAGGATCTGTGTTATTTCTACATTACAATACACACTATCATGTCTAATTGCTTAATTATATTCTGACAGAATAAAATGTGGAGAGGGACAGGACCTGTTCAGTACATTCCTGCTAATGTCAGGAATCTCGTTTAGAAGTTAACACACCCTTCAATTCTGCAAGAATGAAGTGTGTTCAGCTGATAGGACTAAAAAAAAAAAAAGTTTAATACAATTCATGCATGGTTATATGGTATTAATTCAGGATATTTTGTCGAGAAAATGAATAAAAATAAAATGTTTCATTTTTCAAGAAGAAAACATATGAGTTTCAGCTTAAACAGAATCATTCTGTCAGTATATTATGCATAAGTTTCCACTGAGAAAATGCAGACAGATTCTATAATGCTTAAAACCTAGACTCAAGTTTACTGAGGAAATTATACATATAGAATTGAAAAATAAATAAAAGATGATACAAAAACTAAAAAAGCTAATTTGAGAGGAGCAAGACAAGTCACTTGAAAAGTATTGCATTTTAAAATACTTTGTCCATTTTGTCTTTAATAAAATGATACACATATTGAAAATATCATTTTTTCCTCTAAACTTTGAAAATTTCTATCAGTCACAAAATTCACATCTTGTCAGTTGTCACAGCTCTCGTTTTGACTGAACTACCCTATGCCATTTACTATCTGACCTTAACAACTTAGTCTCTTTCCCAGTGAGTGAGTGAAGATTGGTCAGTCATGTCCAACTCTTTGTGACCCCATGGAATAGTCCATGGAATTCTCCAGGCCAGAATATTGGAGTGGGTAGCCTTTCCCTTATCCAGGGGATCTTCCCAACCTAGGGATCGAACCCAGGTCTCCCACGTTGCAGGCAGATTCTGTATAAGCTGAGCCACCAAGGAAGCCCTTAGTCTCTTTCTAGATCTCCCAATTACTTTAAAAGAATGTGTCAAGAATATCTTCAGTGAAGCAACACAATTGCAATATTTTTCAAATACTTTGTTAAAAATCAAGTGCCTGGATTTTCTGTGAGACAAAATGGTATAGAACATAAATTTTGTAAATCTTTTTACTGAGAGAACCTCAATGGTTACCAGTTGTCCTTTTGAAATATGTGGCCATCTTCCTTTGTTTTCCGAGGCTATTCTCACCTAAGAAAAGAGAAATGGTACTTTATAAAACTATCCAGAGGCAAACTAACACTGCTAAATAATGTTTTTTTCAATTTTCCCTATGCCACTATGTTGCGGGTATCATTAAAAGCTCCATTGTACATATACAGACACAGCTTTAAACCAATTAAGCCAATAGTCCAATGGTGCATAACTAGTAAGTGAAAAACCAAGAGTGAAAACTGAGATGGATCTGATTTCTAAACACCTGATTTCAAAATTCATTTTCCAACTCTTTAATGCTTTATCATCTCTCTTTATCTTCTAACATTCTACTTGGCTTCTAGAGAAATTTATTACAGATATTTTAGATACATACGAGGTATGTATCAAAACATACCTTGCATGAGACACAGAAAATGTTGTTGTCCCCATTACACAGATAACATGTTTGGGTAACAGATAAGATTCAGTAATGATTTTACTTACACAGATAAGTTTCAGTAATGGTTTTCTCTTACCCACAGTCATTCAGGTAGTGAGATTCTAGGTGAACTGAACTCATAACACTTTTGAGTCCATATCTAGAAACGGACTAGATATCCAGACAAAAGAGTATAGATATCTAGACATTTCTGAGTCTGTATCTATCTATGACTCTTTCTTAGATAACTTTTCTTTTTACACTGTTCTCTTAAATTTCTCTCCCATGCTATTTCAAAAGTTGCATGTATTTTTAATATTATAAGTTTCTTTTCATAGGTACTGTTATCACCTTTGTCTTACTCTCTTCACTGCTATGTATGGTCACATGTCAAGAACATGTTATGTAACAACTATATAGAAAGAGACACAAAGAAACATAGATAAGAATGCATATATAAATATACATTATTAGTTTCATTTATTTGCATTTATGTAATTTCAGTTGAGTTCGGTTCAGTCACTCAGTCCTGTCCAACTCTTTCAGACCCATGAACCACAGCATGCCAGGCCTCCCTGTCCATCATCAAATCTCGGAGTTTACCCAAACTCATGTCCATCGAGTCAGTGATGCCATTCAACCATCTCATCCTCTGTTGTCCCTTTCTCCTCCTGCCCTCAATCTTTCCCAGCATCAGGGTCTTTTCAAATGAGTCAGCTCTTTGCATCAGGTGGACAAAGTATTGGAGTTTCAGCTTCAACATCAGTTCTTCCAATGAACATCCAGGACTGACCTCCTTTAGGATGGACTGGTTGGATCTCCTTGTAGTTGAAAGGATTCTCAAGAGTCTTCTCCAACACCACAGCTCAAAAGCATCAATTCTTTGGTGCTCAGCTTTCTTCGCACATCCATACATAACTACTAGGAAAATGATAGCCTTGACTAGATGGACCTTTGTTGGCGAAGTAATGTCTCTGCTTTGTAATACGCTGTCTGCTGCTGCTAAGTCACTCAGTCGTGTCCAACTCTGTGCGACCCCATAGACAGCAGCCCACCAAGCTCCCCTGTCCCTGGGATTCTCCAGGCAAGAACACTGGAGTGAGTTGCCATTTCCTTCTCCAAATATGCTGTCTAGGTTGGTCATAACTTTCCTTCTAAGGAGTATGCGTCTTTTAATTTCATGGCTGCTGTCACCATCTGCAGTGATTTTGGAGCGCAGAAAAATAAAGTCAGCCACTCTTTCCACTGTTTCCCCATCTATTTGCCATGAAGTGATGGGACTGGATGCCATGATCTTAGTTTTCTGAATGTTGAACTTTAAGCCAACTTTTTCACTCTGCTCTTTCACTTTCATCAAGAGGCTCTTTAGTTCTTCTTCACCTTCTGCCATAAGGGTGATGTCCTCTGCATATCTGAGGTTATTGATATTTCTCCTGGCAATCTTGATTCCAGCTTGTGCTTCATCCAGTCCAGGATTTCTCATGATGTACTCTGCATATAAGTTAAATAAGCAGGGTGACAATATATAGCCTTGACATACTCCTTTTCCGATTTGGAACCAGTCTGTTTTTCCATGTCCAGTTCTAACTGTTGCTCCCTGACCTGTATACAGATTTCTCAAGAGGCAGGTCAAGTGGTCTGGTATGCCCATCTCTTTCAGAATTTTCCACAGTTTATTGTGATCCACACAGTCAAAGTCTTTGGCATAGTCAATAAAGCAGAAACAGAAGTTTTTCTGGAACTCTTTTGCTTTTTTGATGATCCAACAGATATGGGCATTTTGATCTCTGATTTCTCTGCCTTTTCTAAAACCAGCTTGAACATCTGGCAGTTCATGGTTCATGTATTGCTGAAGCCTGGCTTGGAGAATTTTGAGCATTGCTTTACTAGCATGTGAGATGAGTGCAATTGTGTAGTAATTTGAGCATTCTTTGGCATTGCCCTTCTTTGGGATTGGAATGAAAACTGACCTTTTCCAGTCCTGGGGGCACTGCTGACTTTTCCAAATCTGCTGACATATTGAGTATAGCACATGAACAGCATCATCTTTTAGAATGTGAAATAGCTCAACTGGAATTCCATCACATCCAGTAGTAATGGTGCTTCCTAAGGCCCACCTGACTTCCCATTCAAGGATGTTTGGCTCTTGGTGAGTTATCACATCATCATGATATCGGAGTTGTGACAATCTTTTTTGCACAGTCCTTCTGTATATTCTTGCCACCTCTTCTTAATATCTTTTGCTTCTGTTAGGTCCATACCATTTCTGTCCTTTATTGAGACCATCGTTGCATGAAATATTCCCTTGGTATCTCTAATTTTCTTGAAGAGATCTCTAGTCTTTCCCATTCTGTTGTTTTCCTCTATTTCTTTGCATTGATCACTGAGGAAGGCTTTCTTATCTCTCCTTGCTATTCTTTGGAACTCTGCATTCAAATGGGTATATTTTTCCTTTTCTCTGCTTTTTGCTTCCCTTCTTTTCACAGCTATTTGTAAGGCCTCCTCAGACAGCCAGTTTGCTTTTTTGCATTTCTTTTTCTTGGGGATGGTCTTGATCCATGTCTCCTATACAATGTCACGAACCTCCGTCCATAGTTCATCAGGCACTCTGCCTTTCAGATTTAGCCCCTTAAGTCTATTTCTCACTTCCACTGTATAATCAGAAGGGATTTGATTTAGGTCATACCTGAATAATTTAGTGGTTTTCCCCATTTTCTTCAATTTAAGTCTGAATTTGGCAATAGGGAGTTCATGATCTGAGCCACAGTCGGCTCCTGGTCTTGCCTTTGCTGACTGTATAGAGCTTCTCCATCTTTGGCTGCAAAGAATATAATCAATCTGATTTTGATGTTGACCATCTGGTGATGTCCATGTGTAGAGTCTTCTCTTGTGTTGTTGGAAGAGGGTGTTTACTATGACCAGAGCATTCTCTTGGCAAAACTCTTATTAGCCTTTGCCTTGCTTCATTCTCGACCCCAAGGCCAAATTTGCTTGTTATTCCAGGTGTTTCTTGACTTCCTACTTTTGTATTCCAGTCCCCTATAATGAAAAGGACATCTTTTTTTGGGGTGTTAGTTCTAAAAGGTCTTGTAGGTCTTCATGGTACCGTTCAACTTCAGCTTCTTCAGTGTTACTGGTCAGGGCATAGACTTGTATTACTGTGATGTTGAATGGTTTGCCTTGGAAATGAACAGATATCATTCGGTCATTTTTGAGATTGCATCCAAGTACTGCATTTTGGACTCTTTTGTTGACTTTGATGGCGACTCCATTTCTTCTAAGGGATTTCTGCCCACAGTAGTAGATATAATGGTCATCTGAGTTAAATTCAGTCATTCCAGTCCATCTTAGTTCACTGATTCCTAGAATGTCGACATTCACTCTTGCCATCTCCTGTTTGACCACTTTCAATTTGCGTTGCTTCATAGACCTAACATTCCAGGTTCCTATGCAATATTGCTCTTACAGCATCAGACCTTACTTTTATCACCAGTCACATCCACAGCTGGGTGTTGTTTTTGCTTTGTAATGATGTGCAAAATTATGTAATTTGTATTTTTTCAAATATGTATTGGATATATGTATATGTTTTTACATATACACACAGGTCTCATGGCAGTATATAAATGTTTTGCTTTTTGAATCAATGATTACATAAGAGATATGTATGCCTGAAAATAGTTGAGCTTTAATCTATATATTCTGTGCTTCAGAATTAGTAGTAAAAACTATTGATTATTTGTTTATTATCATTTTTGTTATTGTTGTTTAGTCGCTGAGTTGTGTTCAACTCTTTTGAGACCCCTTGGGCTGTAGCCCCAGGCAAGAATACTGGAGTGGGTTGCCATTTCCTGCTCCAGTTATTACTATTATTAAAGCTTTTTAGTTAAATAAAGTCTTAATGATCTTCAAGTGTAAATGGAATTGCCCCATACCATCTGTTTAACAAAAATTTGCAAGATCCACAATAATCCTGTTTAAGAAATTTTGAATTATAAAACACATATTTCTCTTTCTATAAAAACTAATGAAATGTTTGATTAAGAAATCAATGACATATTCAACTACATAAAAAAAATATGTAACATATATAAACACATACTTTATCTGAGGAAACTTATTTTCTGAGATCTTATATATGTAATACTCTGAGGATGCTTGAATTATAAAGGTGTGTAGATTAGTTGCTCAGTCTGAATAATGCATATGTATAAATATTATATGCTTTTTTATCCTTCTATAAATGAAATGATCTTGATTGTATAGAATTCTAGTCCTCTTTTCTTCCCTGTTGAAGGAAATTTTGGAATGTACATCAAATGAATGTTTTTCAAAGTGAAATGATACATATTTTTGAGTTAAGAGGTTTCTTAGAAGAAAGGTCCAATATCATCGCACTGGGTCAAATGGGAACAAAGTTACACCAGCTAATCCAGGAGTTTCAATAATATGTTGTTTAGTCGTAAGTCATGTTCGTCTCTTTTTCAACCCCGGAGACTGTAGCCCACCAGGCACCTCTGTCTGTGGACTTTCCCAGGCAAGAATACTGGAGTGGGTAGTCATTTCCTTCTCCAGAGGATCTTCCTGACCCAGGGATTGAACTTGCATCTTCTGCACTTCAGGCAGATTCTTTGTTGTTGAGTCACTAATAATATAATTAGCATCTATTTAAACAGCCACACTTTCTATTTCACTAGTGGTGAAGTAGTGAAAGAAAACACATTCTATACTTTTTAAGCTTTCCAAACAGAGTTATAACATTGATAGATTTATGGTTCTTGCTTATTAAATATTAGCTGTGGAGCTAACTGAGAGTTTGTTGATCAGCTCGAAATCTTCATTGATATTTTAAAGTACAAATATTTTCAGCTTAAATTGAAAGAAAAATTAAATATTTGTCTCCACATTAAATCATATTTTATATTGATAAAGTCACCCTCATATTTTTTCACAAATATTTCAAAGAAACATTAATAACTAGATCCCAAGTATTAATGTTAGAAACTAAAGAAACAATGCATTATTTAGTATCATTAAGCTAATAAAACAAGAAGTTTAAAGTCAGCTTGAAGCTCCATATTTACTTTAAATTAGAAATGAAATATGCCAAAATATATATGAGTAGTTCAGTTTAACTGATAGTTTTAGAACTGATGGAAAACTAATGTATTAGAAATGCTACTAAAGTGAAGGGTTTTGTAGTATCAGTGTCTATCATAACTATATTTTTCTATGATACAGTTTAGAGTCAGTTTTGAATAAGTTATATTTTTAAACCATGGTTCTTTTAATGATTTATTGATCTATATACAAAAATTCAGATGTAAGTTTATAATACCATAATACAATAATACATTCATTTTTTAAAAATGTATCAACAACCTCAGACATGCAGATTATACCACTGTAATGGCAGGAAGTGAAGAGGAACTAAAGAGCCTCTTGATGAGGGTGAAAGAAGAGAGTGAGAAAGCTAGCATAAAATTCAATCTTCAAAAAACTAAAGTCATGGCATCTGGTGCCATCACTTCATGGCAAATAGATGGGGAAAAGTGGAAGCAGTGACAGATTTTATTTTCTTGTGCTCCAAAATCATTGCAGACTGTTACTACAGTCATGAAATCAAAAACCACTTGCTCCTTGGAAGAAAATCTATGACAAATCTAGACAGCATATTAAGAAGCAGAGACATTACTTTGTTGACAAAGATGTATGTAGTTAAAACTATGTTTTTTCCAGTAGTCATGTATGAATGTGAGAGTTGGACTGTATAGAAGGCTGAGCAGTGAAGAACTGATGTCACTGAACTGTGGTGTTGGAGAAGATTCTTAAGAGTCCCTTGGAATGCAAGGAGATCAAACCAGTCAGTACTAAAGGAAATCAACTCTGAATGTTCATTGGAGGGTATGATGCTGAAGCTCCAATACTTTGGCCACTTAATGGACCATGGGCTCAGTTGTATCTGACTCTTTGTGACCCCATGGACTGTAGACTGCCAGGTTCCTCTGTCCATGGGATTTCCCAGGCAAGAATACTAGAGTGGGTGGATTCTTTACCCTCTGAGCTATCTGGAAAGTCCTAGGCTGCCTGATGCGAACAGCCAACTCATTGGAACAGACATTTATGCAGGAAAAGGGTGAAAGAAAAAGGAAAGAGAGCAGCAGAGTATGAGATGGTTAGATAGCATCCCTGGTCTCAATGGGCATGAATCTAAGCAATCTCTGGGAGATAGTGAAGGACAGGGAAGCCTGGGATGCTGCAGTCCATGAGATCGCAAAGAATTGGACATGACCTAGGGACTGAACAACTACAATTACTAATTCTATACATAGCAACCATACAATGTAATTGTAATATTGTAGCTATTGTGCTCTTCTCTTATTAGGAAGTTTTTAAAGAAGAAAAGAGTAAAAATTGATGAAAAAACATTTTTTAAATACAAAAGTAATTTGTCATTGTTCTAGACAATGCTTGGGTTCCCCTCAAATTTTATATTGAAATCTAATCCCCAGTGTAATGGTATTTTGAAGTAGGGTCTTTGGGAGGTAATTAAATCAGTCATAAAGGCAGAACACACATGAATGGGATTAATGCCTTCGAAAGGAGATTCCTTCCCAAGAGTTTCTCTTTCTGAGGCAGATTTCTCTCAACTCTTCTACAGCCACCTATGAACTAAGAAAGAAAACAACAACCTATGAATTAAGAAGCAGATTCTCAGCAGACACTGAATCTTCTAGCTCCTTGGTTTGGGGCTTCCCAATCTCTAGACTATGAGAAATAAATTATTGTTTCTAAGACACTTTCATGCATTGGAGAAGGAAATGGCAGCCCACTCCAGTGTTCTTGCCTGGAGAATCCCAGGGACAGGGGAGCCTGGTGGGCTGCCGTCTATGGGGTAGCATAGAGTCAGACACGACTGAAGCGACTTAGCAGCAAGACACCCAGCCTATGGTACTCTGTAATTACAGCTTGAACGGAATAAGACAGAAATTGGTTCTGAGAAGTGGAAGTATTGCTATAGCAAACACATAAACATATGGGAGCGGCTTTGGAACTGGGTGATGGGTAGAGGCTGGAAAGTTTTGAGATGTCTGTTTAAAAAGGTTACATTGCCTTGAATGGACCACTATGGGTAATTTCTGATAAGGGCTCAGAAAGAAAATAGAATTGTAGAGAAAACACCTAAGTAATCATGAATAGAATGTTGGTAGAAATGTCGATGGCAACCTGAAATGGAAATTAGGAACACCCTATTAAAAACTAGAGGAAACATGGCATTGGAAACTTGCAATACTGTGGCAAAGAACTTAACGATTTCTCTAATGTTAACTCTTTATTCCTCTTATAACTTCTACTCAAGTCAAAGCAGACTTTGCAGACTGCTAAGGAAGCCCTTTTCCTATATTTTAGTAGCATTCATCACATTGTCATGTACTACTAATCTGTTTGCATGCTCCATTTCCACTAGATTGTAAATTACTTAGATCAAAACCTGAGATTAAGAAGAACGCTGCTGTTGTCACTAAGTTGTGTCTGACTCTTTGCGGCTCCATGAACTGCAGCATACTAGGCTTCCTTATCTTTCATTATCTCCTGGAGTTTGCTCAAACTCATGTCCATTGAGTTGGTGATGCTGTCTAACCATATTATCCTCTGCTGCCCCCTTCTTTTGCCCTCAATCTTCCCCAGCATCTGGGTCTTTCCAAAGAGTTGGTTCTTCGCATCAATTGGCCAACATAATGGAGCTTAGACTTAGCATCAGTCCTTCCAATGAATATTCAGGGCTAACTTCCTTTAAGATCAACTGGTTTGATCTCCTTGCAGTCCAAGAGACTCTCCAGCACCACAGGTCGAAAGTGTCAATTCTTCGGCACTCAGCCGGTTTATGGTTCAACTCTCACATACATACATGACTATCAGAAAAAAACATAGCTTTGACTATTTATTTGATAAAATTATGCAAATATACTTTTCAATACCCTTCAAAATTCTTGATTTATTCAAGACATTTTTCCCCCAGTACTGATTAATTGTAAAAACTATATAAATTATAGATAGTCATGTAAAATTCTTTAAACTTACATAAAGAGGCTATATGATGGCTTTTAGAAATGTTGCTGAACAGAAAATTTTACTAATGTTAAAAATGTATGAATTTATAACTATTCTATGGGCTGTTGTAAATGTGTAAGGCAAGCAATGTTTAAATACATTTTTAAAAAAAGAAAAACCATAAAGTTTGTTTTCAATTGTTTCTGTCTTTTTATTTTTTTCAGATAAAATATAATTACTGAAAATTTAAAATTTTTGAAAATATTAACCAAATTGTCTTAAAAAATGTGAGTGATGTTAATAGGCACCTAACCAATGTTCCCAATGTGATGAATTTTTACTATTCTAACTTTTTACTTCACTAAACATGATGACTCTTCAAAAAAAAAAAAGAAATCTGCCCCCAGTAAATAAGTACTTCTTACAGCCTTAGAGAAGACAAAAGTATGCCTTGATAATCATAAATGTGATTACTAAGAAAAATGAGCCAATAGAGCCCAAAATTGTGCTTGAAAAATAAACAAACTCAACATTGGTATTTCTTAAGAGATTGCTGGTATCCCTAGAAAGTAATACTGTAAATAAACAAACAAAAAGACCATTGTGATTTCATTTCTTATCACAAATGTTAAATGCATAATTTCTTAAAATTTTCTTACACAATGCTTTCTATATTGTTTTAGTTTCACAAAAGAATGTTTTGTGTCTTAGTTGAGTCACTGATATAGGTTTATCATTATTACTATTCTTTAGAAAAAGTGTCAAAATGCTATTTGGATAAATTTCCTTTTTTATTGAGAAATTTTTTTTCTTTCCAATCCTAAAAAACATTCTTATCTATATGCTCCTGCTCTTTTTGCCTCTCTCCTTGCCTCTTTCTGCACATGGCTATGCTTGACAGAATAAGTACAAGCAAAAAGTTTTGAACAGAAGTATCCTTGAAGGGTAATAATTCTAGATTCCTAAAATAGTGTTGTAAATTTTACCAATTCTATATTCACCTTTAATTTCATGAACCCTTGGGAAATTCCCTTTGATTTTATGGGAACTGCATATGAACTCATTATCTAAATCTGATTCAAAAACTGTTTCTAAAATCAAATGTCTAAAGAGAAGCCAAAAATTATTCATACACCATGAAGAAAAAATAAAAATTAAATCTAAGGTGACTTCAATGTGAGCCAAATAACATAATGAACCTATAAAATGCTTAGTGAAATGCAGTCAGGCTTGTAGATGTGTTTACCAAAAAGGAATGCTCTGCTTTCATATTTATTATTATCATTCACTGATTTAAAACTCTTATATACTGAAACTCAGTAAACATTTTTAATTTACATAAACCACAGCATTAAAAAAATGTAATATAAGAATAAATTTGAAAAGCAGTAGTTTATTGCACCAGCCTCAGCAATTACAGAAAGAGAGAGATGTTATTGAGCCTAAGGAATATTTAATAAAGAATATTATCAATATATATTTCCTTAAGAGTTAATAATACTGCAGTGGGATTCATAAATGCCATCTACCTTCATTTCATTGCTTGAAATCAATGAACTGAATCATCAGAGTAAAATTTCAATGACATATTTAAGGGACAAAAAAAGCATCATTTTTTACTTCTATTAAGTTGCAAGGGAAACGGAGGGTCTAGTTTACTTGTAGGGAGTTTGTTCTGAGTAAGATTTTACTTTTCAGACTGCTGGACTAATGATTAACGTCACATACCGTACATCTTCGTCTAGAAACTATGGTGTCTATTAAATGTAATTACCTTTCCCCATGGCTTTAAATTGACGGCAGATTCAAAATGAAGGTGGCTTCTATTAAATTTAATTACTTCCCCCTGAAGCTTACTTGGCAAAACTGTGACTAGTAATGAAAGTGGATTCTATAAAAGAGCTGCATGGTCAAGGTGTGGTTATTAAATTAGTATTGTTGCTAATGAAAAAATGTGAAACAGTACATGAAATAGGATATTTTATCACTCATGTATTTTTGTGACGACTGATTCAGTTCTTAGTTTTTTACTCACAGGTTTCAACATTCAACCAATAGATTATAATATATTGGATTTTATTGGGATGTGGTCAGTGTTCAGTTGTATCTGACTCTTTGTGACCCCAAGGACTATAGCCCACTAGGATCCTCTGACCATGGGATTTCCCAGGCAAAAATACTAGAGTGGGTTGCCATTTCCTCCTCCAGGGGATTTTCCCGACTCAGGGATTGAACCCACATATGCTGAGTCTCCTACCTTGGCTGGCAGATTCTTTACCACTGCACCACTTGGGAATCCCTATAACATATTAGTTGATTATAATAATAATTAAAGAAGGAAACCCGTATGGAAGTCAAGAAGCAACAGTTAGAAATAAATATGGAACAATGGACTGGTTCAAAATTGGGAAATGAGTGTGTCAAGACTGTATTGTTACTCTGCTTATTTAACTTACATGCACAGTACATCATGCAAAATGCAGGGCTGGATGAATCACTGTCTGGAATCAAGATTTCCAGGAAAAATATCAATAACCTCAGATATGCAGATGACAACACCTTTACGGCAGGAAACAAAGAGGAACTAAAGAGCCTCTTGATGAAAATGAAAAAGCTGGCTTAAAACTCAACATTCAAAAAATTAACATCATGGCATCCAGTCCCATCACTTCATGGCATATAGATAGGGAAACAATGGAAACACTGATAGACTTCATTTATTTGGGCCCCAAAATCATTGCAGACAGTGCCTGCAGCCATGAAATTAAAAGACACTTGCTTCTTGGAAGAAAAGCAATGACCAACCAAGCAGTGTATTGAAAAGCAAAGACATCACTTTGCCAACAAAAGTTTCTATAGTCAAAGTTATGGTTTTTCTAGTAGTCATGTATAGATGTGAGAGTTGGGCCATTAAGAAGGCTGAGTGCTGAAGAACCAATGCTTTTGAACTGTGATCTTGGAGAAGACTCTTGAGATTCACTTGGACTGCAAGGAAATCAAATCAGTCTATCCTAAAGGAAATCAGTCCTGAATATTCATTGGAAGGACTGATGCTGAAGCTGAAATTCCAATATTTTGGCCCCCTGATGCGAAGAACTGACTCATTTGAAAAGACCCTGATGCTGGGAAAGATTGAAGGCAGGAGGAGAAGGGGACAACAGAGGATGAGATGGTTGGATAGCATCACCAACTCAATGGACACGTGAAGTGAAGTCGCTCAGTCGTGTCTGACTCTCTGCGATCTTGTGGACTGTCGTCTACCAGGCTCCTCCATCCATGGGATTTTCCAAGCAGTTTGAGGAAACTCTGAGAAATAGTGAAAGAAATGGAAGCCTGGTGTATTGCAGGCCATGGAGTTACAAGGAGACAGACACAACTGAGCAACTCAATAATAAATGTGAGGAAAAGGCAAAGAATTAGAAAAGTAAATGCTGTTCTCACTGGCTATGTGTTTAATTCTTTCTTGCTGAGCTGATTCATCTGAAAGATAGACCTAAGAATATATCTTACCTATATAAGGTTAATGTTAAGAAAATTAGAGGAAAATGTATTATCTATTCCTGCTCTGCAAATAATCTTGAGTTTAAAAAAAAACTGTCATTTTTGCACTAGCTTATTTTACATAGTTACTTTTTGGAATCTATATCTATCTCTCAACTTCTCATATATGCATTCATAAGTCAATATCAAATTTACTATATGTTCACAATGTGCTAGCCATATGTGAGAGGTATAAATATACATCTACAGGATCCTTTATTCAAAAGAGAGTGATACAAAGATAAAAGACAATAGATATTTTGTCACTATGGGAAGAACCTGCAAAGGCTTCTGAGCAGCTCTCCTGACCCTTAGGAAATATTCACATCCCTTCCCTCATCGTTTAATAGAAATGTACTCTGGCCAAAGTTAACATCTATTCACTGATTCAGTCACAGCATAGGCAAAAAACTTCTCAGAATTTTTGTGGTGGGGAGATAATAACTTCCATCTTTCTCCCTGGGAATGAGTGATGCTCTGAAAATCAGAGAATGGCAAACATACATTCAAGCGAATCTGGTAGTTAATTCTCCCATTTTAGTCACACAAATATGTTTTATACTATGTTATACTTTTAAACCTGGAGGGAAGCATGGCAACCCACTCCAGTATTCTTGCCTGGAGCATCCCCATAGACAGAGGAGCCTGGCAGGCTAGAGACCATGGGGTCGCAAAGAGCCAAACAAAACTGAACGACTAAGCACAGCACATGCTTTTAAAAAGATTCATTTATATCTGACTTAGTTATGAACTAGTTCTCAGATACTTCCTTTTATGTTCTAAAAATCTGTTTCTGTCTCACACTTATTTTGCACCTGTTTTCTATTATAATTTCATGAAATTTTTCATTTTAATATTTTTAAAATGTGATAATAATGAGTACCGGAAATGGTGGGAGCACAACCACAGCTAGATAAACTAGGCTAATAAGAGGGTAAGGGAAACTTCTTTGATGCAGAAAAGTCTGAGGGGAAATGAGAAAGAAGAACTTGCCAAGTTAAAAGCACAGGGAAGGACACATCACACAAAAGGAACAGTACAAGTAAAGACCCAGAGGCATGCAAGAGCATCATTTATCCGGAGAACCTGGCTTGAACATAGAATAAATCTTTGTGAAGTGAAAGATATGCAAATATTTTAATTTTGCAATTGAAACAGTGTGACTGAAAGCTTTTTCTGCCCAATATCCTCAGATTTGCTCCACTAAATCTTCCTCTATATCAACAAAAGTTTTAAAATTAAATGACAGTTTGAGGACTGCACTTTTATTTCTTTATATAAAGTATTATATCTGATGAACTTGCTTTTATGGTTAATAATAAAGTTAATATGCTGGAAATTCTATGTTATTATGTATTCAGTGAGCATCAGTATTTCTGTCTTAGTGTTGCACCTGGAATTTCTAGCAAAATGTTTTGGATCTGGTATCAGCTAGTTCTTCAATGTTTATTAATACATTTCCAGATAATACTAATAAAATATGCCAGTTATTGAAAGTATACATTTTACATAATACACTGACAAATACCACTGCATTAGTGTACTCTGTAACAAATCGCCATGAACTTTAAGCATCTTGTAATATATAGATGTATCAAATTATCATGTATAATAAACTTACACAATGTTATATGTCCACTATGCATCAGTAAAGCTGGAAGTTGAAAAAAGAAGAAAGACACAAAAATCACCTGGGTTTCCCAGGTGGCACTGGTGATAAAGAATCTGCCTGCCAATGCAGGAGACATGAGATGCAGTTTCAGTCTCTGAGTCAGGAAGATTCCTCGGAGGAGGAAATTTCAATCCACTTCAGTATTCTTGCTGGGAGAATCTCATGGACAAAGGAGCCTGGTTGGCTACAGTCTATGGGGTCACAAAGAGTCAGACACAACTGAACGACTAAGGACAGAACAACAAATTACCACAAAGTAAATGGTTTAAAACACCAAGTTAAATGCATTACCTTATCTTTCTGGAAGTCAGAAGTCTATCTTGGGTATCAAGGTCTTACAGTGAAACTGTCCACAGAGCTGCGCTCCTTTCTGGGGGTTCTAGGGGATATTCCATTTCCTGCCTTTCCAGCTTCTAGCAGCCATTCCTTGGAGGTTAGTACCTTTCCTCCATCTTCAAAGCCAACATTGCATCTCTCTAAACACTCTTTTGTGGTCACAACTCTCTGTGATTCTCTTCTTTGCCTTCTTTTTCACTTTTAAGAATGCTTTTGATTACACTGCTCCCACATTGGTCATCCAGATTACTCTATTTTCATAAGGCCACCTGATCAGCAAAATCGTTCATATCTGCTACCTTAGTTCCTCTTTGCTGTGTTCAAAAATGTTTTATTCCCCAGGTTTAGAGGTTGCTGGGAATTGGAGGGCTTCCCTTTTAGCTCAGTTGGTAATGAATCTGCCTGAAGTGCAGGAGACCTGGGTTCGATCTCTGGGTTGGGAAGATCCCCTGGAGAAGCAAATGGTAACCCACTCCAGTATCCTTGCCTGGAAAATCTCATGGACAGAGGAGCCCGGTGGGCTGCAGTCCATGGGGAACTGGATGTGACCTTTTTTGGTGGGGAGTGAGGGGCATTGTTCTGCGTACCACAAACAAAAATGGTAGAATCATTTGTTTGATTTGCAATTTGATGTCTAAATCTGTGATGGCCACTCTTTCAGTCAGAATTTGCAGCCATCCCAAAGAAACACCAAAAATAAAGGCTTATTTCATTATAATTCTACATCATTCTGTGACTCAGCCTGACAAAGCAGTTATTATTTCATTCTTTGCTTGCTGCCACTGGGAGAATAAAAAAGTCCTTGGGAGCTGTGAGAGTTTTTCACACCAGGAAATGAAAACTCTGTCCTAGAAGTGGCATGTGTCTGCTCAAAATTTACTCATCAAAACTATCCAAAATTCTCCAACCGTGGAAGGAGACAAGGAAATGCAATCCCAACTATGTACCCTGAGGGCTGAGAGCTGAAGATGTCTGATGAGTATCACTGATGATTAACAGTTCTCTTCTGATTCTTATAACGTATATCTGGAGAAGAAGATTACCGGTTTGTTGGTAGATAATATTGGAAGCACACAAGTAGTAAAATGTTTAAAATGTGACCAATTTTAAAAGTCTTAAAATCCAAATCTGTTAATGAATGAGGACAATTATTTTTAAGTAGACATGTATCCAGGTTTACTACAAACAATAGAGAACAGAAATAAAATTTAGACCCCAGAGAAAGAAACCACAAACAGATGTTATTTAAATAGAAATAGAATTAACTAGAAAGTAGAATTCAGTTTTAGAATTTATTTTGATATGATTGATACATGTTAAATGCAGTTATCTGTAGCTAACAAGACTTCAACTGTATTGCACTACATACTTGGAAAAACATTTGTGTGTTAGACAAGTGAAGTGAAGCAGTTTAATAAGGCAAGTTGAGTCTAATTTAACAATCTGATATTTTGCTAAATTTGAATTATTTTGGAGAAATGGCAAATACTCTTTTAAAGAGTAATTAGGGGTAAAATTTAAAAGGCATTGATTGAGATTAAAACGATATATATATATATATATATTTTTTTTTTTTTTTCCTCACTATGTTGATGCAGTCTGCTCTATTTCGTTCTTTAGGTTTTCATTAGATACAAATCCTGGCTTTAAATTTTGAAATCTAATTTGAAAGACTAGACATGTGTTTCACTTTTCATACAGAAACAAATGAAATGCTGAAAAAGTAGTAAGAAATAATTAAATATAAATGAAATATAAATACAATTCATTGCCAATTTTTCACACATACACAAAAAAGTGAGATCTACTCTGAATCCCCAGAAGTGGAATCTGGAACCCTGAAAAAAAAAAAAAAAGAACCAAATCTACTTTTTATCTTGAAGATTCACCTTTAGTGTATCTGCTGATTGCTGGAGATCTTGAGCTTGTGTTTTGAGGACTATTTTAAAGACTGTAAGGGACAGGGAGAAAAATTCTAGGCCCACATAGCATAGAAACTCTTAACAGGAGAACTCAACGTAAAACTAGAACATCAAAAGACCATATCCCCTAAATAATGATTGCTGCTGCTACTGCTGCTAAGTCGCTTCAGTCATGTCCAACTCTGTGAGACCCCATAGACGGCAGCCCACCAGGCTCCTCCATCCCTGGAATTCTCCGAGCAAATAATGATTAATGAAAGATAAAAACTTTTTTTGCTAAAAACAACAGCAAAAAAAATGCACCTTTTTCAATTCTGGAACAAAATGGAAAAGAACAAATCTCTGGAAAATTTGTAGCCACAAGCTGGCTTTTATACATATTTGTTTTAGGAAATTATAATGGCTATATGTGTCTAAAACCTTAAAAGAGAATGTGGAAATGTGACTGGTATAAGTAAATTAATGCCCTTTTGGGGAAATTCAAGTTTCTAAAAATAATGTTTCACGGAAAATGGTCAATTCACAGTCAAAAAATGACAAAACTTGAGAGAAGGTAAGGCTCTTGGAGTCAAAACATAGACCTTCATTATCACTGAAATTATTAGACAAAACACAAAATGTTACAAATTTATATATCAGTTGCATGTAACATATATATGTATTTGTTGAAATATAATAAAGACTTGAAAATAAGAACAGAAAACTAACACATTAAAAATCATTCAACAAAACCCCAAAATGAATATTTTTTAAAAATTTAAATGTAAAGCTCTATGTTTGCATTAGCAAGTAAATTAACCATACCTAAGGAGAATGTTAGAAACCTGAAAGAATAAATGGAAAATATGTAACATGGAAGAGAGGTGAAAAAGAATTAAGTCGACACAACAGTGTGCTGGAACCAGCTCTGACTAGCTTACAAAAGCTGATTGTGCATATGTTTTTTTCCAACTCTGGATTTAGGAACCTCATCATCATATTTTGAAAGTGACCATGATGAGGATATTCATACATGGAAATTTTCAAAAGCTACAATCAGGGTTTTTACATTGAAAAGCCAATTGTTAAACATTTACCAGCACATCAAAATGCCCATAAAGAAGTCTGAACCATTTAACACAGAGAAGAATAAAAGTAGCAGTATCCAAAGGCAATGAATGATAACTTTCCATTATTGTTAAAAGATATCAATCCTGTAAAGTCTAGCTAGTCCAAAGGAGGAAATGTAAAAAGAAGTCCATTTCTAGATGAAATATAGTGAAGACACTGAGGAAAAATAGAATTGTTTAAAAATATACAGAATAGAAAGTAAACCACCTGAAATGAATGGTGATTATGCACAATTGCTGAAATCTTACCGAGAGAAGAAAGAAAATCTGTATTTGTAAAGAAGTTAATTATCAACTTGGAATTTTATACCTAGAAAAATATTAAGAATGAGGGTTAAGTGAAGATATTATCATCAAGGGGAAAACAAAGAATAAGAAAATTCTAAAGGAAACATTTAAGCAGAAAGTAAATACAAAGAATGCAAAATGTCTGTTGATTTCCTTTGTTCTTCAACATCAGTCTTTGGTTACAGACAAAGCCTAGATACTTAGTCTCCATCTACACCCAGAATAAGGCAGTTCCAGCTAGGGAAATGACTGAGGCGACAGCTTAATTATTGGGTTGGCCAAAAAGTTCCTTCAGATTTTTAACTTCTTATAGACAATTCTGAAGGAACTTTTTGGCCAACCCAATACTTTGCTTTGCTATCCCTCCTTTTTATGATTGATAAGTGTATTATTTTCTCTGAATCCTCTTCACTGCCCCAGAGTTGCAGATAGAGGCTATTCCAAGGCCAGAGAGCTTTACCTACTGTGTAATAGGAGGAAATGGGTAGGGAAAAACTCCACTGCATTTAACTGCAAAGAAAAAAAAAAAAAGTTTAGCTTAAAAAAAAAATGTTTTCAATTTTATTATGAAGAAACTCAGAGTCCATTCAACTCTCCTAGGACTTTCATCTCTGTTTTTATGAAGGTCTCCACCCACCTCAGGGAGGACATACAAAGAAGCGTTAGAATGACCACTGATTCTTCACCTCACCTTCAGATATAATAGATTAGACATCTCAAAATGATTTGCAAGATGTTCCTTCAAACAATAGCAACAACAAAAAGCAACCATTGAGTTTATAAAGGAAGGATGTAGAGAACCCACTGGAAGCATGATTTTCATGATTCTGATGGTTTAAAGAGTCCGTTGTGCTTGGATTATTTCAGTTAAAACTAGATGATTAAGTTTTAATCATCACTCAGTTAGATGGATGTGGAACTGAAGGTAAAAGACTCTGCTTTTCCTCTATTTTAAAGCAAAACTGTACAAAGCATTGGATGTGGATCTCAAAGGGACAAAGGGATTCTTTTAAGATTCCAAATGGTAACTCATTCTAATTTAGGCATCTTCTGGTTGGGAAACTCTCTGAAAGATGGTTGCAGTTGGTATGGATAGAGCTGAACATAGAAAGCTGAAATCTTAAGACTTGAGCAAGTTTAATATTGGGGGAGTTAGATCATTCTCTGAGAGAGAAGAATTCCTGTAATATACTTTGGTATCTGGAAGAAGATAACTGAATCATAGCAGTTTAATAGCAGCATCTGATGCTTTAATTCCAAATCAGAAGTAAAACACCCCAGGATCTGTATACAACAAACTACATACATAAATATACAAAGAACATAGTAAAAATTTTAGTTTTTAAATTTTCATTTAAAAAATGTGTTAACTTTTTAGTACTAATTGACACAACTTTTCTCATGCCTTATTTCATAATAGTTGTTGCATTTATAATGGAAGGTTTGAGAAATGAGCAGGATTTCTGCAAGGCAGAAGAGCTAAAGGAACTATCCTTATGGGTTTGGTGTCCTGCTACATATTTCATGGATATTTCCATAATTAAGTGGATTTGCTACTTAATCATCCAGTTTTAACTGAACTAACCCAAGGACAATGGACAAATGGGTTAAACAAGATTTCTACCAGATAAAGATTGATGATAGTCTCAATTATTTAAGCACAAGAAGGCAGCAGGGTCACAGGAGAGTTGACGGTTTACTGCCCAATGCTCTCTTCATCTGTCTCATTCTGAGAAAAAAATCATTTGTGACATAACTATACCTAACAAATTGTTCAAAATAATTCAAAATTGTCTGTAATACCAACTAGAAAGTAGATCTATATTCACAGGCATTGATAGTCTTGCTCAAAGTGTATATTTTCCCTTGAAATATTAGTCATAGATAATATTAAGCCATTATCATTAAGATATCAATTCATAACACACAACAGTGCTTTTATAGAAATGTCATGTTACTATAAACGTTCATACATGTACTTAATGCAACAAATGCACACAGAATATATGTGAGGCATATAATCTAAAAGTGCACATACTTATTTAGAATATTTATATTCACTGTTGAAAAGCATAGAATTTCTCATTTCCATACAAACATTTTCAGGTTGCAAATGGGTATAAAACTGTTTATTTCAGAAATATTCAAAGTATTTTGAGATATTAAAAATATTCAAAATAGGGTGGGGTACTAGAAGTTTTCAGGGATAAGAGATGGGTGTAAGTTCTAGAAGTAGTTAATTATGAAATCATGGAAACTATCCAAAAAGGTGACTGCATCATCTTGAAATTTAGTTCATTTGCAAATTTTCCTCTGAACCATAAAGATCTATTTTTACAGTCACACTATATAACAGTAAGAAGAAAGCAACGGTGAGCTGATCAAACTAAAGATCACTTAAGTGAGGAAGCCTAATTGCAATTTGGAATACATAGCCATGAGGTTCAGGGGTGCTAACAGCCTCTGGGTTAATGGTGTAGACTGATTAAAGGGATCAGAACCACAGTTGATAGTATTTGATTTGCATGCTACCAGATTCCAATGCTTTACATATACTATCTTTGCAATAATTAATATAGATGTCACTTCACTGTCATCACCATGACCACCACCACCACCAGCAACAAAATAGGAATGGGATATTTAATATTTCTAAAGTAATACACATACATGGCATACATAGGATTTTAGGCTCTAAGTCTCTTTAGCTTCAATCTTCATGATTTCTAACAACACCAGCCAGTGCTTCAACTATTCAACCTAGATCCAACCATCCTCAGGGAATCCTTTAGGCACTACTATGATGATGGGAGAAAGTGAGTTTATTATAATTAATCTGACTTTACTCTCTGGTCTTTTTACAAGCATAATTCTTTGATATTAGATCATAATTTCCACATTAGTAAAGCTGAAATCAAGGGTACAGTTTCTGATAATGTATAGTAACTTTATTTTTCTAAGTCCCACTCCTTCTGTGTACTGTAGAAACAGTTTTCTTGCAAAAATGAAATTAATAGATACAAAATGTTTGCTGGCATAAATTTCTTCATACTTAGAAACTGAGAACCTAAAGATATTGATAAGAAAATGAATATTGTGTACATTTTTAATGAGGTTTTCCAATAAATATGATCTCAGAAAAAATGTCATTAAAATTTCTTAATTCTATCATAAAATAAATCAAAGCTTAATATTGTATTAAGTAAACTACCCTGTTCTTTATATAGTACTTATATATTCTGATTACCATTCATAATTACATGTATTTCCTCTTCTCTTCTATCTTTATTGACAGAAGTTCTGAGTTAAACTCAATTGGACAGTAAAGAAAATGTTTGAAAATACCCTCTAAGTTTAAATACTCAATTTAGAAAAGCATAAAATTTCACATTTCCATGCAAACATTTTCATGTTGCAAACAGATATCAAAACTGCTTGTTTAAGAAATATTCAGCAAAAGGTCAAAAAATACTGGCAGTTTCTGAGGACAAGAAATGTACGTAAATCTTTGAAGCATGTGCTTACAAAGTCATTTAAACTAAAAAAAAAAAAAAAGATAACTGCATCTTGCAAATCTTCAATAACATGTTTTTTTATATAAATCTTTACATTCTCTTTAAAACTAATCAGAGAAACTATCTGCTTTTACACGATTATAGTTTAAAATGGGAGACATAGAAAATCAGTAAATGAGGTTATATTACTAATTAGCATACTGTCTCCACTACCTATAATACACTACAAAAAAAATGTGGCTTCCATTTTATCACATAGATGAAACAGTTATCTTTCAGGGTTTGAAATTTCTGTGATCTTTATGCTTAATAAGCTCAGTAAAAGACATTCAAATTGCATCACTTTTGTCTTGGAAGTTAAATTGGGAAATATTGCATTCTCTGAGATGATAAACTCCACAGAAGATAAATTATCATGAGAAATAGTTTTAATTGATTTACCATAATAAAAGTTATGCGACTTTGAAGTGCAAATGACACATTAAAATGAATCTACAGTATGTTGATAATAAAGTGGCTTCTTTGTTAATGGAATTACTGACACTGCAGATGCTTTCAGGAGTGATGTCTTCTACTGTTAATCAAGAGACAGCAATGTAAAATGAATACGCTGTTTATTTAAATCCCAGCCCACCTTTCTCACTTCTTGCTTCGGAATAGCTCAAAACTAAGGTCGGAGTGTTGGAGATTCTGGTCACCATAGAAAGACGGCAGTATTTTTAGCTCCTCCACTTCTGATTTTTCCTGAACATCTTGACTGCACGCTCAAGTTCTCCCTGTGTATGTAAATCACAACGACTGTCAGAGCAGAGGCAAGTGACAAAGTTTGAAATGAAGTTCAAGTTTAGATGCTTATATACATGTAGACGAAGAAAAATGTTTTTCTCACACACAAACCATGACAACATATGTTCCCAAAGATTCTGAACAGTAAGATTCAAAGGAAGTTTGCGAATGTTATAGAACTTTTCTTCTCCTTTTTTTGAACACAGTATCCCTGGCATTTCAAGATTACCTTACAGCTCAATAAAATAAGTAGAGCAACAGCATTTCATAATCTGTGACTCTTCTTTTAATTTCTCCTACAAAAAATCCATTTTCATCTGAACTGTTGGAAGAGTTTGAACCCTATTTTCATTTGCCTATTTTCCAATCACTGTATTGATCATATAACTTATCAGTTATCAGTATATGATTCTACTTAATTGGTACTAAGCTCTACAAGTACTATTTAGTATGTTTGGCCTCTAATTTGTAACTGAAAAAATAAATTAAAATCCCTTGTTATTCTCACCTTCTAAGAACCATGAAGTGGTTTGGCTGAGGAGGTATGGAAAGAGATGAAAAAGAAGTACAGAATTGCATTATGGTTGTTTCAGTGCTAAGCTCAAAGTGTTACCTGAATAACATGGAATACACAAGACTGAACATCCTTTGTAGTGCAAAAGCTTTTAAGTTTCATT